>NW_022196906.1:47507731-47575279 GCF_008632895.1 Mastomys coucha | reverse complement strand
AAAAGAAAGAAAGAAGGAAAGAAAGAAAGAAACTAGCCCCACGTGCCTGGAAGAGGCTCAGATCAACAGAGCTACCTGGAAAGGTCTCAAACCAGCTGAGTTGTACAGTCCAGTCCAGGTATCTAGATTCTGTGAGCCATCCATCACGCAGGCTTGGGTGGACTTTTTTAGTGATGCAGCAGTCATTTCTGCTGTTAGTAAGTCCAATAAAGCTCCTTGGTTCACCAGGTGAGACTCTGATCTGTGGTCAGTTCCCGGGTTCCTTATCTGAGGTGAGTACAGGCGTGCTCACACCTCCCCCAACAACAGTGTCACAAAACAATTATGCATCTTAAGGTTTCAGCAAACAAACAAACAAACACAGAAGCAGAAAGCAGATGGTAAAGAATAATAATGAGAGTGAGAGTAAGAGAGAGGGTGGAGGTGGGGAGGAGTTTCCAGTTACCAACACTCTCCAGTAAAATCCCTACAAGATCCTCAGGGAATACTTAGTGGGTCAGGGAGTTTCCTTCACTTCCTTTCCTTTTTCTCTAGAAGGGGCCTCAAATTGTTCAGCCTCATCTAGCTTCTTATTTTAGTCTCCCATGGATGGGGTATACAGAATTTGCCACCACACAAAACCAGGAGCTTCAATTTGATCCTGTAAGCAACAGGGTATTCCTGAAATGTTTAGGTACAAACTTATATATTCTAATATGTATGGGGGAAGGGGTCACTCAGCTAGCAAATATAGGATGAATTAGAGAACCAAGGATATCCCCTCACCCAAAGGACAGCAGTATAGGACACTACTGATGAAAGAAAATGAGGAATATTTGAATTGAGAGAAATTTGTGTCAAGAGTAACTCAGGTTTTTGACAAGAGTAAAGAGATGGTACAATGTATTCAAGAAGAAAACATTCAGTTGTTACTTCTGAGATATAATGTTGATTTTAACTTTTTTTAAAAAGTACCTGCAATAGGCTTGTTTCTGAGTCCCTGAGCCTTCTGGGATTTTTGAGGAATGGGCAACTGAGTGATACTTCTATTACAAACAGGTGCTGCTAAAGGCATATGAAGGACCTAGGAGAAAGAATGAGAGAAAGGAAAAACCTATTAGTTATGCCGTTTGAAATGCTTCCCCACACTGCTTAGTTCCTAAGTGCTACCTGCTGAGGAGGAGTAGAGAACGTATTTCCATTCTGTCCAACTACCGACACAGGTATCATTCCCACCATTCCTTGAAGTACAGGCTGGACGGGAGAAGCAATTATGATGGCAGATCCTAAAAAAACAATTCTAATATAAGATTTTCTTCCTAAATCTTTGGATAACAATAAATTAGTATTTTGAAACAAATTCTATGACCAAATCTTCTTTCCTGACAATTTCTCCATCAGCTCCAGGTTCCTGTCCTCACTGCTTTTGATAACAATGACCTGAGCGAAATAAACCCATTCCTCCTCAGGTTGCTTTTGGTCATTTCATCTCAGCAATAGCCCTAACTAAAACAGAAAGTGGTACTAGGAGTGCAGCACTGAAGACCTGCCCAGTTTGTTTTTGAAAGGACTGTGGAAGACCTTAGGAACTTTGGGCCAAAAAAGCACTTGAGTGTTGAGAGCTCAGTGGGCTGTTCTGTAGGAGCTTGGAAGATGAGAACGTTGAGAGCAGTGCAGACAATGGAAGCCCGGCTTCCTAAATCTCAGAGGGAAGCAAAGACTCTACTGGGCCTTTTGTGTGAAGAAGCTGTAGTGTCTGGTCAGCCGGAGCTTAAGAATTGGCTGTGATTAACAGGAGACCAGAACTACCACAGTAAAACCTTGGCTTTGCAGGGACAGTTGATGCTGGTCAGCTGGTGCTGAAGGATCAGCTGTGATTAACAGACCAGCATCACTGCAGTGAAGTCTTCTGGAATGTTTCCTTGGGCTCAGCACAAAGAAGCTGTGTTTCAGAAACAGCCAAGGTTCGACTTCCTGCTGATAGCCAAACTTGGTGGTTTAAAAGTCACCCAGGTTTTGAAGGCATGCGAAGAGCATGGAGAACAACTTAGGCTTGGCACTGCAGAGCAGAGCTGGAGTCCCTGACAAGAGCCCAGGAGTGTCTGCTCAGTTGCAGCAAGGGACTCCAGAGTTTTGGAGCTGCCAGCACTATGGGATGACCACCAAAATCAGTGGCAGTGATGCAGTGGAGCCAGTCATAGCCTTGAAAACAAGCTGTGTGGACTGCAGAGGACAGAGTCAGAGAAAGACCCAATCCCTTTGGGTCACTTTGGAGGGGCTATTTACAATAGTAAATCTCAGACACTGGACACTGAATTGGTTATACTTTTGGGACTTTGGTTTTGCTTTGTTCATACTGAGACTGCCTTGGTTCCCCCTCCCCACTTGACGAAAAATATTTAAAAAAATTTTTTTTTGATTTGATAGGAGACTACAATTTAAAGACTTTGAGTTTTAAAAGAGACTGTACTGTCCCTTTTAAAGAGACTTAAATTTTAAAAAAGATTTATTTTAATGTTGTCTTGCATGCATGTTTGTCTGACTGAGAGTGTCAGATCCTCTGGAGTTACATATAGTTGTGAACTGCCATGTGGGTGCTGGAAATTGAACCAGGGTCCTCTGGAAAAGCAGCCAGTGCTCTTAACTGCTGAGCCATCTCTCCAGCCCCACGAGATTGAATTTCTAAAGACCGTGGGACTTTTAAAATTTGAAATGCTTATATTGTAATGTTGCTATTGATGTCTGATCTTGGTGAAAAACAAGAAAAGAAAGGTTATGGTTTAACAATGATATATTTGTGTATTAAACAATGATATATTTTGTGTGACAAGGGGTTAATTTTGCTGGTAGTTTTATGTCAGCTTGATACAAGCTAGAGTTATTTAAAAGGAGGAACGTCGATTAAGAAAGTGCCCCTATAAGACTGGGCTGTAGGTAAGACTGGAGTTTATGTTCTTAGTAAATGATGTAGGAAGACCCAGCCCATTGTGGGTGATAGATACCATTCCCAGGTTGGTGGTCCTGGGTTCTGTAAGAAAGCAGGATGAACAAATCATGATGTGTAAGCCAGGGAGGAGTGGGGGTAAGCAGTAAGCTGCAGTCCTCTATGACTTCTGCATCAGCTCCTGCCTTCAACTTCCTAAACTTGAGTTCCTGTCCTCACTGCTTTTGATGATGAGTCGTTGTACCGAACTGTGAGTGAAATAAACCTTTTCCTTCCCAAGTTGCATTTGGTCATAGTATTTTTCATCACAGTGATAGTAACGATAACTAAGCCAATGTTTTTTAAATTGATTAAGAACAATAACAAAATGAAAGTTTCACATGTGAACCTTGTATCAGAAAACTTAATTCTAAATGAATATTTATAGCCCCAAACAATTTTCCCAATGTATTAAATCTTAAAAGTATTGGTCAAAAAGAATACATACTTTTATAACTAGATTAAACTACTGGGGGAAATTATAGTGCCTACATGGTCCTCATGAGTTAAGCAGAAGCAAAGCATAGCAATTTAGTCCTGCTCTGTAAATCAGCCTTTTCCTAACACACTAACTGCTCCTATCAGATTTGATAGAAATCTGTCAATTACTAACTGCTTGTAAACCAGCATATAATGAACACAAGTGCCCCAAGTGGAGCCTTTATGGACTTGAATCATTTTTAAATGGCAGAAGATAGTGAGAAATTAGAAAGGGTTTTGTAAAATCTGCTTCCTTTTTTTTTTTTTTATCTACTCCCACTCTTTTTTTTTTTTTAAGATTTATTTATTATTATAAATGAGTACACTGTAGCTGTCTTCAGACCACCAGAAGAGGGCGTCAGATTTCATTACAGGTGGTTGTGAGCCACCATGTGGTTGCTGGGATTTGAACTCACAACCTTTGGAAGAGCAGTCAGTGCTCTTACCTGCTGAGCCATCTCACCAGCCCCAAAATCTGCTTTCTTGAAAGCCCCTCTAAATGACAACTTTCTTAAAAACATTAACTATAATAAAAAATAAATGTCCTGAAACATTAAGTATGTATGCAGTTAAGTAATGAATTAATCTCACAGCTTAGTGTTGTAGATTAAAAACTG
This sequence comes from Mastomys coucha, assembly GCF_008632895.1. Classification (NCBI taxonomy): domain Eukaryota; kingdom Metazoa; phylum Chordata; class Mammalia; order Rodentia; family Muridae; genus Mastomys; species Mastomys coucha. The sequence continues at coordinate 47,571,220 of NW_022196906.1, read as the reverse complement.
TTCAAAGAAAATAAATTAAAGCTACAGCCTACCAGATTTAAAACAAAACTTGGCTGAATTAGATGGCAAGAGGCATAAGCAATTATTTATAGAGTATTCTGTCATATGAACCATCTATATTATTTTCCTAGTCTGTGCTTCCACAAGAAAATTAAGATTGCAATCCAGAGAAGCTCCAAAATATGTGCATACACACATATACATCACACACACACAAGTATCTTTTTCTGTGTAGTGCTGGGTAGAGTCCATGGCCTTGCACATGCTATACAAGTGCTTTTCCACTGAACTACACCCCCGGCTCACCTCCAATACGCTTTTATGAGTTACCTTGTGAAAAGTTTGGTGACACAGCTTGGCTGACAGCAAATGCACTGTTAGACTTAGGTGGTGTCTGTAACTGCTGTGGAGGAGGCTGTGCAGTCATAGGTGCCGAACTCCCAGGCAATACCACTACATTAGACTGACTGACAGTTGGTCCCAAGGCTGTTGAATCAGTCATACAGGTAGCTATCAGAATGTTACTTGAATTGCCGAACGCTGTGCTTGTGGCAGGCATCAACTGTATGTATCCTCCATCCTTAGGAACACATGGTGCAACGTTGGCTGAAAAAGCAACGCCATCTTCATTCTGAGTGTTGTTTACCATGGGTTCCTCAGGTTTGAGCACTAAAAGGTTCTGCTCTATGGAGCCAGAATCCCCTACTTCAACAGATACAACAGTGCTTGCAGTTTCTTCTGAAGATAAGCATGTAACGAATTCTGCATTTTTGGCGGGAGATTTAGAAGACAGAATTATTGTTGGTAAGTTTTCTCCACTGATACTAGACACAGCACTGTTAAGCTCTGCATCTGAGGAAACAAATGGATCATCACTAATGATAATTTTAAGAGAGACAATACTTGATGCATCTACTTCTGTTGAGTTGCTAGGTTTACCATCAGTATTTTGGGTCTCAGGAGAGACTCCCACTGAACCACCAGATTCTGAAGAAAGTGAATTATTATTTTTTACAGGATTACCTTCTCCAGGAACCAGTGTAGCTTTTTCACAACTGTTATGTCCATTCAAAGAGAGAAAAATAGCATCTCCATCTTTCACAGAAGGAGGAGGCTCTTGAGTATTCGCAGACTGAAGTGGTTCGGTCTTACTTTCCGTAGAACTTAGGTCTACAGATGCTGAATCATTAGATGACTGTTTATCTGAAGGGGCTGCTTCTTCAAAATGAATCTCTACTTTTTCAGTCACATTTACACCTAACCCTTCAACAACCACAGGTGATGTCTTGCTTTGCAGCGGAGAATTAACTTGGCAATCTGGTTGTGGCTGTGAGGCAACCTGTGATACACTGTTAGTTTCAATTTTATTGTTGTGAGTTTCACTAGAATCCGGTGACGCAGAAGCCTGAGAATTAGTTGTAACTTTTACTACGTTGTTAGAATTTTCACAAAATTGACTTTTAGATGGCTTTGTAGTCAGTGGAGTACTTTGGGACAAAAGCTGGGAATTTTTCCCCGAGAGAACTAAGTTTTTGTCATTGGTCTCACCACCAAGAGACACAAATGAAGTCACCGGTACGCTAGGGCCATCAGGCTGATACTGAGACTGACTCAGTACATCTGGAGACAAAGAATTCTTTTCACCCACAGCCACTTCAGCTTCAGTGGGCATCTGACTGGTGTATAACTCAGAACAATGTTCATTACATTCAGTAGAGCTTGCTCTTTGGTTAAAGTCACTCAAGTTAGACACAGACTCAAAGGTAATGTCAAGGGCACACTTCTGTCCAGCAGGTACGGCTGTTTTAAAGGTCTGTTTTTGAATGTTAGAGCTTATCTGGGAGAAGTTTTCCTGGGATTCCTGTGGAAGAACATCATGGCTGTTGCCACTCTTCAAATCATTTAATAATACATCTTCATTTTGATAGGATGTACAAAATGGAGGCTGACCAGACTGCCCATCTGCAAAACACCAGTGTGATGAAAGGTTGAGTATGCTTAGTGTCTGAAGCAGTCACTTTTCTGTACAACCTACTTTGCCAAGGACATACCAATCTTTGGTATACCAGTAACTTTAAGACTGAGGCACAATTACTTCCCATTCTCTGGGTATCAAAAAGTCTAATTACTTTTCTAATTGCAGACAGTTTTGTAAACAACTGTCAAATTGTTTCCCAAGTTTCTAGGAAAACAAATGCCACAAAGAAGGAAAACATAGAGGTTTAAGAACATCCAATACTTACCAGGAGACAAAATGCCCTAAGCTCTAACCACTAGTGGAAGTAGTGTTGTTTCTCTATCCAGATCTTTTCTCTTTCTCTTTTTTCCTTTTTTTTGGTGTTTGTAAGGCAGGTCTCACTGTGTATGTAGCCCACATTTTCCTTTTTTTTGGTGTTTGTAAGGCAGGTCTCACTGTGTATGTAGCCCACATTTTCCTTTTTTTTGGTGTTTGTAAGGCAGGTCTCACTGTGTATGTAGCCCACATTTTCCTTTTTTTTGGTGTTTGTAAGGCAGGTCTCACTGTGTATGTAGCCCACACTGGCCTTGAGCCTGCAGTGATCCTCATGCTTCAGCCTCCTGGCTGATGGGATTTTAAAATTTTGGCACATCTACTGACCTTATTTTGCTTGATCTATTTTTTCATGGTAAAATGAGACCAAGATGATTTTACACAATTAACATGATTTCTATGTATACTTTTGACATATTTACTGAGGATGACCATATACATGGCTCTAGAATGCAAATTTGAATGATTCACTCAATAATCTTATAGAGATTAAGACAGCTAAAAAAGAACCTGGAGAACAGAAAACTGTGATAAGGTTCAGTGAAAATTATAATAGCTTATAAAAAGAAAGGCTGTTGGAAGATAAAATGTAGCATCATTATATTGAATGTTATAGCAATCATAATTTAGACAACCCAAACAAATATGGAAAGAAACATAATAGAGAAAGATAAAGAAAAATGTCTGCAACTATCATAACTAGTAAAGATCATATTGTGTATAGAACCACTTAATTCTGTATTGAGGGAGAGATTAGTGTATATTATGACACACAAATACAGGATAGTGGTATTTTTATCTACAGAGTGAGTTTAGAACAGCCAGGCTAAAACAGAGAAACCCTGTCTTGAAAAACCAAAAAAAAAAAAAAAAATTACAGCACACAAATACATGATAAGTGGTATTTTTAAAATGCAATGCTAGAAATTAAGTTGAAGGTTATGCTACATAAGCACTCTGCCTCTGAACTCCAGTTTCAGCTTGAAGGTAATTTCATAATAAAATGGCAAGACTTTCTGAGAAAGTAGAATTATAAGTTTTATTTGGTTATGATAAAGCATAATCTTCTAGATGTGAACAAATATGCAAACACATGCTCAGTTATAGTTCAGCCTATGAAATGGAGGGTTGAGCTTTGCTATTAACAATGAACTCAAAGGAAGATACTCTGAAATTAGGTTTTGAAGACAAGACATGAAAACACCGGATGCCATTAGGCATTTAAAAGTAGATAAGGCGTTGTGTGGTTGTGGACACCTTTACCCTCAGACCTTGGGAAGCTGAGGCAGGTGGATCTCTGAGTTTGAGACCATCCATGGTCTACAGAGTGAGTTCAAGGAAAGTCAAGGATACACAGAGAAACTAAACCCTGTTCTTAAAAATCAATCAATCAATCAAAACAAGTAAGGAGAAATGACCAGGCTTAGCTAGCCGACTGCCTAAATAAATGGAAGTGGTTCTGAAAAGGGCATGAAGTTTACCAAATTATGAGAAGCGAAGATGATGGCTATCTCTGAAGAACAGAGATGTAGGGCGCAGAGTTGGGAGTTACTGGGAGGAATCTTTCCTGTGCTGACAAAAATATCCTTTTCTTACTTGAGAGGGGATCCCAAGAGAATTTCTTCATTTGATTTTATAACTAAGAGAACTATATACATTTTTATTATGTGTTTCTCCAAATTTGTATTATATTTAACTTTTAAATTTTTTGATATTGATTGATTCTTGCTTTCCTCTAATTCACAAAGTACTTACTATATATGGACTAACTATGCTATACTGGTACTCCATGAAAGAAAGAATTGTAAAGCTAAGAATAAAGAGCCAATTTCAAGACTATCAATATATACTGTATAATTTCCCAGAAACAAATGGTTGACGGTCACTCAACTCAGAAGGCTGGAAAATCTCAAACACATGAACCTAATAGATCTGGCCTTAGAATTTGAACACTAATGAAATTATTTTGGTACAGACCCATTTGGCCAATACTATTTACTACTGGATTGTGTCTACTGCTCTATGAAAGAATGAATATGAAAAATTAATCTTTTAATCAAATTATTAAAGATTTAGCAATAACTTTCTCAATGGACATAAAAGTATATGCAAAAAAATTGACCTATAATAATTAAAGTAACTTCCAATTTTAATAATATTTTGGTTTTTTGTTTCATTTTAATTTTGAGACTAATTTTAACATTTTGGATGACATTAACAAAATAAAAATCTTACCTGATTCTTCTGTTTCAAAAGAACTTTTAATTGTTAAATTAGTTTCTTCAGGCAAGACTATATTAGGATTAGTCTCCATAGGTTGACTAGACATTTGTGATATATTTTTATTGTTTTTTGTTTTACCTATTTAAAAAGATAATAGAAAAATAATTAAATAACAATACTAGGAAAAAAAGCACAACTATTGCCATTCTCAAATACATGTTAAAACTTTTATTTCAATAATATTTTTTATTTATTTATTTTTTCAGATAGGGTCCCAGGTAGCCCAGGCTGACCTTTATGTAGCAAGAATGACCCTGATATTTCTGCCTCTACCTCCAATCCCTTGAGGATTATTATAGGTTTGCCCCCACCTCCTAAACAACGTTAACATGTTTCTTTATATGCCACTTACAAACACAAATTCAAGGACTTTTCTCACCAAATTTTCTTCTCTATTGATTTTGCTATGCTGCCTTAGGCTACTTTTGAAGTTCTTAGTTCAAGCAATCCTCTCGCCTCAGCCTTTTGCCTGAGACAATGGGCACATGACATAGCACCTGCACATGTATAAGTTCTTAGATAAGCCTGATTCTACTGGCTGTTCCGACTGCAAAGCTGAACACTTTGTATACTGGGGGTCATTTACATTTACCTGTATTATAACACTCATCACAGCTCATGCTGACTGGTCAAAATACTCACAAATCCAAACAAAACCAAAACCCAAACCCCAAAATGAAAACCTCTATTTTTATAGTTGAACTTTCCTAAGTAAAAGTAAAGACCCACTTCCCCCATGTCCATTTTTGCTGTTAGAAAACAGGCAGTTTTTCAGAAATCCTGGGTGATGTTACTGAATTCTGGGGTAGGTGACTTAAGTCAGGAAAGAAAAAATGTATCTACTTGTTAAATCAATACCCAATAATTACCATAGTCAAACAGATCAAAGAGTGCCTGAAAGGCTGGGTCCGATTCTGTCTGCTCCAATATATCTTGTATTGCTTCTTCAGACATGTGGATTTCACTCTGTAAATTAAAAATGAAGGCATGTAAAAACAGAATTAGTATGGGTTTAATACCAGAGAAATTATTCACATTTGTTATTGTTGACCTTTTATGTGTAAATATTTCTGTACAAAAAATTTTCTTCTGATTTTAATAATAGGCTTATTTAAAAGAATCACTCCTGGGCTAGTGGATTACAAACTGTAGCAGATGAGAAGAGTGAGGAGAGGAAGGGTCAGACTCTACCTCAAAGAGAATTGTGTGGAAGAACAATATCCAACATCACAGAGGGGCCATCGGGTAACTGTTAGGTGTGAAGAAACAGATGGTGACAGAGTAAAAAGGAACGAGCACATGGCTACAGCCCCAAAATTAAGCCAAGTGTCAGGAGTGGAAGAGACTGGCACCAGTCCTACACACCCACGAGACAAAGCCACAGTTCTCTAAAGCCTCAAGGCAAGTGGAGGTTTTGGTGATCCAGTGAGTGCTCCATTGTGCCCGGCAGGCCAGCAGGGAGAGAAGGCCTACTTTGTCACTTGCAGTATCTTGGAGGGCTAAAAGTAGACACTATATTGAGACAGAGTCTACGAAGATGAAGTACCCTGAGACCAGAAAACGAGGGATAATCACACGTCAGGGATCCCAGAATCAACTTCACACATATAAAGGGTGGGAGAGCTGAAGGAAGGAATTCTAGGAATAATGAAGATAAAGAAATGTTGAAAAGTGCTTGGCTTAGACAGTGAAAGATATAGGACATATATAAAAAAAATTGAAGCAATTTAAAAAAAAAATCTATCTTTTTAAAAATCTACCCCATTTAATCTATGAGTAAAGAGATTCAGGGTGGGAATCTCTTGGGAACTTCTGTTTCCTATGATCTCTGCTGGTCCGAATCCATACCGCATAAGTGTCTTAGATCTGACAGAGCTGTCTTTATTTCAGCTTTTCTCATCTCTCGGTCTGTGGGTTGCTCAGGTTTTCCCACTACCTACTCTAGGGTAGCCAATGGTATACAGGATATAGTTGGCAATAGTCCTCCATAAACTGTTCTCTGTGACTAGGTGAGCCTACCATCACCTGATAAGTTCAGAGCTGAGATCTCTGGAACCATCTATCTGCTGTTAAGTTTGCTGCTGTAAGAACTAAGAAGCCTGAAGTTTCAGCAAATTACTTCATGTCCATTGCCACACCTTTGGCAAGGTATTTAATGTCTATAGAGTTTTCAAAGTATGGAGGCCGGTGCACTTAGACAATCTCAGTACCCTGTGTTTCCTCGACTCCCATAATTCCAAGACATCTGCTGGCTTGAACATTGCATTCTCTATTCAAATGTGTCCAGAAACAGATTACATTTGTAATGAATGAACAGTCTATTTTAATCACTTTAAATTAGATTGAATACATGTAATATTTTCACAGTGATTTTAAAACAAAACCAAAATACTATTTCATTCCGACTATACTTTTCTCACACTTTCTCACACTAATATCCCCACACCCATACCGGAAGTCCTAGGAGTTCATCAATTGACGTTTCTGGCTCTGTCGGGTTGCTATCTGTCTGTTTAGGTACTTGAGCAGTACTACTATCACTGTAACAAAGAAAAGGAAAATCAAGAAAACAGTTAGTGCAGTTGGGTGATTAGATAAAAACAATCAGATTTGAATCATATAGCTCACCTAGTCAAAAACTTATTTATGTTTTCTGCTAGTTTTTCTTGAAGAGATTTGTTGCTTAATATTTTCTCTCTTGCATTTTCAATGACCATTTGCTGAAAAAGAAAATCAAAACTAGTAAAAGATAGGAAAGAGTATTACATTATTCACGAAAACCCAACTCAACCAAACCAAACCCAAATCGCTTTTTGTGATCACATTTTTTTTTTTTTTTTGGTCTGAGCAACTTGAGGAGCTGAGATAAAATTATAAACTGGAGTTAGGAATTTATGTTCAATTTGGAACATATAACAAGATCTCTATTCTAAATAAATAATTAAAAAGACAAAATGTCACAAAACCAAATCAATAGCAGTGGCTAGTTTTGATAAACATCAGTAGAAAGAAACATAAGTTCTGGTGCCTCCATCTGCATTCAGACCAAAGTATTTTGCAATTCAGAAGTGTTGTCACAGATCTTTCACCAACTTGGTCTTCACCATCCAGAATGCAGTTCTACACTTTTTCCTATGCCACACAAGGTCCTCAATTATCTGATCCTGGTAAAATGTACAACTAAATTGCAGGAACTAGCAATCACAAATAATTTTTACTTGGTACATTTGCCACATGTGTGTTCTCTAATTTGCTACTTTCCAGTTACAATTCCCTACTCCCTAGGCAATCCTGTTGTTCTCATATTCATACCAAACACATAAGTACACCTAACTATTTATACATACATCAGTGTTGTTTTTTTAAAAAAAAGATTTATTTATTATTATAAGTAAATACACTGTAGATATCTTCAGATGGGTTAGAGGATGTCAGGTCTCATTAAGGGTGGTTGTGAGGGCTGGTGAGATGGCTCAGCGGGTAAGAGCACCGACTGCTCTTCTGAAGGTCCTGAGTTCAAATCCCAGCAACCACATGGTGGCTCACAACCACCCGTAATGAGATCTGATGCCCTCTTCTGGTGCGTCTGAAGACAGCTACAGTGTACTTGTAATAAATAAATAAAAAAGAAAACCAAAAAAAGGGTGGTTGTGAGCCATCATGTGGTTGATGGGATTTGAACTCAGGACCTTTGGAAGAGGTCAGTACTCTTACCTACTGAGCCACCTCGCCAGCCCCACATCAGTGTTTTTAAACTTGAGAATATTTCAACTGAATTTTAGGAAGGTCACTTACTTTTTCTACTGTAAATGCATTTGGATCCTGAAAATTCCTTGATGAATGCGGTCCAGATGACGTGAAACTTTTCTTTTGTGATTCACTGAAATAAATTATAAAGCTTGTATTTTAGTACCCGTTTAATAGATCAATGATTATATATATATACAAATTTTGAGATTATTGTGGTAGTAGGCACATTTTTTTCTCTTTTCATAAGAACAAAGTCAGAAAAGCAGTAAAGCAGAAAAGCATTACCAGACATGGATTCAGATGTAATGAATTTGACTTCTATTAAAAAACAACAAAATAGGGCTGAAGAGATTGTTCAGTGGTAAAGAGCACTGACTGCTCTTTCGAAGGTCCTGAGTTCAAATCCCAGCAACTACATGGTGGCTCACAACCATCCATAATGAGATCTGATACCCTCTTCTGGGGTGTCTGAAGACAGCGACAGTATATGTACATATAATAAATAAATAAATCTTTAAAAACCAAAACAACAACAAAAAAATAAAGATGAAAAGGAAAGAAAAAGAAAACGAATGAAAAAACAAAAAATAACCCCCGCCCCCCCCAAACAAAATTAGCTCTGTGGTCTTAGGTGTATAAACTTTGTACTTTTATCCCTTTTTCCTTCTTTATTTAGTGGTAATGAGAATTTATCCTAAGACTTCACACATGCTATGCATGTTTTCCCAGTAAGCTACATTCTAAACTCCACCACTTATCTTATGATGGGATGTGAACCATTTTATTAGAGAGTTTATGAAAAAAGTTTTAAATATTCACGGACTTTATAGTAAAAAGTTCAAAGTTTCTGAAAATATTATTAATAAAGTATTACTATTTTATGTGGTTGAGAAGTTAAAAACTCTAATCAAAAAAAATTATTGGGCCAGGCGGTAGTGGCGCATGCCTTTAATCCCAGCACTTGGGAGGCAGAGGCAGGCTGACTTCTGAGTTCGAGGCCAGCCTGGTCTACAGAGTGAGTTCCAGGACAGCCAGGACTACACAGAGAAACCCAGTCTCGAAAAACCAAAAAAAAAAAAAAACCCAACCAAACAAAAAAAAAAATTGGTTGGCAGATAAGAATCAGATAAAAGCCATTTAGAACTCTGACTGCTGATATTTTTTTTTAATACAAGCTGAAGAAGAACAGGAAAAATATACATGCTTTCATGATTTAAAGCTTCATAATTCTTGTGGACCATAATACACCTAAAAACATGCTGTCATGATTTAACTCCATGTATTCTTTTGGATCATAAAAGTAACATTATACTCATTTAGGAAAACACTGTACAAATGAGTTAAGACCTGTCATAAGCTATACCATTATTCTGCACATCACCACAGAAAGTTACTCAACAGTAAGTTATAAACCATTGATTAAAAGACACATCTCATATTCAGGGAAGTCACAATATTGGAAAAGATGTGTTTGGAATGCTTTTCAAGAATCTAAATTTACTAATTTATTCACAATATAAATATTCACTAAGTTGTCTTTTGTCTGTTTTTAAGTGTCTATAGACAATGCACTGATTATATAAAATGTTACCTTTTACGCCTCCCAGGAGACATTAGACTGCTTTGAGTTTTCCTTTCCTGAGGACCAGGGACAACATTCAAAGACTCTCCAGCTGTATCTTAAGAAAGCACAGTAAGCCAAAGAAACACAAAGTTTATTAACTTGTAATGAGATGACAAGCATTAGATACTGACTATTATTGTATATTAAAACCCAAAAAACATTTTCTGAGTACAACTATGAGCAAGGCAGTATACAAGATGATAAGATGAATGCAATATGGTCCCTATGTACTTGACACAATAGGAAGGAAACACAAAGGAAAAAAGTATAAGAATCAACTGAATGCTTCTAGTATAGAACAGGGTTTGGCGAAAGATAGAAATGAACAATCTTTTTGTTGTTGTTATTTTTCAAGGCAGGGTTTCTGTGTGTAGCCTCGGCTATCCTGGAACTCTCTCTGTAGACCCAGCCAGCCTGGAAGTCAGAGACCTACATGTTTCTGCCTCCCCAGTGGTGGGATTACTGGCATCTCCACTATGCCTGAAATGAGCAGTCTTTTTTTTTTTTTTTTTGATTTTTCGAGACAGGGTTTCTCCATATAGACAGCCCTGGCTGTCCCCAAACTCAGAAATCTACCGCCTGCCTCTGCCTCCTAAGTGCTGGGATTAAAAGCATGCGCCACCATGCCTGGCTCGAAATCAGCAGTCTTAATGGGTGGCAAAATTACTCGACTCAGAAATAAGAGATGAACCCTGAATTCTAATACCAAAGCACATACTAAACAAGCTTCCTACTTCTTACTACCCTGTTTTCACTTCACCATGTATACATACACGTATACATACAACACACATACATACAACAAGCATGATCTGAATTAGACCATAATCACTACCTTTTTTCTAGCTCTAAGACTCAACTGAGAATATACAGAACATTCAGCACAGAAAGATGGTGGGATATTGGGGATATATTCCAGGACAGACTGACATTCACAGTAAACAGATGGTGAAATATAATGTATATTCTGCTTAAAAATACAATCAGGTCTTCCCAATTTAACTCCAAAACTGAAAATTAGATGAGTTCAAGACTGGCCTGCAGTTCAGTTAGAACAGAAAGAACTGTAGACTTCAGCTACAATGACTTCTAGATTTTAAGTAAAAAATATTTTTATTTGAAGGCATGTAGCTGATGACCTTGAATTTCTGATTCTCCTGACTGGTGGGATTACACAGGTGAGCCAGTTTTATATAACAGTGAGAAAAAAAACCCAGAGTTTTATGTTTACATTCTTGTGGCTGAACAGCTGCCTGCTGTCTTTACACGGTCTTTCATCTCTCTCTCGGGCCATGATTTTATATTATAGAAGTAAGACATAGCTACTTGGATGAACTGAATTTAAAGAATGAAACTTAAACTTACTAGTTACAGTATTTTGTGGCTGTGACTGGTTGACCACCACAATATTTGACCTCACTGGAGCTGAAACTTGGCCAGCTGGTTTAATAGCTTGTGTGGCTATCAAAGGAGAAGTAGTAAACTGTCCTGAAGCATAAGGTAAAACCAGTAACTCTGAACTGACAGGAGCTGCTTGAGATGCCAGCCATCGCTGCCGCTTGATTTCTGCAATTCCATTTCTTGTTCGAGCTGAAACACATGGGCATTACAAAATTAACTTAGTGTCAGGCGTTTCAGAATCTGACCAAGACACTATGTTGCATGGCCTATATGCTGTAACATGTTAGATTTATAGATTAAAAGGTAGCTTTGAAAAACATAAAATAACTTCATGCAACTATTTCATGTGAAACAAACTAAAATGAAAACATTACAACTTCATATACCCCAAAGTACACCTGTTTTGCCATAACCTATAATGTTTCCCCAAAATTAAAGATTAAGGATACTACTACTTGACATGCAAGAGTTAAACTAGGACATACTTTATATGTATATATACACACACAAGAAAATCACATATTTGCATATAGGCACATTCATGAACATATAGTTTTAACTTTGTTTTATATTACTGAGGATTAAATCCAGGCCCTATACATACAGTCTATACCCTATACCACTAAGCCACACTGCAAACTCCCTGAACTATGATACATGAACATGTCTAGTGACTGTACTACAAAAGAGTTAACTTAAAAAAAACATAGATGTATACTGTTAGTTAAAATGTTCAAAAATAGAGTGAAAAGTAATGTTGAACCTTGATGAAATACCAACCTCTCTGATGGGCAGCAAACCCTGGAGAACTTTGCATGCTCCTAACAAATGAAACATAGTAGTTACATTTTAAGTATGACTTTCAGATGAGATATGTTTTGGCTTAGTTACCATCAGACCTGAAGTAAATTATGAGCTAAAAGGTGGTTTCCCTCAGATAAAAAGAGTCTACATGTCTCTTGGGATATCCAACTGTGATTTCTTTAAGAAGAAAAGCAGAACCATATAAACACTCACACAACATAATTATGGTGATCAAATTCTTATCTAATCAGTATGCACTAGAATGCTCTGATAATAAGGTATAGCCTGGCCCAACCTTAGAAACTTGTTATGTTTAAGTAAGCTACATATAAATATAGCATTCTCAATTCAATTTTACTTTTATTTATTTACTTATATTTTGGTTTTTCGAGACAGGGTGTTTGTGTAGTCCTGGCTGTCCTGGAACTCACTCTGTAGACCAGGCTGGCCTTGAACTCAGAAATCTGCCTGCCTCTGCCTCCCAAGTGCTGGGATTAAAGGTGTGTGCCACCACTGCCCGGCTTCAATTCAATTTTATAATGACAGAAACTGTCCTAAAAAATGTGATTCACATATATCAATACTTTAGGATCTCAGAGTTCAAGGACATCCTGTTGTCATATCATGAAATTATTTTGTTGAACCTCCATATATGTAGAAAAGCACACATAGAAAATTCACAGTAGAAGCTAATTCTTTTACTGTAAATAATTGTTTTTAACAAAGATTTTAGGAACACACAAAAGTTTTGAGAAAACTTGGGTAAAATTAATCTTATTTTTTATCTACAACTTACCAAAACAAACACCTCCCACTAAACCCTCAAAACTCAGTGACTTTAAGAGACTTGAGTTGTAAAAGTCTTCTATTTTTGGTTATGTGTGTGCAGTATGTGTCCTTGGTGTACAGTGTGTGTACATGTGTGGCACACTCAATGAATGAAATATAGAGGTAATATTGGACTCTTTCCTTAATTTCTCATTACCTTTCTTTTTTGAATCAGATCTTTCATCAAAACTGAAGTTCTCAACATGGCTAGGGTGACTGTCCAATGGCCTTCAGGTTTTCAGGTGTTTCTCTTCCCTACTAACCAGTACTGGAGCTATAGGAACCCACCACTGTACACAGTTTTGTATCTAGTACTGCGAGCCAAACTCAGCTCCTCATGTTTGTATAGCAGATACTATTATAGTCTGTCACCTCTATAGATGCTGTAAAAATCTTTTGAAGATTATTTCCAAAGGCAGAAGAATGAGTTAGGCAAAGAAATATAAAGACAAAACTAGCAACTAAGATGTGGTTCACTGCTAGGATAAAACCATTTGGAGCCATTAGTCCACATAGAAGGTTAAAAATGAGGCCTCTATGGAAGTTATATGAAATATTCACTTGTAGTTTTGAGAGCAAGAGTTTTTCATTGAGAGGCTATCATCACATAAGAAATGTCCAGAACTTATAGCAATAGGGCTGGTATCTTTCCAAGGATGCTGTACCTGGCATTCCAAAGCTGTGAACTATATAAACAGTATAAGTATTCATACCATGAGAAAAAACTAGAAAATTCCAGAAAGAACCAATTAAGTCAACAATTTTCTGAATATGTAATGAAGAAATGGTTGTCTAAAGGAATTTGTATCTTGGTCTAAAGTATTTCTAAATTGGTATGCAAAGTTGGGGATGTCATTAAATTTTTGTATATTAAAATTCCCTCATGTGTAAATAATCTAATGAAAGTATCAACTTGTTTCAGCTTATTTTAAGTTTAGAATAAGAACCTCAACTACACTCTAGAAAACTCTGAAATTAAAAAGATGTTATAAGGATATATTAAAAGGTCTTAAGAAGTTCTATAGCCAAAGTGTATTTGCATTTATAAATCACCACATCTTAATGGGCACAGTACCTGATCTGAGAGAGTGTGTGGTCTAGCTTTTTCCACAGAGATGACATTATTGTTGGGACATCATTTGATGTTTCTAAATAAGAGGAAATAAACTCAGTTGAAAAAAATCATTTTCAATTTGAACAAAGACATAGATAATAACAGGAAAAAACAAAAACCTTGTCTCTAAGTTGTTGAAGTTACAGTGGAAATTGAGGCCGGGCGGTGGTGGCACACGCTTTTAATCCCTGCACTTAGGAGGCAGAGGCAGGAGGATTTCTGAGTTCGAGACCAGCCTGGTCTACAGAGTGAGTTCCAGAACAGCCAGGGCTACACAGAGAAACCCTGTCTTGAAAAACCAAAAAAAAAAAAAAAAATTGAGAAATAAACCTATTTATAACAGTATGCAAGTGTATAATGAGGTGGCTTTATTTTTTAAACCACAGAGAAGCAAAGCAAATACAAATGAGAATGTATATCTAAAAAACTTGTAAGGCTAATAATCTTATCTCTTCTTTGTATTAGAGAAAAGCAAACAATATTATCAGAAAGTTATACAAACTCTTATGTGTGCAAATTTAATCCTTGACATCTGTATTAAAAACATCTATGAGCAATACTTTTTATTGGGTTAAAGACTCAGATATAACATACTGCACCTAACACAATCCTTACACATCTAGTTATCATCAATAAAGGTAAAGCTACTTTTCCTCTGGCTATTATCTTATGACAATTAATCTAACAGTAATAGTTTTGATGATATGAAACAATGTCAAGAGAGTCCCCTCTGACTCATCAGAAATTTGAAGAATTATTATTTCATGTTGTTAACTATGAGCTAATTTTTTTTGACTGAGTCCTATGGGTAACCTCATATTACACAGAAGTCAAAATTAAATTATCAGTTCAAAGTATTTTAGCAAATAACACTGATTTGTTTATCAGTATAAATAACCTAGAGCTAAGTTTTATTTCATTTTAAAATATGAGTTTTGGCCTATGTTGGTAAGTTAACAAAGAAGTTTTAGAATTGGTTTTACTCAACATAAGCAGAAATAAATTCTGTTTCCCAGTAAAGTATGTATGTGTGTGTGTGTGTGTGTGTGTGTATCTTTTACTCACAGAGATCTGCCTGCCTCTGCCTCCCAAGGGCTGGGACTAAAGGTATGTAGCCCCACCACCTGGCTTAGTAAAATATGTCTTACCAGAATAAAATTAAGTTTTTTCAAGGTTTTTAATGAGACAGTATCTTAAAACAACAATATCCAAGTTCTTACCTTTTGCTTTCATAGCTACATACTCATTCAAAATTGTTGTCAAGTTTTTCCCAAATAAGGACTGAAAGGCAAAAAGATCCAAGCATTACCAAAACCATACAATTTACCACTTTCCCACCATAAAAGCCAATGAAAGATCTAGACTGCAGAAAATCCTGTGAGGAAAGGGTAGAGCAACAGGTTACCAACAGTCATTACAGGTATGTGTAGCATATCTGAGAGAAAGATCTCTGCCTGTCTGAACAGTGACACGAGTCCTTATGTAAAACAAGAAGCACAGTTATAAACTCAGTTCCAGCCAGGAGTATTTTGTTATACTGTTTAAAAGGATCCATGGAGAACCTGTTTTGGCTGACCTGAAAGCCATGTAAACCATGTAAAAATGAAGTTTTAAAAATAAGTGTATGCGAAATATCCTTCCTAAGGAGCAGTAGTACATTTTTGTTCTTATTTCTGTCAACAACATACCTACATGTCTTTCCTTCTCTTATGACTACAATTCATGAGTACTCTGTTATAACAGTATGATTATACACTTAAGGCTAGAAAAGAGCAAGGATTTTGGAAATAAGAGTTCTGATTTCAAAACAGTAACAGCATGGAACAAACTGACTGCAGACATACTAGTATAAAACTCTTATTTTGGACAACATTGAAGATATAAAAAATACTGAGAAAGATGTATGAGGCAATTATGTTCAATACTACATTATTTTTTCATCTTACTATAAATCCCAGGCTGGTCCTGGCTCCCTCAGTACTGGGGTTAAGGCATATGGAATGAGCCTGTATTCCGAAGTACTTGGAAGGTTAAAGCGGAAGGGCTGTAAGTCAAGTTCTGTTAGAGTTACAGAGAAAGTTCAAGACCAGCTCAAGTAACTTAAAGAGATCCTAACTCACAGAAGTAAAAATGAAACTGGGATACAGCTCAGATGGAGACTACTTAGTCACCACGAAGCTTGAGAAGGCAGATTTACTAAGTAATCACACCCTGGCTTTTTATTTCTTTCTAATAATGAAGTGTAATAAGTAACTAGTAAGTAGTTACTGCTCAATGATCGATGAAGAAATGGTTTCCCTCTGTATAGTAACAATCATCTCCACTGACATCATCTAGCCTTCCTAACACTGTGAGCCTTTATACAGCACCTCATGATGTGACTTCTACCATAAAATTATTTTCATTGCTACTTCAATAACTGTAATTTTGCTACTATTATAAATCATAATGAAAACATGTTTCTAGATGGTCTTAGGTGACCCCACTGAAAGGTTGTTTGACAGCCCCCCTCCCCCGGGGATTACAATCCACTGGTTGAGAACTACTGATGTGTTGAGAGACCAATATTCCTTCCCTTTGGCCTCTTAGCACAAGAATAAAGTCATAGTCACAGATTATCTCTTCCACTCCTTCTCTTTTTACAATTTCATTGTATTTCTTGTCTTCACTACTGTTCTGAAACCCAACTAAGAAAAATATTCAGTAATAGAAAGTAACACAGTAAATATCCATTGCTGTGCAATTATAAGAACTTTGTGCATTTAGTTTTAATGTTTAGAATCTCAGTTTACTTAACTGGAGAGAAGGTCCCGAGGGTTAGGGTATATTACCCTTTTAGAGGCCCAGGTTCAGTTCCCAGCACTAACACTGGACAACTGACAACTACCTGTAACTCTAGCTCCAGGAGATCCGAGGCCCTCTTCTGACCTCTGAGAGTTCCTGTATTCATGTGTGTATACTCTCATACAAACATGTACAAATATTCATAATCAAAAAATAAGTCTTTAAAAAAGGTATCTACCTTTTTGTACTTTATAATAAGCTTTAATTTAAGAGTTTTGTTTTAAAAATTTTAAAATTCAATGAAAAGCCTAAAGACTGTTTTAGAGTTCAGAAGCTCATTCTTAGTATCTTATAGTACTGGCATCTTATATAAACAAAATACTTTTATCAGCACTAAAAGTAACATTAGCATGAAACTACTGGAACTTATTCAGGGTTTGGAAGTTTTCTCTGAAATGTGAATCTAGAATTTTAGATTATACTTAAGCATTATGTTTTATTAGTTACTTCTGGTATGTGAGTTTTCCAGTCTTTTTCTTGATCTTGACACTTTAAAATGATACAGTGTTCTGACTCTTCAAGATTTATTTTATTTTTGTTTGAGTGTGCAAGTGTCCAGGGAAGCCAAAAGAGGGAGTATGATCCCAAGGAACTGCAGTAAAAGAAAGTTGTGAGGTGAGTTCAGTAAGAGCCACCAGACAGGGGTGCTGGGTATGAAAGAGCAAACGGGTGCTACAGCCATCTCTTTTAGTTCTCAAACTCTTTCAAATTATTCAGAATTGTTTGTGGTATTCCCAATCATTTTTCTACATAAAATTCAGAATTCAGCATGTTACTTTCTATAAAACTGTGGGGATTCTGACTGATCAATCTACAAGTGAAATTAGGGAGAGTTGACTCAACAGTACTGAATTGCTAATTTACACATACAATGTTCATTTTATTCACATTTTTTTTCAAGCAGCTTTTAGCCAACATTACACATATATTTTGTTAGGTTACTCAAGCATTCTGTTTGTTATTATAAATAGGTACTTTAAAAACTGAAAAAACTGTTCATTGCAGGTATGTTAAAGTAGAGTGGAATTTTGTGTATTTTGTATCCTACATACTTGGTAAACTTCAGCTTTGGAGATTCTTTTAGGCTTCTTACAGAAAAATGACCATTAATAGCTAAAATCCCACTAAGGAACTATCCTTAACATACATCTACTAATACCATATGAAACCATGTAATTCCAGAATATTCTCTTTATATTTAGATATCTAAAAAAGGTAACAATTTCTTTTAAAAGACTTTATTTATTTTATATATGTGAGTATTTACCATCACTGTCCTCAGACACACCAGAAGAGGGCATCAAATCCCATTGCTGTGGTTGTGAGCCACCATGTGGTTGCTGGGAATTGAACTCAGGACCTCTGGAAGAGCAGTCAGTGCTCTTAACCTCTGAGCCATCTCTCCAGCCCCATGACAATAACTTTTTAATTTAATTTAATTTACTTAATTTATTTATTTATCTTGGTTTTTCGAGACAGGGTTTCTCTGTTTAGTCCTGGCTGTCCTGGAACTCACTCTGTAGATCAGATTGGCCTCGAACTTGGAAATCCACCTGCCTCTGCCTCCCAAGTGCTGGGGTTAAAGGCATGCGCCACCACTGCTTCTTGCTGTGTAGCCCAAATTGGTCTGAAAATGATGATAACCATCCCCGCTTCAGCCTTCTAAAACCTGCAGTGTAGATGTATACCACCTGGCTAAATCTCTGTTTCTCAGTTATGCAAATTACACAGTGATAAGTCATGTAGCTTTTGCCAAAGTTGACTTGGCTGATGAATGACAAGGGTCTTGTTATGATGCCCAGGCTGTCCCTAAGTCCCTGGGCTCAAGTGATCCAGTGATTATCTTAGGTTTCCAATCGATAGGACAACAGACATATGGCACAGTTCCTCCTTACAAAGCTCACATTAAGGCTGTGCTTTACAGTCTTCTGTGTTGGTTAGTAATGAACATTTTCTGAAACGAGTAGTAACTTACCAGTAAGCAGGCTGGAATAAAACCTTCATCAGTACAGTGTTCTGCATATTCTTTTAAATTTGAACTTTCCAAAATAAAAGTCTGGCAAGTAGATGTGAGATTTTCTTGTTGTAAATAACCTAAATGAAAAGAATAAAAGTTTGAATACTTTCAGTAAACTCTGTACTCTTAAAACTGCTAGTCTGTAGGAAAACCGTAAGTGGAGCCTCAAGCAAAATATGGCAGTGTTTTACAGCCTTTCAGTAGGTTGTGTTCCAGTATAAAGCATGGTTATGACCACAAGTTCCTTCATAGGACCCAATTCTAGTTAAGCTTGTAAAAAGAGATCTTTGACAAAGTACAACCAGTACATAGTAAACTTGGAGAAAACCAGCAGGGAAATAGTGAGTAAGTGTATTCCACTACTCCATGACTTCCACAATAACTAGTTGAGGGGATGCATACATATGATGACTGGATTATCCAAAAACCACATTCTCTCAGGATCACTTATCTGTGTTTGACTAGCCACTTCATGATTTATCAAATCAAAGAGAGATCAATATATACCGTGTTAAAGGTCAAAAGGATATTCTTGATAGCAATTCCAATAAGAACTTCAACCTAACAAAGTGAAGGCTAAAGGTTGGTAACCATTTGGTCTGTATTAAAGTTATCAAAAAAGCCCACTGGAGGAAAAGAAAGAATAGTTTTTTTGTTTGTTTGAGACAGGGTTTCTCTGTATATCCTTGGCTGTCCTGGAACACACTCTGTAGACTAGGCTGGACTCACACTCAAGAGATCTGCCTTCCTCTGCCTTCTAGAATTAAAAGCATATGCCACTACCACCTGGCAAGAATAGTCTTTTAATAACTCATGATGTAACAATCTGCTTGCAAAAATGAAGCTGGTCCCCAAATCCCACTCTATTAAAAAATTAACCCCCCTAAAATAAAATACCTAATTGTAAACTCTAAGATTATAAAAATGTTTAGGAAAACAAACAACAAAAAAGAGAATTTTTTTTGGTCTTGGATTGAACAAAGATATAATGGTTAAACAATGATATATTCAGGTATAGCACCTGAAACACAATCAACCAAAGAAAGAGATAAGCTGAATATCAACATTTCAAATTTCTATGCTTATAAGGATAAGGCAAAGTAAAACAATAACTTTTAAAATGTAAGAAAATATTTACATATCATTTATGTGGTAGATGCTAGAAACAAAACTAGAACTTGAAAGGGACATTAATAAAAATACAATCAAAGAAATGAGAAAAATCTTTGCAAAGATAATACAACTCATGAAAAGACATTCAATTATACCATATACACTGGGACAGAAATTCTAATACCCATCATGACCTGAATCACTCTTGAAATCATGCTACATATGAAAGCCACAATATTTCAATTATATGTGATGTCCAAACAGCAAATTAATACATAAAAAATAGGTAACTGGAGGATGGGGAAACTGAGAGTGCCTGTTATCAGTATGTATTTTTTGTTGGAGATAGGCAAATGTTTTGGAATTAGTGGTCCTATTCTATATTAGAAATATTATAAGTCCCCAAAATTTTATATTATGTCAATTATACACTGCAATGAAAAAACCCAACCATAAATTCCTAACACACTATATGAAGCTTTCCGTGTTGCATTATAATTTTATTTTAGCTGTCTTAACATTCCATCTTTTCAAATTAATCTCATAAAGATTCTTTATAATATTCCCTTTGCTTATACTCTAAGTCTCCTGTGATAACTGTAAGTAACCCCCTACATTATTTAGCCTAAGTATACTTTCCCCATGCTGGTAAAATATAACAATCAAAACAGTGTTAGCTTTAGTAAATGATTTCTAAAGTTTCTTCCTATTTTAAAATTTTAAGGCTTTCTTCACTTAGAAATATACACATACTCAGTTCTAACCCAAAACAAACAAAAACAAAGCAGGAGCTGGAGATGAGGTTTTTGATTAAGAGCACGTGCTGCTCTTCCAGAGGCCTGGGTTCTGATTTTAGCACCCACACTGTAGCTATCAACCACTTTTAACTCCAGTTTCAGAAGCCTCAACATCCTTTTCTGACCCTATGCAATATATGTGTGTAGTACAGACAAACACACAAGCAAAATAGTCAAACACATACAAATAAATAAAATAATAAAAACCCAACCCCGATAAAATGGCCTACAAAGCCATTACACATGAGTTTGATAAAGGGAAGAACAGGAAAAAGGTCCTCTCATTTTAGGAACTGCCTTTATGGTTTGGGGCTTATCACTTTCTTCTTGAAGTTAACAAATAGGTTTGCTAACTTCTAACTCATATGAAGAAAAATAAGTACATATTCAAATATTTTCTGGACCATAAGAAGCATTTAGAAAAAAAAAACCAAACCAAAACAAACAAACAAACCAAAACAAACAGGCAAAACCTCCAAACAAACCCTTTATTTCAGATTATCCCTACTTTACAATTGCTATCATTGAAGATCATACTGCAATTACAAGAATTAAAACGATACATCTGGCCTAGCAAGCTAGCTTCAGCTAGTACAGTATCTGCTTCATAAGCCTGATGAGTTCGTGTGAACCCCACAGAGCACAGTGGAGGGAGGCAGCCCATCAGGAAAGTTATCTTCTGACCTCCACACATGTGCACATCCTCTCTGTCATATGTGGCTGTTTTCGTCTCTCACACAAAATAATACAATTCAACTGTAAAAAAAAAAAAGCCTTTTCCTGCTTGTGAAATATAATCAACTTTAAAAAATTTACTCAGTAATCCCGAAGTATTATTTGGATCGAGGGAGGATTTGGATGGACAGTAGTAGTCTGCAAACACAAATTTAAAACATATATAAACCTCTGAAAGCACCTTGGAATCGGGCAGTCAGAACTTTTTCTTCAGGTTTTGGATTTGGATTAGATCCACCAAATAATTTTTTTTTTCATCGTAGAGAGTTCTAATAGCATTAATCACCTAGATGTATTCAGTCACTTGAGAGTTGTGACAGGTGGTCGTTATGAAATAGGACTCCTAAACATTTTTCCTTCCTGGAGCACATACATTCCTAAGAAGTGGCATCATCCTAAAAGGGGGTAGAAACTGCTCCTCCGAGAAATAGGAAACTCTCATTTTTATGCAATAGAAGAGATAAATGTACAGTTTATTTGTGACATTAAAAATATTTGTGGGAAGGGTGGTTAGAAAAACTTTACAAAGACTCCTTAAAGGGTATGACAGTGAAAAGAAGGTTGTAAAGCAATGCCTTTAGACAAAAATTAAGATAATTTCTCCTCCATGTTCTAAAGTAAAAACTATGATTAACTGTGCTAGCATGCCTTGGGGAAAGAATATCAGATATGATAGTTCATGATACATTGTATTGTATTGCTTCTACTTGTTCTAGAAATGTATAGCCATCTAGAAATACCTGAGACATTATGTTCTACTCTCAAAATATGCTTTGGTAAAACTTGAGCTTTAATTTTTGGTTAGATTTGTTAAGTTTTGCTTTACTTTATCTTAACTCAAAAACAATGTTGAAAATGTTCAGTGATGCCATTGTTTATATGATTAACTGGTTATGTGCTACAAAAATTCCTATCCACCATCATTAACCATCTGACCATAACCAATTATCAAATCACATGACAGATAAAATCTTAACTATATCAAGGGGTTTTATAAATTGGGGAAACATTCTAAGAGCTTGGCCTTTTTAGGAAAAGACAAAAAGGAGCCCAAAGAAAGCATGAACCAAAGCTCTGTTTGTGTAAATATCTCCTTCATGCACTGATTCCCCAGCAATATTGATGGCTTAATATCCCCGAAAGAATATAATTTCTTAATAAGAACTAAATGTTTATTAAGAGAAGTATCAGTGTCTTATAGTACTAAATCTACAAAAATAAAATGTATGGCTTTAATCTACAAATGATAATTTCCAAGGAGTTAGAAGAGATTTCTTAGGAGAGGTTAAAAGCACTGAGAAAATAGGGATGACTTAGCTTATGGGAAGATACAGACTTAAGAATTTACTCCAAGCATGGAAAATTATTGTTCAAGGGGGTGATATGTCCCAAAACATTGGTAGCATATATGTCGGAATTTCTTTCGGTAACATGCCTAGTATGAGTGCTGCATAAAAGACTAGTTAACAAGCTTCAAATGAAAAGAGAAAATGGTTAAGAATCATAGAAAACTGGACTGGAGAGATGGCTCATCAGTCAAGAGTGTTTATTACTCTTCCAAAGGACCAGAGTTTGATTTCTGGCACCCACTTATGGTGGTTTACAACTTTCTGCAAATCCAGCTCCAAGAAACCTAATATCTCTGGGCTCCACACTCTCAAAATGTGTTGTGGGTTCATACACACTCATACACACAGAGATTAAAAATAAAGTAACATAAACATGAAACATTTCAAGTTATCAGCAGTAAGCGTAGGTATTATTCAAGATGTAGAACGATCACAACTGCATTCTGGTAACTGTTTATTATATCATTCATTGTCTTTACTATAAAAGAAAATAAAACCAACGGCTACTGATCTCTTAAGAATATGTCAATATTGGACCTGTTTGCCCTTAAACCAATTCTTTATTTTCTAGGATTGTATTTTGGAAGCTAGACCCTGCTCACCTATCAGCTAGCTTCCGGCTAAGTTTCTAGAAGGACAAGGACTTGTATCAGACTGGAATTCAGGAGGTAGAAGCCTTATTCCCTGATTGTCTCAAGAATCTTTGCTCTGAGTATAGACAGTCCCTTATCACAAGCCTGCAGTTTCACCTTCCACATGGTAGCCTCTGGGTTGCTTTATAGTCTCCTGGATTAGCATGGCTTCCTGCTGTGCTAACTAACCTATAAGTTCCCTCATTACATAAGCTAAGAAGCTTTTGTACCACCTGTGTAACCAATTCCCTCATTAAATCCTATCACATTAAACATTCGACTTAGTTTCTGTTTTCTGAATGGACGCCAACTCATAAAGAAACTAATCTATTTGTGAAATTGAAAAAAAAAATCTGAACCCTTCAGTCATGAAAGTGCTTCTTTTGTACATAAAACTTAACATTTTTGAAGTTTCTAAGAACTCTGAAGCTTGAATCCAAAAACTCTTGCTTGAATCCAAGATAGAGAATACTGAATAAGAAAGTTTCAGTTTAGGAAGAAAGAAAATTTAGCAGTAGATAGTAGTAACTAATACTACAAAACCATAAACTTAAAAAATTGCTATAATTATCAATTTTGTTATGTGTACCTTATCAAAAAAATCTCTACCCACCAAGAAAGTTACTTGAATAGGACAGTGGAGAAATTATCAACTGCAGCTACTTGAAAGAAATTTCTGGTATCACATTTGACCTGAACCTTTAATACGAGTATATTAGGAACACAAATATACAATATTTGGAAAAAATGTAAATACTTTAGTATACTGTAGTCTATCGCAAATATTGAAAAGATGAGGCCGGGTAGAAAGACAGAATAATCAGTTCCACAGAGCACTTCCTATGACATATTAGTAGTAAAAGCCAAACTGATGACCTAGAGGCAAGGCATCAAGTAATGTATCTTGGTCTCTACAAGGGTTTGAAAGATTCCATGGAGGCAGTAAATAGCTGGCTATGGATGAGTGGAGAGCGCTTAGGTGGATACTCAGTGCAGTAAGCTGAAGAACTAGAGGAAAGTGAATGAGTAAAGCTACTAAGCCACAAGCAGGTTTACTAGTAAGTCTACTGGGTGACCCAGGGCACTGAATAGTAAATCTACTGGGTGACACAGGGCACTGAACAATGTGAGAAAGGGGTTAGGAAAATGGTTTGGTATTAAAGGGTAAAAAAAAAAAAAGAAGTGAATGCTAAGTGAAATTACTTTTCCTCTTATGCTTAAAAAACTGGCAGTGTTTGGAACAGGACAACAGAACAAACAACGACAAAAACCATAAGCAATCAAGAGAGGCGGGTAAAGATGGTAAGGGGGTACAACAGAAGGGTCCAAGCAAGCAGTAAACCTGTAGATAGAAGTATCATATATATAAAAAGATGACGCTAAATCACAGAATTGAAAGTAGCAGGAGGCTTTTTTTGTATTCCAAGTTCAAAAGCAGTTCAATTTTTAGATGTTTCAGCAATATTTGTAACAAGAGTATACATGAATTGCAAGTAGAGTATGTGGAAAGACATCACAATTCCAAAACAGCATGGGAGGCCTGCTGGAATTCAGGGCACTGAAAGTGGAATCTGAATAACAAAGATGATTTTAAGGATGAAAAGCAACAACTTGAGTTTCTAGGCCCCAAGAGAAAAAGTTACAGCTTGTTAGTGGAGCAGAAATATAACTACTCCAATTAGAAAGACCCTGTCATTTCCTTAAGGTTTTCTTAACAAGGCAGGACTTTCTCTTCGGGGGATATGCTGACAGTATGTAAAGCCCCTTCCCACCCCCTTTCTTATAGCTAGGAAGGACATCCTACTGGTAGCTAATGAAGAGAAATCAGGGAAACATCCCATCAAATCTGAGGAAAAAAAAAAAAAAACAAACGGAAAACTACTCATAAAAATTATCCGCTTTTCAATGTTTATATTACCAAATTTGAGAAGTCATTTTTGAGGTTATGATCATGGAATTTTATATGGATCACAAAACTGCTAAAAGTCACAGTTCTTACCTAAACAATACGTACAGAGGGAAAACATACTGTGGTTCTACAGTATGAGCCTAATAAATTTAAAAATTACAAGAAAGCTAACTTTAAAAAATCACAGGCATAAATTCAGGTTAACTACACAAGTCTGATGAGGTAGAAAAAATAAACATTCACAACATTAGTTTTAGTATTTAAGTTTCTCCAAAAATGGACAGTAGAACCGTTCATAGTCTCTTAAATATGTCCTGCCAAACGTGCAATTTTTATTTTTTGGACAGGACTGGTCACAAAGCAAATGTTCGTAATGGCTGTGGAAACTATAGAAGGATTCCTAATACTTTGACCACTTTCTTTTAGAGATGTCGCAAATACTGTCTCAAAGTCACTGTCCAGTTCTGAGCCTAAGGGGTTCTTGTTCCTTGCAGAACAATCCCTTTTATTTTTTCAAAGGACAAACAACGAAAACAGTCTTTCACGTAGACAGTATTTCCCGACCGACCAGTGGTCTATAAACAAGCCCTTTTCGAAAATGGAGGAAGACAAGGGCTAGAACGTGTGCCACCAGGAGTCAGTCGTCGTACCTCTTAAATATTTGCTCAAGAACACGACACGCTGCCGTTCTGAAATATGCCATCGGAGTTTCAAGCCTCTATGGTGGGCCAGGAGTGTGGGGGACCTCCCAGTGTCCCAAATTCCCAGTGTTAAGGTCGGGTTATGGGTAAGGGCGTCGGGAAGTCTTTCCGCTACGCTGGGCGGCCAAGGAAGCGGGTTCCCCCCACCCCCATCCTCCATCCCGCTTTTCTTTTATCAGTCCGGGTTCTGACAAGGGGAAGGGTGGGGGACACGCAGCCTCGTCCATCGCGCTGACGACACTCCTTCAGGTGTCCCAGCGGGCCTGGCTGTGCCTGGGAATCCAGGCCCCAGGTGTTCCGCGCCGAGCTTCTTTCTCCCTTCGGCCGCCTCCATCGCGCAGCACGACGAGCAGGGACATCCCTACACCAGGGAGCGTCAAACGTCCGAGGCCGCCGAGGGACCGAGCCCCTCCGCTAGTCTGAACTTGGACGCGAGCAGACCACTCCTCAAAGCTTCCCCACCCCGAGCAACCCTGCCCCCAGCCCGGTCCGATCGCTCGCCCTCCCAGGCCGGCGCTTACCCAATACCAGCCTGGCTACATCCGAGGGCAACAGCATGATCCGAGCTGCACAGGGAGCCGACTGAAGGGACGAGACTCAACTCAAAGCAGACACGGCGACAGCCCCGGCGCCGCCGCATCTCCCGGTTCCTTCCACTGGCGGTGCTGAACCCGCGGCAATTTGTCCCGCCTCTTTCGTGCCACGCCAGCCAATCGCTTCCGCGGGAGACAGAAAGGCGCCGAAATGAAACCCGCCTCCGTTCTCCTCGGAGGCGTCGTCATTTCCGTCTGCGGAAGGTAGTGGCCTGAGGGGACCGGGTGGCCGGGTGTGGGAGTGTCGGCCCCTGGGCGGAGTTGCCGGAGCGAGGTCGATCGCCATTGGTGCGCGGTGCGCAGGCGCGTTTCCTCAGGCCGGGTGAATGTTTTGAGCGGAGCGAGTGTTTTGAGTTGGAGAGCGCGTGATGCCCACGCGCAAGCGCAGTCGTGCAAAGACGCCAGCCGACTTCTTCCTTTGGGGCACCCGGAGCTGTGCCAGCTTGCAGCTTTAGGACCGGAAGCGGGAAGGCGTGCGTGCACAACCAGCTGCTAGATCCGTGCACGCGGGAAAAGGCGAAGCGACCTGGGTGTGCTTCGGCAGGCAGAATGCAACGGTAGGAGCGAGGGACGAACGCTCGGGGACTTCTGTGAGGGAAAATTCTCTTCAGACCCCATCTTTCCTCAGCTTCCGAATGCCTCTGACCCTTTCTTTGCTGGACGGCTGTCATCTTCTCCCTCTTTCTGCAGACCCTGGGTGGAGGGAGCCTGAACCTTCCCTTCTGCGCGTCCTTCTTTCCTGTCTGTCACCTGAAGGGTTCTGGTCGATCTAGGAAATTTTTTTTTTTTTTTTTTAAATCTCATACTTTAGTCTCAGGCCGTTTATTTATATTTAAGCCACAGGTTTGCACATGTTCGTAGTTACGAGCGCGGGCTCGGAAATCACAGTCTCGAGGATTAGAATTCTTATTGTCAGTATTGCTTGTGTTGTCTTTAGTGAGGTAAGTGGCAACCCCTAAGAGCCTTTTGAAAGGTTTTACCTGCTCTCCCCTTCCCGTCCCATCTGTGGAAATTGAGCCTGAAAGAACTTTGCTGCTAGACCTTGCCGGGTGTTTAAATTTTCTGCAGGATGGTAGCGAAGCTTTCAGACAGAAGGAAGTGCATGAAAAGGCACAAAGTGTAGTGAGTGAGCTCTTGTTATTGAGTGATACAGGTTTTGCAAGTTTCCAGTGTATTGAAGCCATAGGAAGGGATGAGAGCAAGAAGAGGAGGAAAAAAGTCAAAATAGATTTATAAAGCGATCATAAGAGAAGACAGTAACAGGATGACAGTTATACTGAACATTTGCTGTGTTTGTGTGTGGGGGGGGAGGTGCGGTGGGGGGAGAAAGAAACATAAACGAAGGAACTACTTGAGGTAGATACTGGAATCATTTTCTCATTTAGCATCCAGAAAACAGGTGCCAGTTTAACCAACATGTTGCAGTTTGGATAGCTGTTAATTGAATGGACCTGGATTGGAACCTGACCATAGAACCCATTTTTTTGCAACCCAGGGTAGCCACTAATTCACAGTTGTGCTACCTGAGTCACCCCCAGACCTGGGCATATAATATTGCCATACCTGACTGAACCCCAGTGCTTTTTACCACTAGCCAAGAATAGCATGCCAGAGGTGGGTTATTTCTGGGAAGGTGAGATATAATTATCATTGTCAAAACACCTCAACCTGACTGAACCCCCAAGAGGAAGATCTGATCGTCTGTCCAGAGGCTTTGCTTAGGAAGTGTTTTTTAGTTGGATGTTGGGAGCTGAGCCTATGTTTCCTGTTTTAATGTCACTTGATAGCTCTTTTACAATAGTTGGATAGTTTTGGTTCGGCCACTCACCACCATTTGTTTTGTTTGTTTCCGAGATAGGGTTTCTCTGTTGCCCTGGCTGTCTCGGAACTCCCTCTGTAGACCAGGGTAGCCTTGAACTCAACAGATCTCCCTGCCTCAGCCTGCCTGCCCTGTTCCCCTCCTGCCTCTGTCTCTCTCTCTCTCTCTCTCTCTCTCTCTCTCTCTGTCTCTCTCTCTCTCTTTCTCTCTATGGCTCGCACATGCTCTCTCTGACATTCTCTCTGCCGCTGTCCCGAGTATTGGGATTACAGGCGCTTACTACCACTGCCTGGTTTTTGGTTTTTGTTTGTAACCTGGAACATTTCACGAATGCATTCATCATCGCTGCACAATTGTCCAGTTTTAGTGTATGTGCTGGGCAAGCTAGCACAGTTCTGGCTGTCTTTCAGTTCCCTAAGCCTTTTGGCTTCTCCAGTCTCCTTCCCTAAAATGTTCACTTTTTAGTTCTTTCTGTAATTGGGACCAATTCAGTCAGAGCTTGGGTTTACTTAATTCTCCTTTGATACATATTTATCATTTATCTAAACGATAAACTGTTTTAACTTTTTTTTTTTTTGAAACATGAGCTTCTGTAGCTCAGCCTGGCATTGATCTCGCTGAGGGTGACCTTTCACTGCTGAGCCTCCTTTCTTTACCTTCCCACGGGTGGTGGGATTACATGAATGTGCTGTGACACACTCTGTTCTATTCTTTTGTTTCTACTGTATTTTGATTTCCTTTGGGGCATATATTACACCTTTGAACTATACATTAATACTTGTATCGTCATTATCACCAGATGTCTCCAAGAGGGTAGGCTGTGTATCAGTATAGTTCAATTATTTTCTAACTGACCATAGCATGCCTAACCTGAAACACTGTAGATGTGAAACAAATATTGTTTGCTGTTATCAATGAAGGTTTTCTTTTATAGAGATAATACTGAACTGTTTGATTTTATTCAAAATAATACATTATCATGCTAGGCAAAGCACACATTTGAGAATTAGAGCCTAATTTTGATATATTTTAAGAAAATGTCCTATAGGAATAGTAAGAAAAAGTATTGTGTCTTTGCTCACAGTATGCCTCTGGATGTACAGTTAGGTTTAAATGTATAGCTAATGTCTAAAATAATTACATACAGGTCTAAAGTATAGCTTACTGGCACATCACATGTTTAGTATGCTTAAGGCACTGAGCGAGTCCTCAGGACAAAAAAAAAAAATGAAATTATATATTTCTTTCTTTTTACAGGTGAGGATGCATGTTCTGAAATCTTAAACCATGAGTCTAGCACTTAATGATCTGCTCATTTGCTGCCGGCAGTTAGAACATGACAGAGCTACAGAACGAAGGGTAATATGTTATTTGAAATATTTTTTCTTGAAACAAATGTGTGATAGGTAACATAGTATGTTATTATTATTATTATTATTATTATTATTATTATTATTGTATTTTTCATTTTCAGAAAGAAGTGGATAAATTTAAGCGCCTGATTCAGGATCCTGAAACAGTTGAACATTTAGATCGGCATTCTGATTCCAAACAAGGAAAATACCTGAACTGGGATGCTGTTTTCAGGTGTCGTCTCTGAATTTGTGTTCTTCCCTTCTTTTTCTGTTTTGTGATGCCATTTTACTCTTTCATTTTGTATTACATAGGAAGTTGGCCCTTAGTGGTTAGCCGAAAGTTTTAAAAACATACATAACACTGGAAGGTTTATGTCATTTCTTCAATAGAGTGATTTAGATGTATATCCTGCAAGATAGAGAAAGAGGCATTGAAGGATTCCTGTCATACTGCTTTCTTGAGGTTGAGGCAGGAGGCGCATGAGGCGGCCAGCCTGGCTTTCATAGTGAGTTCTAGTCCTATCTGGTCTGTATAGGGAAACTGTCTCAAATAAAACAAAAGCAACCGATAAGGATTCTGTTCATTTTTATTATAAGAATTTGTTTCAAATTTGTTTTAAATGTAAGTTACAATCTTACAATTGCTGGGCCGGTGGTAGCACAGGCCTTTAATTTCAGTACTTTGGAGGATAGGTAGGCAGATCTCTGAATTCTAAGCCTGCCTGGTCCACAAGAGTTCCAGGACAGCCAGGGCTAACAGAGAGATCTTGTCTCAAAACAACAAAAAAAGTAAGTTATAATATATGCTTATCATTTTTATTATTGCTGATTATAAGTAACAGGCATGGGTTAAATTATACTAAAGCAAGTAAAATAAATAGTGGAATACTTTCAAATTAAAGCAGTTTAAAAACTTGTTTGTGGCAGAGTTGATAACGTGTTTATATTGAAACTTCATTTTCAACCATAAGTTCATTTATAATTAAAAACAGATATTGTAAGACTTGTTGGGGAAAGAAAAAGGGCTTTGTAAAAAAAATATAAAAATATTTGTGTGCTTTTGTAGACATTGGATATCCTTAAACTAGAATTAAATAGAGGTTATAAGCTGTCCTATGTGGATGCTGGGACATGAACTCTGGTCCTTTTGGAAGAGCAGTGAGGACCCTTGACCATTGAGCCATCTCATCAGCCCCCCCAAACATTTTAAATTCATGTAGAATTTAACCTGAAGCTGGTGCAATGGTATAACACCTATAACCTTGGCTCTTGGGGAAGGTAATAGAGCAAGATAATGAGTTCAGTTCATTACAAATAAGCAAAATAAACAACTGTAGTAAAGAAGGTATCCATATTCCTTCATACAATATTAAATTGACTTAGAATACCTACAGATAAACTTTTGGCCAGGATTGGGCTTGGGTTCTCTGTGTAGCCTTGGCTGTCTTGGAACTCACTCTGTAGACCAGGCTGGCCTCTAACTCACAGAGATCTGTCTGTTTCTGCCTTCCCAGTGATAAGACCAAAGGTGTGCATCACCATGCTAAAACTCTGGATCTTAAAATAAAATCAAGATGGCCATGAACTCTCAGAGAGCTTGCCTCTGCTTCTTGAGTGATGGGATTAAAGGCATGTACCACCACTGAACAGCTATTGAGTTTATTTATCTCTTGGTAGATACTAAACTCTTTAAAGTTCTAAATGCATATAACATGAAAAAATACATTCTTTCTCTTTGAGCATTTAATTTATTTGCAGTATAACAATTACTGTTTTGGTTTTTGAATTTTTTTTTTTTTGGCTTCTTTGTTAAAAATCAGGCGTCCATGGGTGTGTGTACAATGATTGTTATTATCTGTTTTTCCAACCTGATTAGATAGGCCAGATTTTCATCCATCCTGGCCAGCCTTCAGTATCTTATAGGCAGCCTTCATTTAAAGACTAGAAATGAAACAAACTGCTTATAATGTAAGGAAAGTTGAACAAGAGACTGTTTCATGTAGTTGGTTGGTACAACAGTGTGGTTTAAAAGATGCTTTGGGGGAAGATGCACAGGAGATTTTGAAATGATAAAAGTATAAGCATTAATGAAGATATGATTTTTTTTCTTGAAGGTTTTTGCAGAAGTACATTCAAAAAGAAACGGAAAGTCTGAGAACAGCAAAATCAAATGTTTCCGCCTCCACACAAACCTCCAGACAGAAGAAGATGCAAGAGATCAGCAGTTTGGTCAGATACTTCATCAAATGTGCAAATAAAAGTAAGCAACATTGGGTGTGGTGGTGCACACTGGTGTGGTGGTTCACGCCTTCAATCCCAGCACTCAAAAGGCAGAGGCAGGTGGATCTGTAGGCTAGCCTGGTCTCCAGAGTGAGTTCCAGGACAGCCAGGGCTACACAGAGCAGCCCTGTCTCAAAAAACCAAAACAACGACAAAAGTAAACAACATTATGGATCATACATAAGTGCTTCAGTAGTTACCACTGCATAAATCTGATCTTAATACAGTAGCATGAAAATTAAGTGCTTTTTGAAATTCCTAGCATATGTACTGGCTTTCAATATAGCAGGTCCAAAATTTAGAGTAATTTAGCATAAAATGCTTAATCTCAGATTAAGTGGAAAGATTAAAATTAATACTTCAGTTCTCCCATTCTTGATTTCCTCTACATGTCTTTATACTTCAGCAGAAGTGCAGTCTTAAGGATTAATAAATGTTTTGAGGCTGAATAATTTTAAGGGTACAAATTCCTGTCAGGCCAGTGAGATGCCTTGGCAGGTAAAGGAATTTTGCCAGCAAGCCTGATGGTCTGAATTTGAGCCACCAAACGGAAATGATGGAGAAAACCAACTCTTTCAAGTTGTCCTCTGACCCCTACACATGCACCATGGCATGGGTAATTTAGTGCATGTGTGAGCATGTGCATGCACACAAATAAACAGAAAATGTATAAAAAAATAAAGTTTTTTAAGTCCGTTTTCATTGATTACTGCTCTACTCTATTTTTAAAGATTTATCTGTTTTATATATGTGAGCACACTGTCGCTCTCTTCCAATACATCAGAATAGGGCATCAGATCCCATTACAGATGGTTGTGAGCCACCATACTGTTGCTGGAAATTGAACTAAGGAAGATCAGCAGTCAGTGCTCTTAAACACTGAGCTGTCTCTCCAGCTCCTACTTTTTTTTTTCTTAAGATTTGCTTATTTATGTGTATGAGTGGTTTTGTCTGCATGTATGTAAATATACCACTTGTACTGGATAGTTATATGTGAGTACTGGGAACCAAACCCTCTGCAAGAGCATCAAATGCTCTTAACCAGTAAGCCATTATCTCCCACCCCTCTAACTTCTTAAGTTACACACAGGAGCACTAATACTTATTCCAACATGATATCATTTGATATATTTGAAAATAGCCATGGCCTTCCTGAGTGCTCTTTTCTCTAAGATGAATCAATCTAATTCCTTTAGCTCATTGACCTAATTTTAATTTTACTTTCTCTTTAACATTCTTACGTGTGTTATTTCTCAAAGACTGGCACTCAGTCTTGCAGTATAATCTAGTTGGCACAGTCTGCAGCATATTTGTTTCACTTTTGTATTTTGAAGCAGGATCTTTCAGTGTAGCCCAGGTTGTCTTATGTGTACTAAGATTACAAGTGCATGCCACAATACCCAACTTTTTTATGTAGGGTCTGATAGATCAAGTGTAGGTCCTCATGCTTGTAAGGGAAGCACTTTACCAACTAAAGCACCCCAGCATTTATCTTTATATTTATTTATTCTGAGATAACTTTATACTAGCCTCTTGTCAAAATGCATAGTTTTAGCTCAATATTGTGCTATCAGTTAAAGAAAAAAAGTGAATAAAAATCAGGTCTCTCTTTTTTTTTTGCCAGTGATAAGTCACATATCTCTCATCCTGAACTTAAATAGTTAATTAAGTGTGTCTATATGAAGACAGTTGTATGATACTGGGGATTAAGCCTGGGCTTTGTATGTGCTAGATCAGCTCCCCTTTGCTGAGAAACACCTTTAGCCCCTACATTTGATATTTTGAAGGTGGTTTTTAATATTTTTTTACTATATTTATTCATTTTGTGTACGTGTGTGTGCATTTGTTATGATGTACTCATGGGTGTGAAAGGACAAGTTGTAGGTGTTGACTCTCTCCTTTTGCCATATGGGTCTTCGGGATTGAACTCAGATCATCAGGCTTGCCCACAAGTACTGTAGAGTGGAGCCATCTTGCTGACCTCATTAATGACATTTTTGAGGTAGAAATGCCGGATCCTCATAAGCTTTTGCAAGGAAATGGGCTTTACATTAGTGCTGAAAGCTAGAGCAAAAAACATTTGTTGAGAGATTTCAGATTTTGTACATTCTGTGTAAATAAGGATGTGGATTTGTGGTAGCAAATTTAAGTTAAAAATGAGGGCCGGGTGGTGGTGGCCCACGCCTTTAATCCCAGCACTTGGGAGGCAGAGGCAGGTGGATTTCTGAGTTCGAGTCCAGCCTGGTCTATAGAGTGAGTTCCAGGTCAGCCAGGGCTGCACAGAGAAACCCTGTCTTGAAAAACCAAAAAAAAAAAAAAAAAAAAAAAAAAAAAAAAAAATGAGGCAAATCCATGGTCTGCCATGATGGCTCAGTATAAGAGGCACCTTCTGGAAAGCCTGACAACCTGAGTTTACAGTCCCTAGAACCATATGATGGAGGAGAACCACACATATATACATGCATAAAAATGTAATTGTAAGATCCAGATGATGGTAAACGTTTAGTAAACGTATGTAGGTTGTTGACTAGTGATATATTAGAATAATCTAATGGACAGTGGTTTAAAGAAGTTCTCCATTCTCCTGAGATTCCATTTTTACACAGCTGTAAACCTTCCCTCTATACTCTGAGAAAAAAGAAAGCCACATGGAAACATTCTGTACTTGATTTGGCTGGCGTGGTAGCTTCGTATTCACTTAAACACTGTACTCTTGGCTTGTAATATTGAGATCTTAACTTGTACTACGCAATTTCTGAGTGAAAGACACCAGGTTTTGTTGCCCAGCAGAAAGATTTGTAGCTTACAATTTTATCTTCTAGTGAAAAGAAACCTTTAGTTACAAAGTTAATCATGGAGATCACTTTTAAAAATGTACCAATATGTTAGTTTACAAGAAAGTAAAATTGCCTAAACTAGATCATTTAAATAGGTAGGAGTACTGTTTTATTTAGAGGATAGCTTTTAAATTGAACTCAGAATCGGAAGCAACAAGCACAGGCTGACATGGGTCTGCACCAGGTCCTCTGTGTACATATCCTAGCTTTCAGCTTAGGGTTTTTATGGGGCTCTGAGTATGAACAAGTGAGTCTCTAATTCTTGTGACTGCTCTTGGGCTTTTTTTTTCCCTTCTTTTGGGTTCCCTAGTCCAGCCTCGATTATAATGGTTTTTGTTTTATACTTTATTTTGTCATGATTGTTGTCTCTTAGAAGCCTGTTCTTTTCTAATGAGAGACAGGAAGTAAATCTGGAGAGAAGGGGAGGTGGGGAAGATCTGGGAGGAGTAAAAGGAAGAAAAACTATAAAACAGGTTACATTGTATGAGAAAAAAATCTTATTTTCAAAAAAAAAATTTAAAATTGAATTTTGCAGTGTCAGTAAACATACAATAAAACTAAAGTTACTATCATTTTTGCTTTGCTTCTTCAGTTCTGTTTATTTATTTACATGAACTGAGTGGTTGATAGCAATTTGAACACATGTTGAGATTATAACAGACTTTTTTTTTCTTCGAGACAGGGTTTCTCTGTACACAGCCTTGGCTGTCCTGGAACTCACTCTGTAGACCAGGCTGGCCTCAAACTCAGAAATCCGCCTGCCTCTGCCTCCTAAGTGCTGGGATTAAAGGTGTGCGCCACCACCGCCCAGCTATAACAGACTTTTAAATACTGTTATCCAAAGGAGAAGGAAGAAAATCATTAACAAACTAGTGGGTGTGGGAATAGTTAAGAAGGAACTTAAAATAATACCAATGTTCCTGATTCTCTACTAAACACAGAGTAGAAAATAGAAACCAGGTATGCAAACTGGTTTCAAGATATTTCTTAAGCATATAAATAACTCAGCCTCCTTATAAAACATATTTTTAGATTTTCATTTACTTGGTTTTTTAAAAATATTGTTATTTTTGTTTGTTTTTTCACAATAGTAGGTATAAAACCATGTAGGTTTAATAGTAGGTATAAAAACATGGTTTTATACCTACCGTTACATGCTAGGCAATGTTGTCCCACTGAGTTTTAATCTCTACTGAGAGAATTAGGAAGTAAAAACATAAATTTTAAAACAATTATGTTTGGCAGAGAAAGAGAATGTTCTGGGAGAAAGAATACAGAAAATTAAGATTTCCTTTTAATACTTATAAGTTAACTTTATTGCCTATTGTTGGTCTTAGGCATTTGTGGTAAAGTATTCCTTTCTATAATAGTCTGACAATATAACACATATTACATATAAAAAATATTTCAAGAATTGTGAGAGTGATACCCAAGGAATAGTGTAGATAAGATTCATACAGATGTGGGAATCATCATGGGTCACATGCCTGAAATTATAAACCATAGCTGAAAGCTGTTATTTATGCTTGATATCATTGAGTACTTACCATAGCCTGATTCTTCTGAATATAATCAGTCTCATCGTTCAGAAAATGCTAATCTAATATATTTCACTTATGCATATTGATTTGCACTCTACATGTAGTTCAATTTCAAAATGAAGTCAGTACTGAAGAAATGATAATCTTTTAATTTTGATGTTAGTATGATTTGATAAAAATAAACATTTTAATTTCTATAGCTTTGGCTAACCTCCAATTCATAGTACTCCAGCCTTTACTTGGAGTTACAGGCAAACACCACCCTTCTAAACTTAAACACCCCCCCTTCTTTTTCTTTAGATAAGGTTTCCTTGTGGCCCAAGATGGTCTTTTTTTTTCTTTTTCTTTTTTTTTTCCCAAGACAGGGTTTCTCTGTGTAGCTCTGGCTGTCCTGGAACTCACTCTGTAGACCAGGCTGGTCTTGAACTCAGAAATCCGCCTGCCTCTGCCTCCCAAGTGCTGGGATTAAAGGCGTGTGCCACCACGCCTGGCAATTTCAGCCTTTTCTATATGTATGCTATTTGTATGCTGTTTCAAGGTAAAGGAAATAATCTTGCTTTTTAGAGTAACTAGGCTATTTCTAATAGAATAATTCAAGGTTATTTTAATAACTTTATTCATAAGGATGCTCAGAGACTTAGACTGCTTCTAATTCTAGTGCCACAAATTGTGATTTAAGTATAAAAATTAATCTATTTTTGCTATATTTTTAGAGATTGGTGAATTTAATCCTTAATAGAGCTATCTAGCAAATGTTTTTTTTTTCTTTCCCTTTTTCCTTAGCTTTTGAGGTCATATATTATCTGTTGCAAATACTTATTGTCATTTACAGTATTCAGTACAGAAAGGTGATTGTGTTCCAGTTACACCTTAGTAACAAAATAGCCAACCAGTTGAAGTTTACTTAGGGGCTGGGTACCCTGTTGTCTGAGGGAGTGAGTTAAGAAAACATTCTGAATGGAATCAGTTGAAAAAGTTGGCACTCAAAGGATTCTTTAGTTTTACAATCTATGCATTTTTTTTCACTATTTTGTTTTATTTTTAAATAGGAGCACCCAGGCTAAAATGCCAAGACCTCTTGAATTATGTCATGGATACAGTGAAAGATTCATCTAATGGCATAACTTACGGAGCTGACTGTAGCAACATACTACTCAAGGACATCCTCTCTGTGAGGAAGTACTGGTGTGAAGTATCTCAGCAGCAGTGGCTAGGTACGTTTTGAAGGCTGTGTTTTTTTTTTCCTTATAGAATGAAATTTCAACAGTAAAAGCAGTCTACATCCCACAGACGACTCAGAGTTTAATATTGATGAAATCATATTATAGTTTCAGAGCCTTAATTTTCTTCCTTTTCAAGATAACATCTTGCTGTGTATCCTATTCTGGCCTTCAGCTTGGAATCCTCCTGCCTCGGTCTTTCAAGGCTGGAATTATAGGTATGCCCTGCCATGCTCAGTTCTTAGTGTTCATTTATTGTGTACTTTCAAGAGTATTAAGTCACATATTGTTTATAGTAGGTGCTTACCACTAGAACTGGAATTACAGGTTTTAAAGAATGACTGCTCTGCTTTCAACTATTCAGCAGTCCAGTGACAAAAAAACAGTCAGTTAAAAATTACCATGCCATTCGCTCCTTCCGGTGTGTACACGGAATAGCCCGACACCTCAACTGAGCCATAAATAAAGGAGGAAACCAAAAGAGAAATGTCACAGAGGTTGAAAGCAAGGGTTCTAAGTTAAAAGGGATGTGGTGGATACCTTAAATGTCACAGGAAGGATAACATGTGTTAGGCAGAGATAGATATTAGGTAACTAGTAAGGTAATGAAAATCAAGTGCATTAAAATATCTTTTACTGGTTGACCTACTAGACATTCAAAGGACTATTTTTTTTTTAAATTTCTATTTCCAGACTGTTAAGTGCTGTGATACAAAATTATTTCCTGTACCTGGCATCCTTGTCTTAGCACTCAAGAGAGTTGTTTTTAAATCCTAATCCCAAATCACTGATCGTCCAAGTCTTTGGACCATTGTGATGCAGTGTGACGTAAGGCCTCAGCAGAGTGAAAGCTGCTTCCACAGCACTTCAGCACCGCACTTCAGTCAGGGCATTGAACAAGAGCCAGCCCGGGTCTGAATGCTTCCCTACCATTCGGTTCCATTGGCACGTGACAGAATTGCTCATACATCGTGTCTCAAGAAACTTACCTTTCATGATAGCTGAGATTTTATCTTTTAAACTCAACAAACATTTTTCACATACGAAGTTTTACTCTTCATGGAGGAATGCACACATTGCACCTTTTGTGAAGAAGCAGGATTCTCTTCCTCTGAGACTTCTTGAAGTGTCTCGTGCTGTCCTTTATACCCTCTCTGGAGGAGCATGATAGATTCTGAAAATTTGAATCAGTCCCCTCGAGAAACATGTAGCTTGATTGCTTTAATGAGAGGCAATGGCAGTGTTGGCCCTTGCTCTTGCTTTTCTGTCAATAAAAGAGAAAATTGTTGAAAACTATTCTTCCTCTTCAATATGTGTGCATGAATACACCAATGTTTATTAATGTTCTTAAAACCATTGTGTAGAGCTATTTGATGCATTGCAAACATGCTGACATAAGTGATACAATTTTATGAACTCTTATTACATAATGTGATTAAAAATACAATGTTTGATTTATTTATATTGGCCATATATCTTGTTTGATTCACAATTTTAAGCCAATTTTATCCATTTTTGCAGAAGCATGACATGAACAGTTGAAAAGGAAGATACAAATAATTGATATTCTTCCCTGTCTCTATCTTCTAATGGAGATAAAGTCCTAAGCCACTAGCTTACATTCATTAAGTCTGGAACAGTTCTCAATTGATTTTCCTTTTCTGCATATTGCTGACTCTTGTTATTGTTTTTAATCTAGACTACTTTCTTCAAGGGTGTATTGTGTAGTGAATAACTTGAGAGTTAGAGTCATTGGCTTCCTTTACACAAAAAATGGTTTTGCTTTTAGCCTTATTTATGAAAGGGGTACTATTTTCATTTGGGTCAAGCATTCCTCTTCATGATGCTGTTGAGACTGGGGACCTTGTGCAAAGATGGAAGTATTCTGCTTGCTGTCACTGCTGCGAAGAATAGACCTTCCTCTTTCTCTGAGCAAGAACCTTATGTTCTTTACTAAAAATGCACGAAACTGTCATACTGATGCTAGGTTAGTTATAAGCAGAGCAAAACGTGAAGCCATTCATAAAGGGTGATACTTTCTATACATACTTTAAAAACACCATTGATAAGACTTAGTGACTTTGTTAGTCCTAGATAAAACAGCATAGGCATGGAGACATTAAGTAGCTTATTTGAGGTCTGGCTGTTAAAACAGATACCTTCACACTGTGCTATTTATGTTTATGTTTTAAGTACATTAATAAAAAGTGGTGTATTCTATTGAACTCAAGGCTATCTTTGAAACTTTTGTCTTGAAGAATTATAGCATATTTAAGTTGAATTGTGTGTGATGTTGAACACAGTTGATTTTTAAAATAATTAGCTAATACTTTCTTTTTTCAATTTTTAGAATTGTTTTCACTGTACTTCAGGTTGTATCTCAAACCATCACAGGACATTAATAGAGTTTTAGTGGCTAGAATAATTCATGCCGTCACCAGAGGATGCTGTTCACAGACTGATGGATTACCTTCAAAGTTTTTGGATCTTTTTTCCAAGGCTATTCAGTATGCCAGGTAATCTGACCACTTGGTTTCGTATTGTAGCAGACTACATTAGATCTTCTTACCATGCCCATGTTTTAGATTTAGTGACTAAATAATACTGCCTTTTCAACAATGGGTATTCAGTTGCTTAAGTTTGTGATGTAAAATGTGATTATTCAGTACAGTTATATATATAGTATGTAATGATCAAATCAGGATATGCCTATTGTCTTAAATATGAAGTTTTTGTTAATATATAACTATGGATAGTCATATGTTTCATTGTAATATTTCATTTTTGTATGCATCTTGACCTCTATTTTCCATCTTATATAAAAAACAAAAAAAACCCTTAAAACAGACCAAAGATTTGCAAGTTAACTTGAAGAAAGCAAACAGATGAAACAATTTGAGATATTGATGTAAGGGTCTGGGGAGATGGCTTAGTGGGTACAAACACTTGATGTGTAAACATGAGGACCTGAGTGTGGATCCTTAGCAGCCAAATAGAATAGCCCAGGGGAACTGGGCAAATTTTTGATCCCTCGCTGAGTAGGAGTTGAAGATAGAGACAGAAAATAATTGGGGTTTGCTAACCACCAGTGTTATCCACAATGGCAAGCTCCGGGTTGAGTGAGAGACCTTGTTTCAAGGGAATAACGTGGAGAACAGTTGGGCTGCCCAACATCCTCCTTTAGGCTTCTTCATGCATACAGGTATGTGCATGTGTGTGCACACTATCTTTTTTATAAGATAAAAGCAGTGATCTTTTGGGACTAAATCCCCAAAACAAAAGTAAAAAGAAGTAGGTGGGTTTGTACAAACTGCAGTTTCTTCATAGAAAGGAAATAGTGAGCAGAGTGAAGAGATAGCTTGCCAAATGGGAGAGGCTCTTGCACACTGTGGGGATCTGACTAAAGACTTAACATCCAGATTATATAACAACTTTATGAAACTTGGTAACAAAAACCATATTGTTGGGGAGATGGATCAAGGCACATTGTATGAAATTCTCAAAAAAATAATAAAAAATAGGTTACTTAAAAAATTTTTTTTAAATACCCTAACTGAAAAAGTAGGCAAAGGGTAGTGATGCACTTCTGTAACTCCAGTACTCTGGAGGCTCTGCATAGGATTATTCTGAGTTTATTGTCATCTTGGTCTGCATCATGAGAAATTAAATGAGAAAAGAAAAATAAATATGCAATCAATTAATTTATGATCACATTCAACTTCACTAGCTATCAAGGACATGCAAGACAAATCACAGTGAGATAAGTGATGCTGTAGTTAAAAGAGCTATGTTACTAGAAATCAACAGCAAATGCTTTCAACAGTTTGGAGACAAGACTTCTCCCTGCATTGGTGGGAGGGTAAAATACTGTCTTTCCAAAGGAGCCATCGACTTATAATAGAACCAGTGGCTTCTAGAAGGATCATTTAGAACCAGATGTCTTTAATGTGCGAACACTGAATGATACTCTTCAAGTGTGGCCTTTCTCATCTGGTAACAAGGAAAGTTAGATGCTGCTTAAGTAATATCATTCTTTCCATTTTAAGGATAGATGTAGTATTTTAAGAACAAAGTAGTGAGTGGGGCTGGAGAGATGGCTCAGAGGTTAAGAGCACTGACTAATCTTCCAGAGGTCCTGAGTTCAGTTTCCAGCAACCACATGGTGGCTCACAACCATCTGTAATGGGATCTGATGCTCTCTTCTGGTATGCCTGAAGACAGCTACAGTGTACTCACATAATAATAAATA
Source organism: Mastomys coucha (assembly GCF_008632895.1). Taxonomy (NCBI): domain Eukaryota; kingdom Metazoa; phylum Chordata; class Mammalia; order Rodentia; family Muridae; genus Mastomys; species Mastomys coucha. Next base: position 47,529,135 of record NW_022196906.1, on the reverse strand, counting down.
AAAGAATAAATAGTAAAATATTTTGGAGACATCATTACACATCTGTATGATAAAATTCAGTTTATGTTAAAACGTATATACAAGTAAGTATACATGTAAGTATATAAATAAATTGAGTGTATTTTTAGATGGTGGTTTAATAGCAGACAGATTTAACAGGAAAAACTTCTTAACCTCAAGTGAGAATCAGTGTTTTTTTAATGGTTAGAAATGTTGTGCTTTTTTTTTGTTTTTAGTTTTTTTGTTTTTTGTTTTTTCTGGAGAGATTTGAACCCAGGATATGATTCTGTTTGAATATTAACTTTTATTCTTTTCACATGTGCCTGTTACACCCAGTTGACCTTATCTTCTGTTGCAGACAAGAAAAGAGCTCTCCTGGCTTAAGTCACATCTTAGCAGCCCTTAACATTTTCCTCAAGACCCTGGCTGTCAACTTCCGAAAACGGGTGTGTGAAGTTGGAGATGAAATTCTTCCTACCTTACTATATATTTGGACTCAACATAGACTTAATGATTCTTTAAAAGAAGTAATTATCGAACTAATTCAACTGCAAGTTTATATCCACCATCCACAAGGGGCCAAAGCTCCTGAAAGAGGTATAAAGGGAATTTTTTCCACTTTGAATACGTTTCAGTAAGATAGAAGCTGTCCGAGTGTGGCATAAGTGTTCTGTAGAGGAATGAAGTGTGTCTGGATAGGAGTGTGATTAGTCTCGACACTGGTGTTCATGCATTCTCCTGGATCTGAACCAGTGACAGTGAGTTCTATCTTGCCTTTCCATTGTTCAATAAAGTAATAGATGAAAACAAGGCTGAGGCGTTTCCTCCAACAGCTGCAGACTCTAGTTCAACATTTTAAGAGGGGCATACATTGACTGAAGTGTGACTTTCATGGTAAGATAGCCACTGTAAGTGGAGAACATCATATATGTAGTAGTAGAAAGAGCAATAAGGGGGAAGGGGGATACAATATGGGTTTCTGGGAGGGGGTTGGGGAAGGGGATAACATTTGAAATGTAAATAAAGAAAATATTAAATAAAAAATTCCATCATTAAAAAAATAAAATGAGCAATAATAAGAATTATACAGAAGCTGGTCCCCATGTGGAAGAAAGCCATATTATCTTTCTTAGGGGGCATACATTAGAAAAGGGAAATTTTTAGATGAGAATGTGAGGAAATTTATAACAACCACAGTTACCTGATTATGAAGAGAAAACCATGAGGAAGTACAGTCTTCAAGGATAGTGCCCAAAGGGGCATTAGTACTGAATAGACCTCGGACTAGGCATGTACTGTTGAAGCGCCTACGAGGTGAGTCATTTCGAGAGCTGTCAGTGCCGATGGAATTTGAATATAAATACACTGTTTCTGAGTTACAGGTGCTTATGAATCTGTGAAATGGAAAAGTATCTTGTACAACTTATATGACCTGCTAGTGAATGAAATAAGTCATATAGGAAGTAGAGGGAAATATTCTTCAGGATCTCGTAATATTGCTGTCAAGGAAAATTTGATTGACCTGATGGCAGATATATGTTACCAGGTATAGTAGCTGCTGTCACATTTGAAATTTCCTGTTAACTTTATTTCTGCTGCATGTTTATACTTTGCATTATGACAAGCCTATAAAATTACTCTGTATACCTAACAGTTATTTTTAAATTATGTGTATTTGAAACTAACCCCTTTTAATTGAAAGATAACTTTTGAATATGTGTCTAGAGCTAGTGATGATAATCACCTACAGGGAAGGTGAATGCATCCTATCCTAATTTTAAAAAAGGTCAACTGGGCAGTGGTTGAGAATGCCTTTAATACCAGTACTCTGGGAAGCAGAGACAGGCAGATCTGTGTGAGTTCAAGGTCAGCCTGATCTACAGAGCTAGTTCTAGGACAGCCAAGGATACACAAGGAAAACCTGTCTCAGAAAAAAAAATTAGTATTCATGTAACATAAGTTTTGCTGATATTTATAATAATTATCATTGGTTTGTTCTGAAACTATCACCAAAATCTATCCAAAGCCTTTTGTCATCCCCATAGAAACTGTAGACCTCCTAGTTTTCAGTTATCTTTGTTTCTTTTAGCCACTAATCTACTTCTGTTATCTTTGAATGATTTGTCTGTTTGGGACATTTCATAGAAATAGAATCATATGTATGTGGACTTTTGTGCCTGGCTTCATTTACATAATGTTCCATTGGGTGCTATAAGTGTACTCATTTTTATTCTCCACCTACTTGATAGACATACTGGCACTTATTTTGCTCCCTTAAATGTTAATGTAAATTTAATTTTTATGTAATCTCATAAATTAAAATAAATTTAAATTTTAATCCTGTTGAAAATATACTATTTGCAGTTTTGGTAAGTGTTCCCAGAAAATAAATTTAGTACCCTACTTGTAAATACTTACTAAGAATGTCATTACTGCTATGTAAAAATATTTCTTAATGTCTTTAGATATTTCTATAGCTTGTTAATAATTATCTTCAGTTGAGAAGTATTTTTCTCCCCAATGATTTCTTTAAAAAATTGTAGCACTAAAAATGTGTTTTTTATTTTGCAGCTTTTTAATGCAGATACCAGATCTGTGGAGATTTCTCAGTCTTATGCGACACAAAGGGAATCCACTGATTACAGTGTACCCTGCAAAAGAAGGAAAATAGACGTAGGCTGGGAAGTGATAAAAGATTATCTTCAGAAGTCACAGAATGATTTTGATCTTGTGCCTTGGTAAATGTTGTATTTTCTCATTTGGTGTCATTTAAATTATTTTTCCCCAGAAAGCCTTCATTGACCAGAGCTGGTGTTTGACTACTCCCAGCCCAGCTATTAGTAGCAGGGTGAAGTGTGATTGCTGTCACATATTGAGATTGTCACTAAAAGGCTCATCTGCAACAAGGCTGCCTTTTTAGACATGTAGACACGTTTTTTGTTTTTCTTTTTCCTAACTCTTATTTTCATTCATATTTAAATGTGCACAACTCTATAGTGACAGGTTAACTCTGACTAGGATCATTAGACTGTATGTATATAGTCAGGCCAGTTTTCTTTGCTGAAAGGGAGCAACTCTAGAAATGTTAACCAGCATGCCTGAAGATATTTAGAGACTTAACAGATTTTGGGAGGGGGAAGGAGGATATTTTTCACCTTGTTGCTGGATTTATATGTAATTGAGTTGTGAAGAAAATCTATACAGATTTTGTTCCTTACTGCTTAGGTTTACATTTATTGACAGTTCCTCTTCAGACTTTTTTGTTTTGTTTTGTTTTAATTTATTCTTCTCTCATGTAGTACATCTTGACTGAAGTTCCCCCTCTCTCCACTTGTCTTAGTTCCTCCTCCCTCCTCTCTCCCCCAGATCCATTCCTCCATTTCCCTTTAGAAAAGGGCAGGCCTCCCAGAGTTACCATCCAAACACAGCACCACAACCTACAATAAGACTGAGCACATACCCTCACATAAAGGCTAGATGAGGCTACCCAGAAGGAGGAAAAGGGCTCTAAAGCAAGCAAAACAGTCAGAAAGAATCCACTCCCACTGTTAGGGGTCCCACAAGAACACTAAGTTACACAACCGTAAAATGTATGCAGGGAACCCTAGCTCTGTAATTATTGGCTCAGTCTCTGAGCCCCTAGGATCCTCCTGGGGCGATCCACATAAAGTTTGGCTGTGGGTCTCTGTATCTGCTCCCGTCAGTTGCTGGGTGAAGCCTCTCTGATGATCATGTTAGGCTCAGGTCTACGTAGAACAGGTTATCATTAGGAATCTTTTCATTGACTTTTTTTTTTCTGGTTTCTCTTCAGATTGTATAAATCTTCCAGGACTTTAGATTCTTGATCTGTCTCTTTAATCAAGAATTACTAACTGGGTGGAGGTGGTGCTGGCCTTCAATTCTAGCATTTAGGAGGCATAGGCAGATGGGTCTCTTGAGTTCAAGGCCAGCCAGGACTATACAGAGTAACCCTGCCTCATAAAACAAAACAAAACACAAACAAAAAGAATTACTGAATGGCTTTTATGTGCCACACTTTAGACATGATGCAATAATAACATAGGATCCTTGGTTTTGAGTAATACTGCTTGAGCAATGGTTCTCAACGTTCCCAGTGCTGCAAAGCTTTAATACAGTTTTCATGTTGTGGTGACTCCCAACAAAAAATTATTTTTGTTGCTACTTTATAACTATAATGTTATAACATTGTTTTGAATCATAAATATCCGAAATTCAGGACATCTGATGTGCCACTCCTGTGAAAGGGTTGTTTGACTCCGAGAGGGCTTGTGACCTACAGGTTGAGAACTATTATTCTGGAATGTTCATAGAACATTGTGCTGAATGATAAATTGGTGTCAATGATAAGTGTTTAGGTTATATTTTCCTAATATGAAGTATTTTTGTTGCCAAAATATCAGAAAATGAATTGTTTTGAGATTTTATGTAAAGACACAGCTAACCAGATCAAGTGATTCTTCCTTCTGTAATTGGCAGCAGGGCCTAGTCAGTATCAGCAGTTAATTTACTTGAAAACACTAATGAAAAGAGTGAAGATAATACTGTAGTTAGAATACGGAAAGGTATAGTATTTGTCTTTGTTTTCTTTTATGTTGTTAATTAAAGATTGAACAAAATTCACAATAATCGTTCTCTTTCTTTCAGGCTACAGATTACAACCCGATTAATATCAAAATATCCTTCCAGTTTACCTAACTGTGAGCTGTCTCCATTAACACTGATACTGTGCCAGCTTCTGCCTCAACAGCGACGTGGAGAACGCATTCCATATGTGTTACGATGCCTTAAGGAAGTTGCCTTATGTCAAGGGAAGAAAGCAAACCTAGAAAGCTCTCAAAAGTCAGATTTGTTGAAACTATGGATTAAAATTTGGTCTATTACCTTTCGTGGTATAAGTTCTGAACAAACACAAACTGAAAACTTTGGTTTACTTGGGGCCATTATTCAAGGTAGTTTAGTTGAACTTGACAGAGAATTCTGGAAGTTATTTACTGGCTCAGCTTGTAAACCTTCAAGGTAGGTTTTATTATATTTGATTTTACATAAACATATGAGTGTATACTCTGATTATTTTCATAGTTTGTTACTTCAGCAAAAGATATATTAAAATCTGTTTTGGGTGCTTTTGTTGTTTGGCCAAGAGTACTTAATAATACAGAGAGTTTTTGTGAAGAACAATTTTAATTTTTTTATATTTTTGAGTTAGGGTCTTGTAGCCTTGTGTAGCCTTGGCTAACTTCTATAATTGGCTGGCCTCAAACTTAAAGCGATCTGCTGCCTGTGCTTCCTAGCTGCTAGGTTTAAAGATGTGAGCCATGTCCTACATTTTTATTTTTAAGGCCAGTTCTCTGTATATGATTATAAATTTTAAATTATTAACTGTAATTTATTATTTATTTTATTTTATTTTATTTATTTATTTATTTTGGTTTTTTGAGACAGGGTTTCTCTGTGTAGTCCTGGCTGTCCTGGACTCACTCTGTAGACCAGGCTGGCCTCGAACATAGAAATCCACCTGCCTCTGCCTCCCAAGTGCTGGGATTAAAGGCATGTGCCACTATCGCCCGGCTAATTGTAATTTATAATTACTCAGTATTCATAAACATTCTTGTAGCTCTGTACATTTTTATTGGACAATTTTTTAAAGATTTATTTATGTATGAGTGTTCTCTGTATGTACACCTGCATGCCAGAAGAGGGCATCAGATCCCAGGATAAATGATTGTAAGCCACCATGTGGTTGCTGGGAATTGAACTCATGACAGTGCTCTTAACCTCTGAGCCATCTCTCCAGCCCCCCAGGACAAAAATTTTACATCAAAAGAGCTTTCTCAAATGTAATCTTCCTTTGCCAGCCTGGTTTACAAAATGCTTCTCATATTGCCCTGAGCATGACAGGCTTAGTGGTTAGCAGCAGATGTGAGGCAGCTACCCTTCAGAGAGCTGGCTTCTAACAGTCTCGGTGTGTTTCTTTGTAGTCCTTCAGTACACTGCTTGACTTTGGCACTTAGCATCTGTGTAGTTCCAGATGCAATGAAAATGGGACCAGAACAAAGTGTGTGTGAAGTAACTAGGAGTTTTTCTGTAAAGGAGTCAATCATGAGATGGCTCTTATTCTACCAGCTAGAGGATGACTTAGAAGACAGCACAGAGCTGCCTCCAGTTCTTCAGAGGTAATTCTTCTTCACTGGCATACTCCTGCATTCTTATTCTATTCTGGCTCTGCATGTTTGCTTGATTAATTTTATAAGGCTCTCTCTACATATTTGAGATAAGATAGCTTCATTTTATACTCAGGAGTGCAGAATTTCCTGGAGTTATCTCCAAAGTACTAAAAATCATCTGTACCTTTGTGCTGGATCATTTCTGCAATAAAAGGTTATCTTATCTTACTATATGATATGGGAGATTTTCATGAAGGATAGACACATAATTGTTTCTTAAAAATGTAACATTTATATAAAGTGTTCGTATTTGTGATATGCCATCTAATATTTGATACATACATTGTAAAATGTTTAAATCACAGCTAATATATTAGCTTCTTAAATAGTAATCTGTTTATAAGGAACACATTGAAAACCATGGCTTCTTTAAAAAAAAAACAAAGTGAATTGTCATGATTGCCTACTCCAAAATGTCTCCTGGTAAGTTCAGCATCCGTTTGTTTGCTTGTTTGTTTGTTTGTTTTCTTTTCTTTTGCCTGTTGGTTGGTTTTTTGTTTTGTTTTGTTTGTTACATGGTCTCACCGTGTAACTCTGGTCTGGCTTGAACTCCCTATATAGACAGACTTAGACTAAGCCTCTTTTAGGGATTCCCCTGCCTTTGCCTCCTGTGTGCTAGGATTAAAGGAGTGTGCCACCACACCTGGTCTGTAGTATTTCTATTGTAGTTTTACACTCAACCCGCCTTTGCTCCAGACCAGCACCGCTAACCGCCCCCTCAGGGCTTCTCATTCGCTCTACTCACCTTTGATCCAGGAAGTGGGCTTTGCTACCATGCCCCACACACTTCTCTTGAATCCTCGGACAAAAGACACACACAAGTTTGTTCCTTTTCAGCTTGCCTTAAGACGCAATCACTGGGTGCTGCTACCACCTGCCTGGAAAAGCATGTCCTTAATAATATATTTATCTCTGCTCCTCCCACCTGCCCAGTGGCTAGTCCCACATAGCCCCTGTCAGTCATCCCTGACCACCCAACTGTAGTATTGGCCAAATACTCTAAAACCTCACATGGTTGCTGGCTGCTTCTCCCTCAAAGCATGTCAGAAGCTCCCAATCTCCTTCTTTGTGGCTGTCTTTTCCTCCTGGGACCCGGAAGTCCCGCCTGTACCTTCTGCTTAGCAATTGGTCCGCAGCTTTCTTCACTGACAGGTCATGAACCAATTGGGGAACAGGATCTTAGTGTCAGGTTCGCCTCCTTCATTCTATATCTTATCATATTCCTTAATCATAGTTAGTATCTTGAGTGGAATTTGGTGCATGAATGATAAGAAAAAAAAAGTAAGATTTAGGCCCTAGGATGAGCCTTGTTTACTTTAACCCTGGATGGTAGAGCATTGTGTTTTACGTTTAGTTAGTTCATAATCTTTTATCTCAGAAATATCATTAGGGCAGTGGGTGCTGGAAAGATGGCACAAACAAGTAAAGGCACTTGGCCGCTCTTCCAGAGGATTAGGCTTCGACTCTTAGCACCTACATGGAAGCCCACAACTGTGAGCATCTACTTTAGTTTATATGCATCTATAACCCAGTTTCAAAGTATCTTGATGCCTTCTTTTGGCCATTTGTGCATCAGGTACACAAGAAGCATAGACATTGATGCAGGGAAATTCACATATACATAACAACAAATAAACAATCTGAAAAAAGAAATCCTGGTTTTAAGGTTGTGTATAATTTATTCTAAGCAGTTTTAGAAACCATAGTACCAGTGCTCTAACCTCTTTAATCAACTTTCAAAACTAGTGATTCAGGACAGATGAAAGCATATTTAGTGTGGGATCTGAATTTTTAGGGATCACAACTTGTAGCTATATATACATGGATGTTAAAGTATTTTTTTAATGGTATGCGGTCTTTTAAGTAAAGCTTTTCATTTTCTTTCTTTAGTAATTTTCCTCATCTTATACTGGAAAAAATTCTTGTAAGTCTCACTATGAAAAACTCAAAAGCTGCAATGAAGTTTTTTCAAACTGTGCCAGAATGGTATGTTATATAAGAAAATATGTGATGTTTTTAAGATATAGCATTAGTTAGGAAGACTGTTCTATCAGGGTGGGTACTCATCTTATTAGTAATTATGATATAAGTTGGTCTGGTTAAAGAAATATCACTACAGTTAATGGAAAGTTTATTAGGGATTATAATTTATGTTCTTTTACTTTATATGGTTCCTTTTTATTGCTGTGTAATGTACTGTGCCTAACAAGTGTTAAGAGAAAAAAAGCTGAACAGTTAGACAAAGTTAAGAACATAAAACTTTTGTGAAGTGAGTTTTTAAGTAGTGACCTATTGTTAGTATGTTGAGTAAAATTTATTAAGTTTAAAAAAGTACCAGTGAGATTGCTTAGCAGGTAAGGGCATTTTTCAAACCTGATGCCCTGAGTTAAGTCCCTGGGACCTGAGACTCACAGGCTGGAAGGAAGAACTGACTCTTAACAAGTTTGACAAGGGCATGTGGTGCGCGTGCGCACATGTGCATAAACATACACACACACACACAGTTACTCACTCTATCTAACTAGCTAAATTGATGGCAGAACAAAATAAAAACTAATGAGAGTTGGATATAATGATGCTCTGTAGTCCAAACACTTGGAAGCTGAGGCAAGACAATCTTGAAATCATAAGTTGGAGACCCTCCTGAACAGTGTAACTAGAATTAATACTGAAAAGCAAAGCTTAATTATAATTAATTATAATATGAAAATATTTAAAAACTCATTTTTAGTTGATTGGCTCAGTTGAGTGGCACATTTGGCACTGTGACTGAAATAGCTCATTGATATGAAGATATCCAGTCTCACACTTCTTTAAAATTAAAGAAAAATCACTAATTTTGGAAATCAGGTGAAACGAAGGCAGATTTTTTTGGTAACTACATTCAGTTATCTAGTGTTAGTGCATAAATAAATCTCTAAATTTGTATTTGGAACTGTAACTTCTATATTTTTGTGAGTAAAATTTGCTACCAATAATGAAGTCATCCAGTCTCAATTCAGTTTGCCATAAAAACCCAAAGGAGAGAAGCATTTGACAGACTAACTCAAAAATGTTATCAGCAGTCTTTGAATGTTGTAAATAATTTTCTTTGATGATTTTATTTGTAATGTGTTGTGAATAAGTTGAAAAAATATTAGATCATGGCTATTAATCATTAATCTCTCTTCTGAAGTGAACAATACTGTGAAGATAAAGAAGAGCCTTCATTTTCAGAAGTAGAAGAACTATTTCTTCAGACTACTTTCGACAAGATGGATTTTTTAACTACTGTCAAAGAATATGCTGTAGAAAAATTTCAATCTAGTGTTGGCTTCTCTGTCCACCAAAATCTCAAGGAATCATTGGATCATTACCTTCTGGGATTATCAGAACAGCTTTTAAATAGTTACTCTTCTGAGGTGAGATTTCTTAAACAGAATTGAGGTGTATTCTTGAACTTTTATGGGTTGTTAGGAAGGAAAAATGGAGAGTGAAAGGCATGAAAGATGAGGGAGGCCTGGTTGTAAATAAATGGTGGCACAGCCCCACAAGTAGGAAAAATTAGCACGGAGGAAGGGAAAATGATAATTTTGAGATACTTTGTTCCAGGAACTCTGTAGACAATTCTCGAGGCAGGTTAGTGGGGAGGAGTGCTGGTGTGAGTCTAAGAATTTCATGATGGGATGAACATATTGGTACAAAGCACAGAAATTCTAGTCATGGGAGAAGAGAGATCTAGTTGCATTTGAAACAAGTGGAATGATTATAAAGTTATGAAATGGACTAGCAAATACCTAGTCTTTAGTAGTCAAATGATTTCTTTTACCTTTGTAACATCACAAATTCATGTATGCTACTCTCTTGTAAAGCACACTTTCTCTCCATGTATGGTATGCATCTATCCTATTCCATGTATTTAGATAGCCACATGTTATATTTGTTGTGGAAGCCTTAGGTTCACTCAGCCACAGTAATTTTTCACATATTAGTTTCATAGTATTTTGGGTGTAGTGGCATAAACTTTTAATGCCAACACTCAGGAGGCAGACACAGGCAGATTTCTGAGTTCAAGGTCCATCTGGAGTAAAAGCTAGTTCCAGAACACCAGAGATACACAGAGAAATCCTGTCTTGAAAACCCAAACAACAACCATTCATATTATTTAGTATTTCTGTTTGTACCATGGATCCTTCTATGTTTATATGCCTCAAGCTTTGCCATAATTTGCTTACAGGGCATGCTAGTTTGTCAATCTTTTTATCTTCCACAAAGTTGTCTATTATGTAAATAACAAAATTGAAAAACACTTATAAACTCCCAAAGGAGTGAAATGAGCAGCCCTAGAAAATGACCCAAGAAACCAAGTAGGGGCAGTATGGCTGTTGCTCGGTCATTGCCATTTACTGATTGTCTGCTTTATCAGCTGGAGCTAGCTTTGTTCTAAAATAATTCAGTTTTCTTAGAATGTTACTTATATGTCTATTTGCTTGCTTGCTTATTTATTTATTTATTTTATTTGGTTTGTTGGTTCATTTTTCAAGACATGGTTTCTCTGTTGTACCCTTGGCTATCCTGAAACTTATTCTGTAGACCACCAGCCTCTGTCTCCCAAGTGCTGGGATTAAAGGTATGTGCCCCACCACTTTGTGTGTTTGCCTGTTTTTTAGGAATAACTTAGGCCTTTTTTTTTTTTTTAGCATATTGGTTATCATATCTCTACAGTGATCTTTGAGCTAGTTTTAAAGTATTACCTAGCATATTCCAGCTTTAACTGTATTGAATATGTATTTCTTCATATGTACAGGAACTTGTTCTTCCAGATATAATTCCAAATGCCATAGATTTATTTATATATAATAATTTATTTTTAAATTTATGATTTATCTTAAGATTACAAGTTCTGAAACCCTTGTCCGGTGTTCACGTCTTTTGGTGGGTGTTCTTGGCTGCTGTTGTTATATGGGTATAATAACTGAAGATGAAGCACATAAATCAGAATTATTCCAGAAAGCCAAGGTAGGAAAATTTACACTGATGTAGTTTTAGATGCATATAAGTGAATTGAGCTCCTGGAAAGATTATGTGAAACAAATTTTTGTATAAGTTGAATGTCCATAATCTGAAATACTTCAGAGTTGGAAAATTTTAGTTACAGCACAACCATAAAGGTAAAAATGTCCACATCTGCCCTCATACAGTCAAAATGTAGATATGGGTTACCGTCAGACGTGTGTGAGATGCTGTCTTTAGCTTTCTGGTGCTGTGATAAAGAGCATGATCAAAAGCATTCTGGGGAGGAAAGGGTTATTTGTTTTGAAGGGTACTTCAGGATCATAGTACATCATGGAGGGGCAGCCAGGGTAGGATCCTGGAGGTGGAAAGCAGAGGCCATGGAGGAATGCTGTACAGTGGCTTGCTCCTCCAGGCTTGCTCACTTTGGTTTTTTACTGCCTGCCCATGGATGGCACTGCCTAAAATGGACTGGGCCCTTCTACAGCAATGACCGATCAAGAAAATGTCCCTACAGGCTTGTCTATCAACCAATTTCTCAGTTAAGGTTCCCTGTTCTCATATGAGTAGTTTGTGTCAAGTTGACAAAAAACTAACCAACATAGAGTTGATGAAACAAACGAGTTTTGTATTTAGATTTGGGATAATCCAAAGATATCTTGTTATGTGTATATAAATATTTCAAATTCTGAAACATTTTTGTTCTCTGTATTTATAGACTAACTTTTTTCTTTTACAGTCTAAAAGAAATACTGTGTCCTTCCTTAAAATATGAAATTATTACAAGCCAGTAATAAATACATATGGTAAATGATCTCATATTATAATGTAACCTCATTAGAATACTGTTTTTTAAGGTAGGGTCCCTAACTGCCGTAGAACTTACAGAGTGTCTGCCTTTGGCCTCCTAAATTCTGGGGTTTAATGTGTGTACTACCATGCCTAGCTATACACATTGATTTTTATCTGTACTTTTAAAATTTTTCCCCAAGATGATCTGTAATAAAGAACTCTTGAGTATATTATTCAAGTAGTTTCTAAACTTAAAACTTTGTTCATCTCTATTTATTTATTTATTTATTTATTTTATTTATTTTTTTTTTTTCGACAAGGTTTCTTTGTGTAACCCTCACTGTCTTGGAACTTACCCTGTAGACTAGGCTGGCTTAAACTCACAGAGATCCTCCTGCCTCTGCTTCCCCGGCGGTAGGATCAAAGCCATGGGCCACCACCGCCTAGCTTAAAGCATTCTTCATCTCTCAATACTAATATGTCTGTGGTAGGATTTGCAAAGGAAACAGAATGTTAAGATTGTGGTAGGGTTTTTTGTTGTTGTTGTTATTTTTGCTGAGACAAAGTCTTACTGTATACTCCAACCTGGCCAGGAACTTAATGTCCTTTACTCTCTGAGCACTAAGATTACAGGTTCAGTGCCACACATAGCTTAGATTTGCCATTTTCTTTTTGGATGTTTGTCATTTCTAATCTCATTGCATGACCATGTGCCCTTTTTTCCCCCTTGGTAGTCTGTTGCGTGTAACTTTTGCTACCCTGCCTAAGCTCCTAGAGCAGTTCGAACTACCGGCCTCCACCTAGCTTCCCTCGAATCCAAGGATAAAAGACACAGACATACAGTTGTTCAATTTCCACTTGCCCTTTGACACAATTGCTGGACGCTACTGTCTCCCGCCTGGAAAAGCTCCAAACCTCCCACCTGCCCTAAACTTCAGTTGCTCAGTTATATTTAGTCCCTGCTAAAACTCCCCTGACCACCCACCTGTAGGATGTGGCTCGTGTAGCCACTCTGTTTAGAGATCTTACACTGCTGGTCAGCTTTTCTCCATCAGAAGCATGGCGAGCTCTGTCTCTCCTCTCCTCTCCTTGTGGATCTCCCTTGCCTCCAGGGACCCGGAAGTCCGGCCTATTCCTTCTGTCCATCAATTGGCTCATGGTTTCTTTACTGACAGATCAAGAACCAATTTGGGAACAGGATTGTAGCATCAAAGCTACCCCTGCAGGAGTCAGAATTTAGCCCAAGCATCAGCCTTTCTTAAATGTTAGTGTCAGGCCAAGTCCCAGTTTCATATTCGGTTTGTAAATATATTGAATTTTTGTTCTTAAATGAAATTTCAATATAGCAATACGAAGTTGTTATGGAATTTGTCTTTTTTCCTTCTAGTCTCTGATGCAATGTGCAGGAGAAAGTATCTCTCTGTTTAAAAATAAAACAAATGAAGAATCAAGAATTGCTTCATTAAGAAATGTGATACATCTGTGTACAAGTTGCTTGTGTTTACATTCCAAGGTAAGAGTGTCTTCTTAGTAGTATAGCCTATTCATGGGACATATTATTTACTGGTGTTGAGTTTTTGGTTCATTTATAAGTTAATGTGCTGATCTAAAATTAAATTGAATGATAAAGAAGAACATTCAGAGAGTATTAGTTTTTCATGAAACGGTTTCATAACTTTATTTCCTTATCATTACATATATACATATATATATACATAGATGAGTCTTTTATTATGAGCACACTTTGATTAATTTGTTGATTGTTAACAAGTATGTGCCATCCTAGGATGGAGCTCATTCTTTAGACTGCCAACTAAGATAAATGACACTAGTACAAATGTTACCTACTCTTACCCATATCATCTTAGGTAACATTCAGTAGAAAAAGTGCCTCTGTATGTCATCCTTGTTTTGATTTTGCCTGTGGGGTAACTAAGCCATGCTAGGGTGCTGCCAGTAATCAGGACAGCATTTGAAAGCTAGCACATAAGCAGCTTGATCTTCATAGCGTATAGTTTTGTTCTCCAGAATCTTTCCTGTATTTATATAAGTGTAGAAGGCATGAAATGATAGAATAAACCTCACAGTTAATTGCTTATTATGTTTAGGATCAGTAGCTGGGACTTTAATGATGTATAAACACATCTCCTTAAAAAAAAGTAGTTAGGCTGTAGTTGCTATTCTGGGTACTTCCTAGTTTATTGCCTTTTTGAGATGGACTTAATGAATCCTCTTCTTAAAAAAAAAAAGGTGGTAGTGTATTTTAACTTATAACTTGACCTCAGTTCTATTTCCAGAACCTCTATCTACATTTCATTCAAGGTAGAGAAAATAGTATTACAAAAACTATGTATTTTGTTTTATTTTTCACTGCTTATATCTGTTTTCAAATTACAGCATACTCCAAACAAGATTACCTCTGGTTTTTTCCTACGATTATTAACATCAAAGTTTATGAATGACATTGCAGATATTTGTAAAAGTTTAGTAAGTATGAATCTTTTTTTACTAATAAATTTCTTTGATACTAAGATGCAGTAGAATTATGTGTGTGTGTGTGTGTGTGTGTGTGTGTGTATGCATGTATGCATGTGTGCATGTATGTGTCAGAGAGGAGGGGAGGTGAGCAAGCACAAGCGAGCCAGTGGATGTGTACTACAGTGTATATGGAAATCAGAACAACTCCTGGGAGTGGGTGCTCATCTATCATTTCTCGGATCCAGTAATTGAACTCAGGATGTCAGGCTTGCATGAAAATCCTCTACCCAGGCTAGAGAGATAGCTCAGAGGTTAAGAGCACTGACTGCTTTTCCAGAGGTCCTGAGTTCAATTCCCAGAAACCACATGGTGGCTCACAACCATCTGTAATGGAATATGATGCCTTCTTCTGGTGTGTCTGAAGACAGCTACAGTATATTCATACATAAAATAAATAAATAAATCCTTTAAAAAAAAAAAAGAAAGAAAAAACCTCTACCTACTGACCTATATTGCCAGTCCTAAATTGCAAATTATTGTTGAAATACCTAATAAGTAGATAGGCATCTCATGGTATATAACATGTTGGATTTTTAAAAAATAAATGCAGCCTTTAGTAAGCTTATTGCATTTAGGTGAATATTTGATTATTTCTTCTTCTTCTCCTCTTCTTCCTCCTCCTCCCCCTCCTCCTTCTTCTCCTTCTAGATTTATTTATTTATTTTATGTATGAATATACTGTGGCTGTCTTCATACACACCAGAGAGGTCATCGGATCCCACTACAGATGGTTGTGAGCCACCATGTGGTTGCTGGGAATTGAACTTAGGACTTCTGGAAGAGAGTAGTCAGTGCTCTTAACTGCTGAGCCATCTCTCTTGCCCTGATTTCTTCTTAAGATCAGCACCTGGCAGAGTAGTTTAGTTGTCTTTTAGTTTCCTACTAAATAATTGAAAGATTCAATTTATTGTCCAAGACATGTTCTCAGTATACAGCTTAGCAAGCCTAGAACGTGTGGTGTAGACCAGGCTGGTCCTGAACTCACAGAAGTCTGCTTCTGCCTATACCTCCTGAGTGCTGGAATTAAAGGTGTGAATCATCATACCAGGCAAAATTATTCCTTTAAAAAAAAAAGCAATCCCAAAGTAGGGGCAACACCTTGTCTTCTAGGGGCATGTGTTTACTGTGGTTTTTATACTTTATCTTCTGTGACATTGGACTTATGTTATACATGCTTTTTTACATTCAATTGTTTACTTTTAGTAGTTCACTGATTGAAAAAATATTCTGTAAGGTCATTATTTTTTACTTCATGACAAATAGTTTTTCCTTGTTACTGTACTTCTTTATGAGGTACATACTGCTGTACTCTACTTGGCAGTCATGATATTCCACTCCTTTGGAGTAGTGTATGGATATCTCTAAAGGAATAACACATTTTCAAAAAAACCTATCTTGCTTCTTTCTTTTGTCAGATTGGTGGTGAGTCTTTGATAATCATCCTGCCTAAGCCTTGCAAGCAGTCTGCTTAGGGGTATATACCTCTGCCAAACCCATTTCCTCTTAACATTTCAAGTCACTTTCCCCTTAAACCAAGAGCTCTGCCACAGAGATGCCTATATTTCTGTGTCTTCTTTTATTTATGCACTTGAAGGAGGCAAGAGAAGTTCCAGAAGAAACTCACTTTTTCTAAGGAATGTATGAGAGTTTTAGATATGATCTTAGTTGCATTGCCCAGGCTGGCCTTGAACTCTAGACTCAAATGGTTCCTTTGTTTCACGTATCCAAAGAGGTAGGAATACAAGCACATGCTTCTGTTCCTAGCTTTAATTTTAATTTTGATTTTGGATGTGATTTGGATGTAGGATATTGCTATTGTCCTAATAATAGTCCTAATAATTGATACTTTTATTGTGCTTCTGCCAATTTCTAGTGCTAACTTTTAACATTTTTAATAAATGTTGCAAGGTATTGTTCTTTGGGTGGGTATACATAGTGGTGTTTGAATGTGTAAATACAATACAGAATGACTGCTAGACTTCGTTTTTATTTCATTTATTTATTTTATATCTGTGTGCATTTGTGTGTGCGCATGTGTTACAGTGCACGTATGGAAGTCAGAGAACAATTGCTGGAGATTATTTTCTTCCTAACATGTGGGTTCCAGGTCATCAGGCCTGACAGCAAGTTCCTTTATCCCATGAGCCATAATGCTGGCCTATGCTTCTTTTTAACAAAATAAATTATTTTTAAAGTTTTGTTATTCTCCTACTATCTAAACAGATTTCCATTTTATATTCCACTTCCCTATAGAATGGTGAATTAAGGTCCTTCTGAAAGAAGTTGAAAACATTTTTGTTTCTCTTCTCTAAAGGCATCCTGTACAAAAAAGCCATTGGATTATGGAGAAGTACATTCAGTGAAAGATGATGATGGTGGTGGTGGTGGTGAAAGTCTGATGGAGGCACAGGATCCATCATCCACTGGTCTATTTAGTGCTTACCCTGCTAGTACTGTGAGCGATGCAAATGATTATGGAGAGAACCAGAATGCTGTTGGTAAATAAGTATTTACTGCTCTGAGTTTCTTTTATCATTTTACATTAATTTGGCACAGTAAGGGGCCTCACTGAAAAGACCTTTAATGATGATTTCATTTCCCATAGGTATAGTCTACTTGGATTGATCTTTTTCTATACATTTAAGACTTTTAACAACCTCTGCCCCTGTCCCCACTTCCAGAGACAGAGTTTTACTCTGTCCTGGAACTCACTTTGTAGACTGGGCTGACCTATAAACTCACAAAGAACCATCTGCCTCTGCCTCCCATGATTTGAGATTACGAGTGTATGCCACCATGCCTAGGCACACAAAAAAATATATATTGGTTTAGTTCTTTTCTGTGTCCTTGTGTGTTAATGTGGGCATACACAGAGTGGTTGGAGGGCAGTGTTCTAGAAGTTCAAGACAGTGTTCAACTCTGTCTAACTATACATTGTGGGTTCTGGGTTTCTAATTCAGTTTTGTCAGCCCAGCCGTTTGAGCCAAATTCACTCTTCCTCCTTACTACATATTCTAAGCTACTCTCATTTTAAAGTCATATTTATTAGTTTTTTATTTTATTCTTCATGGGAGAGCTTAAAATGTAAAGTAGTTTAGAAGAAACTAAAGAATAGGTTATTTGGACTATGGAAAGCTGGAAAGGTGTTTGAGGTTGTGTCTGTCTACCAGGCCCTCTCCTAGTATTAATAAGTGCCTTTTATTTTTAGGTGCCATGAGTCCTTTAACTGCCGACTACCTGTCTAAACAAGATCATCTTCTTTTAGACATGCTGAGGTTCTTATGCCTCTCTGTAACTGCGTCTCAGAGCCATACTGTGTCTTTTAGAGGAGCTGATATTAGAAGGAAATTGTTAATGTTACTTGATTCTAGCACACTTGATTTCACTAAACCCCTCCACCTACATATGGTGAGTCAGAAGCTTTCAAGTTTGTCTGGTGTTGCCATGTTGGGTTTGTGAGAGTGAAACAGTAACTCTGATGGCTTGAGATTAATTTTGGGGAAGATAAATCTGAGCTCAGTCATAAAATATATTCTGCATATGTGTGTTTGTGTTCCCAAACCTAGCTATCTCCGAGTACCTGGAGTACAAGGCCCATGCTATCGTGCCTACATTTCTCAGCTCTTCTTTTAACATGCTATGAGAAGAATTGAAGTGGATGCTGAAGCATTACAACTTGGATTATTTTGAATATTATTTGGTGTAATTTTTATGAATTATTATAGACTGGAACAAGAAACATCTTTGAGATAGGTTCTTCCTTTTTAGCCCAGGCTTGCCTGTACTAAATAGTCTTTCTTCCAAGTGCTGAGATTATGAGTGTAATTAGCAGTCAGCAAAACATAGATCTTGACCATAAAAATAATTTACAATATGGAATTTGAGGTCTGAATTTTGGCCTTTGAACTAATGCTTCCAATGTATACCTTCAGTTCCACGTCATAACTTTATGGCTTATTTCTTGTTCTTCTGCACAAATTTGTAGCTACTTTGTCTTTATAAGACAAAATGAAAAACTTGTCTTTTCACAAACAAGAAATGAATTTGTTCACTAACATTCTGTGAAACTAAGTTCTTATCATATGGAACATTGCCTTACCTCATTCCCAGTAAACAGTTAGAAATAGCTCCTGGCCTGTGGAATATCATCGAGGTGTGTTCAAGGTTATATCCTTGGTTCTGGTAAACTAGCAGACATACCTGGTGAGCTCCTAACCATGTAATAGAATCCTTGTCATGTCTGTCTTGAATATGCACAGGCATTCTCTAATGAAAATAAGTTTCACTGTATGAATCTTTGGCTTCATTCTTCATGAACACTAGTAAACTCTTACCCTTGACCAGTGGGAGGGCTTGTATTCTTTTCTTAAGGTTTTGATGTTTAAAACCATCTTACATTCTCAGTAACATTACATATGACTCACACATTAGACATTAAAGAGGATTTTAACAAATTCTTTATACGATACAAGAGATATACGAGAAATATCTCTTAGGATTCTTTGGTGTAAACCAGAAAATTTCTTAAACCTCTGAGAAATTGATTGCTTAGTTATAACTAACATTATAAATGTTTACTTATAACACATCTCTTTGTGCATATAGTAACACATAATTACAAAGTTGCCATTGTGAGTAGATAGGTTAGGATATTTTACTCTAAGGATTAGTCTTTACTCCCCAGAATTCAGTAGTTTTTCACCGTTGAACTTAGCATAGCCAGCATTATCCTGAGACTGTAGAGACATAGTGTAGTCTCAGGTTCCTTATCTTTTAACTGCAGTAGTGACAGCAATGATCAGTTACTGAATTCCAGAAACAGGTTATTTTTACTCCTTAGTTATCTAGCCAGTAAGTGATATATCGCCGGTGTGAGAGAATGTGTTCTCCATGGAATATGGTCAGGATTTTTAAACATTTGAGTTTAGGCTGTTATGTTGAGTTTTAAACCTAGTATTTGACTTTAAAGATATTTTTATTATATGCTGTGTTTAGAAATTTACAGCTATGTGCATATTTGAATTTGTTTATATGTGCTTTTAGAAGTAGGTGATCTGTGGGTAAAGCTGTTTTCTTCTTTTTCTTTTAAACTGCCTTAGTACTTAGTGCTTTTGAAGGATCTTCCTGGAAAAGAGCATTTGTTGCCAATGGAAGATGTTGTTGAACTTCTACAACCATTATCGTAAGAAATGAAAGCCATATGTTATGCTCACTTTGAATTATAAACTGACAGTGTGGTTGTAAGCTCATAACATTTAAACCTTTTCTACCACAGCCTTGTATGTTCTCTGCATCGACGTGACCAAGATGTCTGTAAAACGATTCTAAGCAATGTCCTTCATGTAGTGACAAACCTAGGCCAGGGCAGTGTGGACATGGAGAACTCACGGAATGCTCAAGGACACTTCCTGACAGTGATGGGGGCGTTTTGGTAGGCAGAAGTCTCTTTCGCTAGTTACTTTTCTGCCTCTGGATGCAGATGCAAACTCTGTACATTAGTGATTTTTTTTTCCTGGTTATTGTGTATAACATTTTGCATCTTTTAACAAGAGATTATTATACATAATCTTTCTTTCTCTTTTTAATGTGCATGTTTGTGAGTGATCACTTGTATGAGCATGGGTACACATGTGCCGCTCCTATAGCAGTCAAAGAACAGCATTGGGTGTCAGTCCTCAGTTTGTACCTGTTTGCGCAGGTATAATGTTTGCTCCTGCATACACCAGACTAGCAGGCCCACAAGTTTCTTCTGCTGCTGCTTCACATCTTGCTGTAGGCATTCTGAGATGACACATACCGGTGCTACTGCATTTTTACATGAGTTCTGGAGAACCAAACTGTGGTTCTCATACTTAACAACAAGTACTTTTCCTGTTGAGCCATTTCTCCAGTTATGTCTTCCATTCCCTGAAAAGCTTTTTATAAGGCTTTATTTCCTACAGTGTTTAGTATATGACCTTGTAAATTTGAACCACATAACTTGATACAGACGTTGCATTAAAAAAAGTGCAACAATACTAAAAACCAATTGAATTGTTGTTGATCCAAATGAACCAGTTGGCTTTGTCCCTGTTAATTTCATTCATAGTCTCCCAGTAACATTTTAGACAGCTTTCTAACCTTTTATTTATGCTATGTGGGGAAGTCATGGCCACATGCCATGCTGCATATGGGCAGGCCAGAGAGCAGCTAGTGGGAGTCTTCCCCTTCGGGGATTGAACTGAGGTGCAGCGGGTGCCTTTACCCACTAAGTCATCTCACTGGCCCAACAGTGACATGGATATTTATAGATGATCACCTGCATGCATGTAACTTAGATGCCTCATTCTGTTTGATTAAATAAATCAGTTTGGAACTTAGGTTCTCTAAGTCTATGCTATAACACCGAAAACTTAAAAGATAGTCTGTTTATCTTTAGTTTGCTATAGCATGGGTGCCTGAAGTGTGTCAGTTCCAAGATACAAAACAAATAATGTACATGACTTTTTCAAAATTTAGCTTGCATTTTAGGGAAGGTAAATACATGGGCATTTCCCCCATAATAAGAATTAATTTAAAATGGGAATTTTGGAGACAGCCTGTGATAATGTTAGTATCCACTGATTTTCTTTTTGCCCTTGCTTTCGTTTGAATAATTATTACATTGAAAATCTTACCTAATTTCAGGCATTTAACAAAGGAAAAGAAGTGCATATTCTCTGTAAGAATGTCATTAGTAAAGTGTCTTCAAACACTGCTTGAGGTGAGTTACTCCATATTACTAGAAAGTTCTTTAGGATTGTTAAAGCCACCTCTGTATCGGTGTTAGTCACGAATATTTCTTAGGTTTTTTTTTTT
>NW_022196906.1:47502530-47507721 GCF_008632895.1 Mastomys coucha | reverse complement strand
GTTATTTTACTGTAGGCTGATCCATATTCTGAATGGGCGATTCTTAATGTAAAGGGACAAGACTTTCCTGTAAATGAAGTTTTTCCACAATTTCTTGCTGATGATCATCATCAAGTTCGGATGCTGGCTGCAGGGTCAATCAACAGGTAGTGAGTTAAGTTTTCATGAAGCTCGTGTAATGCTGCTGACATCGATGCAACACCCTCCCCAGCTGTGATGTAACAGTGACTTACACTTAATCAGTACATAGATGTGCCGGGAATTTGTGTTCTTTCTTTAATCTGACACTTCCTTTGTTTAAATAGCATTATTTTCTTCAATTTACAAGTGAAAACTCTGGCTTTGAGAGGTAACTTGCTTAGTGCTATGGAGCTAATAATCCATTGATTTGAGTGATATGTGTCTACTACACCCCTGCCACTTAAGGAGGTGTAGACTATTTGGATATTACCATGGCTTTATGTGAGTCATTAAAGTGGTCGTTTCTTTACTTCATATGGCGATGATATAATCATTGCTGTTTTTTAACCTAAGATAATATTTGGATGTTATGGTTGTTCACTGATGATGAAATAAATGAATGTTTTTGGAAAAGAAATTATATGCTGCTTTAAAAACATCAAAGCTGAAAATTGCATATTATTCAGACATAAATGACCAGTAAAAGAAGGTCGACATAATGATATTGTCCAAGTAGTCATGTACTGAGTCTCAGTGGTTCTCAACTGTGGGTCACCACCCCTTTGAGGGTTGCCTAAGACCATCAGAAAATGAATATTTACAGCTCATAACAATAGCAAAATTACAGTTATGGAATACCAGTGACAATAATTTTATAGTTGAAAGTCGTCATAAACATGAGAAACTGTATTAAAGGGTCGCAGCATTAGGAAGGTTAAGAACCACTGGTCCATGATTTTAGAACTAATGAGTCCACAATTTGCTTCTGTGACAGTCATATTTCCATGAACCAGGTGTCATCACATTCCTTACTTGTTTTAGTGAGAAAGTTGTGCATTGTCAAGATTGCTGGTGGTTTTGTGTGGGAGTTCAAATCCTTACTGAGCTGAGGTTAAAACTCTCAAGTTACAGAGGATTATAGTTGAGTGTTATAACTCAGTGTAGCGGTGGCATGGGGAAAAGTCTCCTACATTTCAAAAAATTCAAGAATGGCTAGTAAGTAGGATTCATTGGTCTTTTTGATTCCTGATTTGTTAGACATTTGATGTTGGGCTGTTTCAAGAAAAGCTAGCAAAATAAAGGAATCGGAAATAACAAATTATAAAAATTTGGTTTCTAAGAAATATCAAGAACAAAACTTATTGCAGAGTTGCCTTAAATATGTAGATATTCTATGTAAGAGGCACTGATAACCTTTTTCCACATAAAATATTGTGTAAACTGAACATCGGAGCATTAAGCTGATTTGGGGCTGATTAAATATTAGAACATATTGACAGAGAAGTTTGTGGACTTGTGTGATTCATGTTTATTAAGAGGACAGTGAATCTTTCTGACAACCTGAGTTTAATGTTCAAATCTGAACAGTAGTTTAAAAATCTTTGAAATCTTCTTTTCTTACAGGAGACATTGGTGCATAGATTAACGTTTAGCAGACAGTCTGAACTGCTAAAGTAGTCTTTCAAACCAAAGCCTGGTATTTTACCTCATGGAGGGGTTTTCTTTTGTTCCATAATATGCTTCGTTTTGGTATGTAGGGTTTAAAATAAATTGATTTTTTTTTTTAAAGATTATTCCAGGATATGAGACAAGGCGATTCCTCCAGAAGCTTGAAAGCACTTCCTTTGAAGTTCCAGCAGGCATCTTTTAGCAATGCATACATGACAGCAGAGGCGGGAATCAGAGAACTGGTAACTAATAACACGTATTGCTCTGTCCTCACACGTGTGGCCTGTCTGTGTCATAATTCTCTAGCACAGCGGTGAGAAGAGTTTGTATTTATAGTTTACACTCTAAAGCTGGTCTAAGTCAATGGTATGGACCAAATAAAATTTTTCTGAATGAAATTTATAGCTTAGAATGAGTCCAATAATAGCAACTACTTTTGCTTTAGCTTATCTGTGGTATTTTTGTGAGGACAATCCAGTTTAATGGGAAGTTTGATATGTTAGTAAGCTTAAAGACTTTTTTTTATTTTAAGAAATCTTTAAAATCAAAAAGACAAACCCAAAACACACCAAAAATGCTGTGTGTGTGTGGTGGTGTGTGTCTCTGGCCTTATTATTCAAAGAGTGAGCTAAATTTGGATTGTAGAGTGATTACAGCTAGTTAAAAAATGCAGATAGGAGCTGGAGAAATGGCTCTTAGTTAAGAGCATTGACCACTCTCCCGGAGGACCAGGGTTTGATTCCTAGCACCCACATGGCAGCTCACAACTGCCTGTAACTCCAGTTCCTGGGGATCTCATACCTTTTTCTGATCTCTGCAGGCACTGTACATAGGCATACATGCAGGCAAAATGCCCACACAAATAAAAATAAATTTTAAAAATATAGATGGATCTCTGTTGGGGACTTTCAAAAAATAATTGATCATTAAATTGAAAGCATGCCATTCTATTTGCAAGACTTTCCTGTTTCTTTTTATGATATAGGTGGTGGTAATTTTTAAAGAAGAAAGCACTATAAAGATGTCTTAATAAAAATCCTCGTAGGAGTAGCAGCTGTACTGGAAGAACTCTTGATAGTTCTTGGTCTCATTTGCTGTCTACTCTTTAAACTGTTTAACACCTTGCTAAAATCTTTTTTCCTTTGGTAACTGTTTCCATTAGACCTTAATGGCAGCTTTTTTTTTAACTATAGAAAAGCTTGTTTCTCAAGGCTTTTCTCTTAGCTCATTATTATAGGATTTAAACTTTACAGACTGCTTAGAGGTTAGAGAAGGCTTGAAGTTGAGCTCGCTTGGTTGATTTATGATTTTAAGATATTTATGTCATTCTCCTTATGATTTTTTTGAAGTTATGTGGGCCTCAGAGCCCTGATCTTCTGGATGAGATTTATAACAGAAAATCTGTATTACTGATGATGATAGCTGTGGTATTGCACTGTAGCCCTGTCTGTGAAAAACAGGCTTTGTTTGCCTTATGCAAGTCTGTGAAGGAAAACATACTAGAACCTCATCTTGTGAAGAAGGTATGATGAATGCGTTCACATTGTTTGTATGTAGCTTCTGACACTTAGAAACAAATTTTTTGGATTCAGAATATTATAAGCAAGCTTAGTTTGTGTGTGTGTGTGTGTGTGTGTGTGTGTGTGTGTGTGTGTGTGTGTGTG
The DNA here is from genome assembly GCF_008632895.1 of Mastomys coucha. Classification (NCBI taxonomy): domain Eukaryota; kingdom Metazoa; phylum Chordata; class Mammalia; order Rodentia; family Muridae; genus Mastomys; species Mastomys coucha. The sequence continues at coordinate 47,504,428 of NW_022196906.1, read as the reverse complement.
TGTGTTGGGGCTTGGACCCAGAGCCTTGTATTTAACTACTGAACTATATTCCCCTCCACAGCCAAATTTGATAATTCTTTAAGTGGTTTATTAATTTGTATTCAGTGTGACTTACTTCTTAGTCAGGTTAAAGCACTCACTGAGAATAAGCAATAGTGAATGGTCTGTCTCTACACAGACCAAATTTTCTGGAACAGTGTTTATGGAGGGAAACCCTTGGAGATACTTGGTTGCTTTTGTTTGTCTCATCCATTGTGGAGAAGCCTTTAGGTTACATTTAGAGAAGAGAGGCCTGGCCTCAGTCATTTCAACAATATCATCCCGTCCTTGTAGAATATGGTAGGCTTCCCTGTTTCTCCACTCCAAGTTCATTATTTAGGAACTTTTACTGGTTTCTGTTGCAGGTTTTAATGTGGTGAATATGGACTGATGAGCAATTAACTTTCTATGAGCGTGGGTTCTGTGGAGCTTTATTGTAGGCCCGTCTGCAAGCAATTGGTCTTAAATGAGTTCACTTTTTACCTATTGGTATTAAAATGAGAGTTTTTGAATTTCGAGACAGGGTTTCTCTATATAGCTCTGACTGTCCTGGAACTCACTCTGTAGACCAGGCTGGCCTGGAATTCAGAAATCCGCCTGCCTCTGCCTCCCAAGTGCTGGGATTAAAGGCGTGCCCCACCACACCCGGCAAAATGAGTTTTTAAGAAGTATTTTGTTATACTACTTGATTGTGCAAGTTGCGTGTTTTGACATGAGGCTGAAAATAATTTTTTCCTTAGATTTTCCTTTGAGATATAGTTGGCTGTATAAAATTAGGCTATTATTTATTTAATGTTTATTATGTGTTTTCTTTTTTTGTTTTGTTTTGTTTTATTATGTATTTTTTATGTGCTGGATGCTATGCCAGAGTTATTAAATACATTTTGCATTTTCTCATTTACTATCCTGTTATTCATTGGTGAAGAAATCAAGGTAGAAAAGCATTGAATGACTGCTCTAAAGTCCTATTTTAAATATTAACAAGGAATGAGATGATAATTATTCCTGTTTTCCTAAACATCATGCTTCCCATTTGTGTAGGTTTTAGAGAAAGTCTCCGAGTTGTTTGGATGCACGTGTTTAGAAGACTTCATGGCTTCTCATCTAGATTACCTGGTTTTGGAATGGCTGAACCTTCAAGATACTGAATATAGCTTATCTTCTTTTCCTTTTCTGTTATTAAACTACACAAGTATTGAGGACTTCTATCGGTAGGCTGCAACAGTGTTTCGACAACCCCCTCCTCCCACCTCACACCCCTAGCTTCAAGTAGGAAGTAGCCTAGTTTTAAAAAGAAAAAGTCAGATTGAGAAGGTACCAGAGAATGTATTGGAACTTAGGATTGTTAGTACTATTAGTAATCAGTTGTGTATCTTTGAGTTAGCCATGAATACATCATGCATCTTGGTCTACACACCAGTATCTTCCCTTTGGAAAATAATCAAAGATTAATTATTAGTCACTAATTATTTCCTGCTTGATTTTCCCTCCTATTGCTTAATTGTAGATGATTTAAACATGAGGCTTCAAAGCTTATTGCAAAATAGCTGATTTTGTGGGGACTGAGATGTAGCTCAGTTGGTACAGTGTTCACCTAACATGTTGAAGTCCTGGTTCAGCACTGCCTACATCAACCAGGCATAGTGGAATGTACTGTAATCCCAGCACTCTGAAGGTAATAGATGCAGGAATTCTGCTCAGTAGTTCAAGGTGATTTCCATCTACATAGGGAGTCCAGTGCCAGCTTGTACTATAGAAGACCCTGTAATCCAAAAAATAAAAAATCAAAGAGAAGCATCATTTTCTGGTAGATATACATATGATGGCCTTATCGCCATCTTTTTTTTTTTTTTTTTTTT
>NW_022196906.1:47460375-47502520 GCF_008632895.1 Mastomys coucha | reverse complement strand
GGAACTCACTCTGTAGTCCAGGCTGGCCTCAAACTCAGAAATCCATCTGCCTCTGCCTCCCAAGTGCTGGGATTAAAGGCATGCCCCACCACTGCCCGGCTCACCCATTCTTTTTTGCAATAACTTATATTTGTTCTTTCAATCTGTAAATTGCTTTTACCTTTGATCTTACAATATTATATAAGTTGATTAGGTGTAAAACATAAAATTCCTTAGCTGGGTATGGTAGTACATGCTGTAATTCCTGAACTTGAGAGGCAGAGGCAGGAGGATTACCACAATTTAGAAGTCAGCATAGATTATATAGTATTTTCCAGGCTAGTCTGGACTACAGAATGACAGTCTCAGAAAAAGGGGAGGAAGAATAAAGTTATGCTTTTTTTAAAGTGTGATTATTTATATTTTACTTTAACTTCTCCACTTACAAAATGAGAATAAGAGTATTTAATGATCTAGGGGGCTGGAGCAATGGCTCAGCAGTTAAGAGCACTGACTTCTCTTCTAGCGAACCCAGGTTCAATTTCCAGCACCCATATCATATTTCTAACTTTTGTTCCAAGGGAGCCAGTGCCCTCTTATGTCTTTCAGAGGCACCAGACATGCACAGCAGTGCATAGACATATATGCAGGCAAAACACCTTATTCATAAAACTTTAAATAAATAAATAAAAATGTAAAAAGAATATTTAAAGATCTAAATTCATGTTTTAAACACTGACTGTTAAAGCACTTTGCTGTTTTGATGTAAAATTTTACCTTGAAATTTGTTATAACCAAAATCTTAAACTTAACATTTTCAGATCTTGTTACAAGATTTTGATTCCACATTTGGTAATTAGAAGCCATTTTGACGAGGTGAAGTCCATTGCTAGTCAGATTCAAAAGTGCTGGAAAAGCCTACTGATGGACTGCTTTCCAAAGATTCTTGTACACATCCTTCCTTACTTCGCCTACGAGGGCACAGGAGACAGCAGCGTATCACAGAAGAGAGAGACTGCTACCAAGGTCTATGATACTCTTAAAGGTGAAGACTTCCTAGGAAAACAGGTATGGCTTCAGTTTTTGTCTACCTTTATGTGCTGGCAAAAGAAGTAAGCCTTTAAAGTTTAAAAAAGCATGACAGCTTGAGTTCATATCCCTTGGTTGGCAGCTCACCCATACAGCCTCAGAGTTGGGGATCCTGGATATACCCTGGCAGACCTAAAGACTTTCTGCCCTTCGTGAGGCTACCTGTAGCAGAAGCAGATTGGTAAGAAATCTGCCTCTTAGAGAGAAGTCATTTTAATGACTACTAATGAAAGGTGATACTGGCTTCCAGTATCCAGAGAAGTATACAAGGCACCTAAAGAGATTGGTGCCAGTCACAAAGAATTTTTTAATAGTTAAGATCTTTAAAGATCTAGTGAACAACTCTTCCGGTCTCTTTGGCCTTGCTGGTAGAAGCAAGATGACGAAAGGAACGTCATCCTTTGGAAAGCGTCGCAATAAGACGCACACGCTGTGCCGCCGCTGTGGCTCCAAGGCCTACCACCTTCAGAAGCCAACCTTTGGCAAATGTGGCTACCCTGCCAAGCGCAAGAGAAAGTATAACTGGAGTGCCAAGGCTAAGAGGCGAAACACTACCGGGACTGGTCGGATGAGGCACCTAAAGATTGTCTACCGCAGATTCAGACATGGATTCCGTGAAGGAACAACGCCTAAACCCAAGAGAGCAGCTGTTGCAGCATCCAGTTCATCTTGAGGATTTCAAACATTCATAAAATAAATGTTCTGGTTTCAAAAAAAAAAAGATCTAGTGAACAAATAAAAGATAAAATGCAAATTCTGGAACTTTGCTACCTGGAGAACTTCCAGTTGGAGGAATTCTAGTTGGAGGAATTTAATGCTAAATCCAGTCAGTTCAAATGATTATGAAAAATAGGAAGGTTGAAGTGTGGTTTTCTTTGCAGAACTTGCACTTGGATATCTTTTATTTTAAATTATAAAGTAAGAGATCAATACATACCCTTTGTGCTGTTGTGAAAGTCACAGATACAAACATGTTTAATCTATTTTAATTTTTGGTCCTTACAGATTGATCAAGTATTCATTAGTAATTTGCCAGAGATTGTGGTGGAGTTGCTTATGACACTGCATGAAACAGGTGACTCGGAGGCCAGTCAAAGCACCACCCTCTGTGATTTCTCAGGGTATGCCCATCTCATACTTAGAGCACTAGCTGTCACTGACTTCCTGTCTCCTTCACTGTGGCCTTGTGCTGCAGCTGCTCTTTCCAGCTGACATCTCATCTCTTCACTCTCTCATGGTACTTCAGCATCGAGCTACCTGATGCCTTTTGAGACTGTTTTTCTTAATGTATTTCATGATTGGCTCCCTTCCCTCCTCACACCTTGCCTTTCTCTGCCTCCTTTTCTTTGTGGTATTCCTAGCTGTCCAGTTTAATTTAGATGTGAAATCGGTTGGGTTGTGTATGAATATTGGTGATGGGGTATGGGGCTTGATCATAAGGTACTTGAAATTTCTCAGTTTTTAAAAACGATGTAAAAATGTTTTATTTTATATGTACGGGTGTTTTGCCTGCATGTATGTATGCACACAGTGGTCACAGCAGCCACAAGAGAATGTTAAAACCCCCCCACTTCCCACTCCCAGCCCTGGAACTGGAGTTGCGGTTGTTGGCCACCACGTGGGTGCTAGGAATTGAACCTGGATCCTCTGGAAAAGCTGTCAGTGCTCTTAACTGCTGAGCCATCTCTCCAGTCCCCAAAATATTTTGTTTAGATTTTGTTTCTGTGTGACAGGGTTTCACTATGTAGCACTGCTGTCCTGGAACTCTCCTTGTAGAACAAGCTGGCCCTAAACTCAGGAGATCTGCCGACTTCTGCCTCCCCAGTACTAGGATTAAAGATGTGTGCAGCTTTGCCCTGCTGAAGATACTCAATGTTTAAATATGCAGACTATGCTAAGCAGATAACTTAGTAATACTGAGAAAGTGCTCAGACTTTATAATTACGTTTTAAATGATGTTACTACTCTAATGCATCGCCCGGCTTAAGATTCTGTTGGTCTCACAATAGACATAAATGAGACCAGAAGGCAAGTTTTACTAAGGCCCAACTCTGGGATGCCATTAAGTTCATAAAAAGTTACATAAACAACTTATGTTAAATAAATCATCTGACATTAAGTCCATGGGGAGGATGCCTAATTCATGTTTGTGAATCATTTTATTGTGATTTAAAAATAATTTTAAAAAGCCATAGTTTTTCAGTAGAAAACCAGTTTTGTAACTTGGGAGTTTTATTTTTTTTAATAATTATGTTTCTTTTCTTCTACTTCTTTAGGGATTTGGATCCTGCCCCCAATCCACCATATTTCCCATCACATGTCATCAAGGCAACATTCGCCTACATCAGCAACTGTCATAAAACCAAGTTTAAAAGCATTCTAGAAATACTTTCTAAAATCCCTGTAAGTACACATTGCATTACTAATACAGTAATTTATAAGAAAAGCCCTTTCCAGGTCTTGGTGTTAGGGAAAACATGAAATTTTACTTGACTAATTTAAAAAGGAAAGCATTTAATTTACAAGTTCTATCTTGGTATTTTAGTCAGTGTTTAACTAATATGTATTACATATTAGGCCAGGATTTTATGACCCTGCCTTTATAATTAGCTCAGGGAACATGTTTACTGTTTCATCATAATGGATTGAGTTTCAGTTTACTTTCTCAAAACTAATTGACAGCTTTTTAAAAAGTAAAATTGGGTCGGGTGTTTGGCACACTCCTTAAATCCCAGCACTTGGGAGGTAGAGGCAGTTGGATGTCCGTGAGTTCAGGGCCAGTCTGTTCTGCAAAGTGAGTTCCAGTATAGCCAGGGATACACAAAGAAACCTTATGTCTGGAAAGAGTGGGAGGGTGGGGGGCAACCAACGACAACAACAAAAATCAAAATAAAAACAAGTGAGTTCCAGTATAGCCAGGGATACACAGAGAAACCTTATCTGGAAAGAGTGGGGGAAAAACAACAACAACAACAACAACAAAAATCAAAATAAAAACAAAATGAGCTCTAACAATTTTAATGTAACATTTTACATGTGATATCAAGCCCATATCTAAATGATCTTTGAATAAAGTATAAACTATGTTGGTTGTAATCAAATATATTTTATTTTAAAAATTTTTTTCTCAATGTGTGCCTATTTTGCAGGATTCCTATCAGAAAATACTTCTAGCCATTTGTGAACAAGCAGCTGAGACAAATAATGTCTTTAAAAAGCACAGAATTCTTAAAATATATCACCTATTTGTTAGTTTACTACTGAAAGATATACAAAGTGGCCTGGGAGGAGCTTGGGCCTTTGTTCTTCGAGATGTTATTTATACTCTGATTCACTATATCAACAAAAGGTAAGAAATATATTACGTGTGCTTATATATGCATTAGCAGTCTTTTGTGTGTGTGCAAGCACGTGTGTGGGGGACATGAGTGCATGTGGAGTCCTGAAGCTGACTGACACCAGGAATCTTAACTGCTTTTCACCTCATTCACTGATTCACGGTCTCCTGATGGAAACAGAGCACACCAGTACAGCTGGTCTGGCTAGCCAGCCAGTCTGCTCCCAGGATCTCTGTCTGCCTCCCACATCCTGGGCTGTATGTGAATACTCAGTGCTGTTTCATAGGTCTGTATGTACATGTTCATGCCGATCTCATTCTAGTTTAGCTACTTTGTGTTTGTTGTCAAAAAGACCATTATACTCTTTCTGTCTTTCTTGCTTTGGCTAGGTGAGATTTTTGTGTGTGGGTTCTATTTGAGTCTTAGAAATTTTATTTATTTGTTGGTTTGTTAATTTATTTATTTTAGTTCTCTAAGGAGTCATTAGTATCTTTAGAAATTACATAGATTGCTTTGGGTAGAGTGATAAAATATTATTATATTTTAATAATAATTCAATCGTGAAAAGATTTTTTTCCCCTTTTTTCTTTACTTTATTTCATTAATATTTTATGTTTTTTGTTTTTGTTTTGTAGATATTTTACCAGTTTAGGCTAAATTTCGAGAAGCTATTATAAATGAGATTTTTTCTTTTATTATTATTTTATTTATTATTAGTGTGAAGAAATCCTGTTGATTCTTTTATGTTAATTTTATAACCTCCTCCTTACAGAATATGTGTATTAGTTTTAATAATTTGGGTTTTTGTTTGTTTGTTTGTTTGGTTTTATTTCATTTTCTGGCACCTTTAAGTTTATCTGCATAGAGTGATGATTTGACTTTTAATAGTTTGGACACAGTCCGTTTCTCCTTCCTGCTTGGTCGTTCAATCTCCTGAAATGGAAGTGATGAAAGGAGTACGTGTTGTTCAAAATGTTAGAGAAGCCGTGCGCTCTGCTCTGGCCACAGTGTTAGCTGTGAATGTCTCAGGTGTAGCATTTATTTTGTTGATGTATATTCCTAAAATACCTATTTTCTTCAGATATTTTTTCTATGAAGGGATGTTAAATTTTTTTAAAATGCCTTTTTTTGGCTGTTGAGATGAATACAGCCTTTATCCTTAAATTCTGTTGGTGTGTGGTTTAGCATTTTTGTTGATTTGTATATGTTGAATCGACCTGGCATTTCTGGGATGAACCCCACCTGATTTTTAAGTGTGATATTGAGTTTGTTGTGATGTTGCTTTTTATAGTTTGGTTTTTGTTTGTTTGGTTGGTTGGTTGGTTGGTTTTGGGTTTTTTTTGTATCTTTGCTTGTCAGGAATATTAGCCTGTGGGGTTTTTTGTTGTTGTTGTTTTGTTGTTGTACTTGTCTGGTTTTGGCATCTGGCTAATTCTGGTCTAGTGGAATGGACTGACAGAAATTCTCTCTTTAATTTTTTGCATAATTGAGAATAATCAGTATTATTTTAATGAAGTCATGTGGTCCTGGGCTTTTCTTTGTTGGATAACCTTTTCATTATTTATTACTGACTTAAGTTTGCTAATTAAGTTGTTTTTTTTTTCTTTCCCTGTTATTGATTATTATTATTTTAAAGTAGTGGGGTCTTGCTGTTGTCCACATTGCCTTCAAACACCTGGGTTCAGGAATTTCTCTTGCTTGGCCTTCCAAATAACAAGAACTACAGGCATATATGTATTCTCTGCATAGTTTCTCACAAATCCATTTTGCTGTGTCAATTTTTTTTTTACTTAGCTCCAAAGACTTGTGATTTTTTTTCTTTTTGGTATGTCTTCAATGAGTGAAAATTTTAAAAAACATTCATCATTTTGTTAGGTGAAATTAATCCTTTCTAGTAGCTTTTTTACCTACACAGTTGTTTTCTATAGCTACTTCTGTAGCACACTACAATGTCTCCTTCCCCAACTGTAACTTAGTGCCTGCAGATCTTCCCCATTCTCCCGTATTCCTTCTCTCTGGTCTTTGATAACCTCTATCTTATCCTCAACTTTTAAATTTTAAAATTATTTTGAATTCCTTTTTTAGTAACCCCAGTGCCTGAAGTTCTTTAGGAAGTGTTTCTGTTTTCTTCCTTTTAATAGTTCATGCTTTATTTCTTTACATGGTCTAAAATGTTGTTGCTAAAATCTTACCACTTCATTACATAATGTAATTAAGTGTGGAATCGGGTTCTCCCTAAGGTTTGACTCTGAATGCCGCTTCATGCATGTTATATATCTGGGAGTGCACATGGAGGCCAGAGTGGGACATACTGTGTAGCCCTGTATCTCCTGCCACCTTATTTCCTTGAGCCAGTGTCTCTAAGTGAGAATCTGGCCATTTCAGCTAGTCTAGCTGGCCAATCAGTTCCTGGCCCACCAGTCCTGTGCCGTGGACACGAACAAGCATGCCTGGGTCTTTACATAGGTGCTTTGGATTAGAACTCAGGCTGTTGGGCTTTCAGGGTCAACACTCTTACCCACTGAGCCGTCACCCCAGCCTTGTTTGACCTTTATCCCTTTTCACCTGTCCCTTCCTCCCTCCTTCCTTTCTTTCTTCCCCCCTTTCTGTCTTATTTTTTATTTATTATGATTATTTATTACTGAACACCAGCTGTTACAAAGCAGCTGCTTTGTCAGTGATTTTCTTGCTGCGTGTATCCAATGAAGCCTGGCCCTCTTTGCCTGCTTTTGGACAGAGCCCTTCAGAGGTTACTTGAATGTCAGGAGTACTGGGGATGTGGAGAGCATGAAGAAAGACTAAGACTTTTGTTTACAAGAAAAGCACTGTCCTTCAGTGCTTGCTGGCGTACAGTGATTCTGGATTTTATTTTTTAATGATCGTGTCAGTTTTCTTTTTTTTGCAGTAATTATATCATGTATCTCTCAGACACCCTTTGTCTTTTTTGGATTATTACCATTGAGATATTAGATATGAAAGTCACTTTTTTTGTCAAGCCCTATAAGAATTAGAGACATTGGGTAAAAAGGACTTGAAATTTATTTCAGAGTAGTTTCTTAGGCCTTGTTATTCATTCATTCATTCATTCATTTATTTTTCCTGTTAGGTCTTCTCATTTCACAGATGTGTCGTTGCGTAGCTTTTCCCTTTGCTGTGACCTATTAAGTCGAGTTTGTCATACAGCTGTAACTTACTGTAAGGATGCCCTAGAAAACCATCTTCATGTTATTGTTGGCACACTGATTCCCCTTGTGGATTATCAGGAGGTTCAAGAACAGGTAATTTCCCAATGTATCTACAAAGGAGTATTTGAGATGAAAGATACTCTTAGAACTGAATGTTTTAAGTTTACCTTAATGAAAATGCTTTTTGATGAATGGTGAAGAAGACATTTTTATCAAATTAGTCTTTGAAATCAGTTACTATCCCTTGGTGATTTTGATCTAATAAATCTGATCGTTTCGTCTGTTACACTGAAATGTAGTCAGAAGTAGAGCTAGCAGTTCCCACTGTGAGATCTCCTATAAAACATTTCACTCACACTGAATTCCTTAGGCCTCCTTGTACAGCACTGTAAGTATTTTAGAGTGTTTGAAGCCATGACTTGTAATAGCTGGGTACTACAGATGCCGTTAGGACATGTCTTCTGAATAAGGTAGCAGAAGTTTGTTTGTCAGTCATAATGGGATTTGGCTCTTTGAATATAATTAAGACTTCTTCTTTTGATAATTATTTAGGTATTGGACCTGTTGAAGTACTTAGTGATAGATAACAAAGACAATAAAAACCTCTTTGTTGTAATTAAACTTTTGGATCCTTTTCCTGACCATGTTGTTTTCAAAGATCTGCGTCTTACTCAACAGAAAATCAAATATAGTGGAGGACCTTTTTCACTCTTAGAGGTAATAAAGGTTTTATTTACAATTTTGTATTACAGAACATAGGTAAAAGTATTATTTTAAAATGTTAATGCTTCACTAATAAGGACAGAATACTTTCTGTTGTAGTAAAATTAATATGAGATTTACCTTCTTAAATACAATCCAAATCTTTTAAAAATGTACATAGATATTTTAAATGTATGCATCTGCGTGTATATACCTTATGTGTGCGTGTGCCCAGGGAAGCCAAAAGATTTCATAACCCCGGCCACTGAGCCACCTGATAGGAGTTCTGGGAACTGAATGTAGGTCCCCAGCAGGAGTGGCCAGCTCTTTTAATCACTAGGCCATCTCTTCAGCCTCTCAAAGCAGATCTTTTTGCATCTTCTTGCATTACATTTAAAGTATAGATATCAAAGTTTCACGACAAAGATAAATTTCAATATTCAGAGAATATGATACAAAACAGTATTAATTTTAACATGCATAACGTCCTATGGTTCATCAATATCTCAAAATTGCTGTTTCTTTGAGGATCAGTAATGTTTATATTAGAAATGATATTAAAGATTTTGATCTTTATAAATTTTAGTGAGACCAGAAAATGTGACTGTCCGACACCTCTGCTTCAGTTTCCCATCCGGACACAATCGGCCCCGAGATGTTATGAATAGTGCAGTGGTACAAAGGGCATAGAAACCATTCTAAAGCTTCTTAAGAAAACAAGAAGATATAGCAAAAACTTTAATAGAATATTGTCTCTTGTACATACGGTCATGATGTGTGTATGTCAAAAGTTCTTATGTATTTCTTTTATAAGCTGAAAGAAGGTCTATTTTTATGTCTTTAGGTCTATGAATGGAACGTTGTAAATATCTGTCCAACAATAAAAGTACTGAAAAGGGGAAAATAAATAAATAAATTTTAGTTATGTCTATAACATTTTTCTAAATGTTGTTATTTTAAAATCATTCAATTAAGATTACTAATATGAAAACATTTAATATATTTGAGGTGTACAATATAAATTATACTACCAAATAAATAAATTTGTAATACTTCCATCCAATTCAGCTTGCTATTGCAGTCTTAAGGTCTATTATGTTGACATCTAATGTAGATAAGAGAATCTCATGGAATTTAAGCCCTTAAAATATTGTCAGAATTCAAGTGGAGGAAAGGGCTTAGTTCTTCTATATTGGGTTTATGAGTCAGCATCTATAGACAGTACTTATTATCTTATCTTATACTGTTTCGTTCTTCACAGTTAGCCAGTACATACTCAGCTAATATTAAATTAATTTGGTCTTTTAGGAAATAAACCATTTTCTCTCTGTAAGTGCTTATAATCCACTTCCGCTGACCAGGCTTGAAGGACTGAAGGATCTTCGAAGACAATTGGAACAACACAAAGATCAGATGCTAGATCTTGTGAGAGCATCTCAGGGTACTAGTTTGTTTGCTTTAATATTTATTTTATATATATGGGTGTTTTACTTACATGTATGTTATGGGTACCACATGAATGCCATGCACATAAAAGGGTGTTGAGTGCATGTAAGAGGGTGTTCGATTCTCCTGGAACTTGAGTAAACAGATGGTTGTGAGCTGCTGTGTGGGGTACTAGGAACTGAACCAGGATCCTCTGCAAGAGCAGCAATTGCTCTTAACAGATGAGCCATCTCTACAACCCCCTTTGAGGAATAATTTTAACATTATGAATTTTTTCTTTCTGTTTCTTTCTCAAATCCTCTTTTGTCAATTTTTCTTAGCTTACCACCACCATCATCATCATTAGTATTCCTGTCATTACAGAGAGGCCACTGGATGGTGCAGGTCTAAATTCTGAATACTGTGTGGGAAGAGTCTAAGCAAGGTCTCTTCCAGGTTTTGTGTTGAACGATTCTTACGTTTCTAGTTATTTTTGATTTTGCTAACATATTAACTTTTCTGTTCAACTTGTTCAAGACATTTCTTTATCTGACTGGTAAATCTTGCTAATCATTTCCCTGGACTGCATTTCAGGGAGAAGTTCAAATTCTCTCCACATGTATTTTTTAAATCTGTTTATGATTTAAACCCTTTTAAAATGGGCTAGCTTGGGGAGTGGTGTAAAATGAATATGTGTTGTCCTTATGATAATTGAAGCACTTTTCTCTAAACTATTTCTAGATAACCCACAAGATGGCATTGTGGTGAAGCTAGTTGTCAGCTTGTTGCAGTTATCCAAGACAGCAGTGACCCAGCCTGGTGAAAGAGAAGTTTTAGGTAAGTGATGTAGGCGAATGGTCAGAGTAAGTGTAGGCTGCTCATTAGATTACTGCAAAAATAAGGATGGCTTGCTAAGTTACATTTCTATTTAATCCCAGTAACCCTGGATAGCCAAGTGCCTTTTATTCCTCAAATAGGCCTTTAACATAAACTTAGCAGTAATAATTAATATTAATTAATAATAATTAGTACTGTATAAATGTTAATCATCAAATGCCTTATAAATGTGTAGGGAAATCATTCATCTCTGCTTAGTTGAGTTGCAAATTAATTAATTTCTGAAATGTTTCATAAGTATGACTTACTGGTGTTATTTAATGCCTATTTTGTTTATAACAGATAAGAACAGAGAAGCTGAAGGATGGTTAAACTCAGAGGGTTTTTTTTTTTTTTTGGTTTTTCAAGACAGGGTTTCTCTGTGTAGTCCAGGCTGTCCTGGAACTCACTCTGTAGACCAGGCTGGCCTCGAACTCAGAAATCCGTGCTGTCTCTGCCTCTCAGGTGCTGGGATTAAAGGCATGTACCACCACTGCCCGGCTTCAGAGTTTTTTTAAAAAGGAATTTATTTATTTATCATATATAAGTACACTGTAGCTGTCTTCAGACACACCAGAAGAGGGCATCAAGTCTCATTACAGATGGTTGTGAGCCACCTTGTGGTTGCTGAGAATTGAGCTCAGGACCTCTGGAATTACAGTCAGTGCTCTTAACCTCTGAGCCTTCTCTCCAGCCCTAAACTCAGATTTTTTAAAAATATCATTTAAGTCTTTAATTGCTATGATTTAGGCATAATCTGATCTAAGGTAACTTGCTAACATGTTGAATACAGGCATTTAGGTTTGATGGTCTTAGAATGGAAAATCACATGATTAGTGTTAGCCAGAGGCTGGCATGACAGCAGTGCTTTATGAGATGGGAAGAATAAGTGCTGTTGGTGCACTCCCTGGTGTCTGTCTCCGTTCTCAGTGGGACTGCTGCCCTGCATGCCTAACATTTAGACTGCTTTTTATTTAAATTTATCTTAAGTATAGACATGAATACAGATTATATGTGCCTAATTTCAAGTATTTGTACATAATCAAAGAATATCTGTACACTCACTTCCAGATCTAGAAACTGAACCTCATCAGAATCCTCAAGTCTGTCCCACCCCAGGATTAACATCTTTGTTCCTTGTGCTGTTTCTGGCCATAAACCTGAACTGCTCCGGGATCCCTCAGTATCTTTCTCATGTAGCATAAAGTGATCCTGCTTTGAACATGTACTACACATCACACTTAGTGGTAGAAGACTGAAGTCTTTCCTTTGACATTAGGCCAAGAGAAGCTATCCCCTTACTTGCTTGTATTCAGTACTGTATGCAAGTTCTAGCTAGAGGTGCCAAGCATGCAACAGAAATAAGAAGTGTGCAGTGTGAAAAGGAAGCAAAGCTGCCAGTGCTTGTAGATGCATGATGGCACCCTGGATTTTCTTTAAAAAATTTTAAAGTTGACACTTCATGCAGTGGCAAAAGTGTTAATACTTTTGTTTCTAGTCTTCTGCTACTAAAATTGCTAACTTATTCCCTGTCATCTCTGGTGAAAAATATATTACCATACTGATGGATTTTGTAGCTTTCTTTACTCCCAATGTTAGAAAACACTGAAATCTTGAGGCATGATAAAACAGTGTTAATACTTTTTTATGACTCTACTAAAATGAGGTTCCTATCTGCAGAGGCTGTTGGAAGGTGTTTGGGAGAAATAGGTCCTCTGGATTTCTCTACCATAGCTGTACAGCATGACAAAGACACGTCCTATCCCAAAGCTGACGGGTTACCTGAAGACAGAGAACTTCAATGGACCCTGATAATGCTGGCTGCCCTGAACAACACCCTGGTGGAGGACAGGTGAGTCCTGAGGATGCCTGTCAGTCAGCTGACACCACATCTGGCTTTCAGGAAAACGATACTAATGTTTCACCCAAGTTAACACTTCCTTTTTCTTTTTAAAGGTTTTTATAGTTTTCATGTAAATTAATGTTTTTGTGTGCGTATGTGTATGTGCATCACAGGCATGCCTGGTGCCCGTGTAGCTAAGAAGGGCGTATTGGATAGCCTAGAGCTGGAGTTGGATGATTGTGAAGCACCCTGTATAATCAAACCCAGGTCCTCTACAAGAACAACGAGTACTCTAAACCACTGAGTCATACTCTCATCTTTCAAGTTCTTACATTAAAAAAAAAACAAAAAACTTGTATATTTTAATGAAATTCATTTATGAATTTGTGTGATCAAATACCTGATATTTGATGGTGATGAAGTTTGTCTTTTTTAAATTCTAGTAAAACTAAGTTAGACAAAGGATAAATCAGTAAGCTGCCAGGTGGTTCCACACAGACCATTAAAACACAGAAATATGGACTGGCGGGGTGGCTCAGCAGGGAAAAGGACTGTCAACAAATGTGACAGCTTCAGTTTGATCCCCAAAGCTAAGGGGAAGGCAGAGAACCTGCTCCGGAACAGTGCCTTCTGACCCCTACAAGCATGCTGTGTCATGCACCTTCACCCTCACGCACATGATAATGGTGCCTTCTGACCCCTACAAGCATGCTGTGTCATGCACCTTCACCCTCACGCACATGATAACGGATAACGGTGTCTTCTGACCCCCATAAGCATGCTGTGTCATGCACCTTCACCCTCACACACATGATAATAACTTTAAGTACAGGAATGTAAAGAACACTTAAAATAACACTTAAAAAATAGTGATTTTTAAAACCAGAGTGCTGTGTTTCTCCGAGCTAATCTTTATTTTGATTCTTCTAGAATAATCCATGGAGCAAAAGTTTTGTAACCTCAGAAGGTTTAAACTAATAGAATTCTCTATTACTCATTTATTCTTTGTTCAAAACAAATTTTTCAGATATTCTCAGTATTTTAGCTTGTTGGTTGTGGGATTTCTTTCTTTTCATTGTTTATTGACTTCTTATTTGTTGTTACTACTGTTATTAATTGTTTCCAATCCTGGGGACTAACCAGGACCTTGCACATCTTTAGCAACACTGACTCATATTCCCAGCTCTCTCATTTATTCCTCAATTGACTTGTTTATTTGTCTACCCCATCATTACCATTTGTGGGAGGGTTTCTCCAAGCCAGGAATCTCTTAACAGGTATATATGTATTTTGACTTTTTTCTTCTGCCTCTCTTAACCTACCATGTTTCCATTATTGATTCAATGAACCTTTATTTTACTGTTGTTTTATGTTAAACTGTCTGGCAATGGGTTTTTCCCCCTAATATTTTATTATACAAATTTTCATACATATAATAAGGGGGAAAGAAATTTACAGTGAATATCTGTATACTTACCATGTAAATTCTTGCGCTAACATTTTACTGGTATTCTTTTTTATTTTTTATAATGTTCTTCTATCTTTCTACCATTTTTAAATCCATTTCTTTCTCTGTCTTATTTTGAGAATCTCATATAATTCAGGTTGGCCGTGGACTTGCTTATAACTTGGTGATCCTGAACTCCTGATCTTCCTTCTGCCCTCTACCTCCTAAGGGCTGAGATTGCAACATGTACTAATCTATAAACGTGCTAATCTATCAACATGTGCTGTTGGCTTAATCTTTCTTGACTTTTTGAAGAGATTTTCCACAGAAATGATTTGGAATCCAGTAATCTGAAATTGTTGTTGTTGTTGTCGTCGTCTGGTGATACACAGACTTGTTAGTGTGACATAGCATAAGAATAATAGGCAACAAATAGTTCTTTTCTCATTAACTGTAGAAGTGGGGAAAACACTGGGTGTTTAAGGGATTTCAGCGTACAAAGGGGATGTTAATCAAAGAAGTAACCACAATAGCTGATCAGAACATACTTCTTTGAGGAAGTGTGATGTGTGATCTGTGTGATGATGAATTAACCTGAGAGAACAGGAGTAGAGCATTCCATGCAGGGGTGACAGAGCAAGATTGTTTTATTTTTTCAGATGTGATACAGGATGTTTGTGTACATAGATAATGCACCATAAGTTTTTATATACAGTGGTACTGTGGTACATCATCATGTATAACATGATTACATGACAAGCCAATGACTGCTCTGGTTTGCTTACTATGGCGGTGACAAACATCACAGCCAGAAAAAGTAAATTGTTAGAGGAAGGGGGGTATTTCACAGTCCATTGGGAAAGGAAGTCAGGGTGGGAACTCAAGAAGGCAGGAACTAGAGCAGAGCCGATGAACGATTACTGGCTTGCTCTGTGGGTCAGCTAATCTATTAGGATCACCTGCCTACTGGTAGCACTACCCACAGTGGGCTGGGCCTTCCAATATCAGTCATGTGCCTCAAACTTTTCTACAAGCCAGGCTGATGAAGGCATCTTCTCAGATCACTCTAGCTTGCATCAAGTTGACAAAACATTAACCTGCACAGTGATGAAGGGCAAAATTAGAAACAGGAACTATGCTAATTACTGCTATAGTACAGAGGAGAAAGAATTAGACCAATAATGGGCATGAGGGACATGGCTGGTTCTAGGACATGTTCTTAGTATAGCCACTAGGATTTGCTAAGGAATGAGATGTGGGAAAATGAATCCAGGGTTAGAGGTCATCCGAGTAGACAAAACGTTCCCGAACAAAGTTAAACTGTCCTTTGATACTTATGCTTACTCCAGTCGGGCCCAGTAACACCTTCTCTGTCAGTTGTCGTATTTTAGGTCTCTTGTAGACCTCCATTTCCTGGGGTGTTTTTGTTTTAGTAAAAAGAGAGTTCTGCTTTTTATCTAGAGGTTTTAAATGTTAATGGTTTTCAACTAACTGGTTTGTCAGAATGAGTATGTACCTTCAAAAAGTATCTTTCCAATAATTTTAACATTTGGAATAAGGTATTGTACCTCACCTCAAAAATGATTTGTATCACTGGAGAAAATATCAGTGTGTTTCCTCAGGTGAATTAGGATTTTGCTAATTTTTTTTAAGATTTATTTATTCATTTAATGTATATGAGTACACTATAGCTGTCTTCAGACACACCAGAAGAAGGCATTGGATTCCATTACAGATGGTTGTGAGCCACCATGTGGTTGCTGAGACTTGAACTCAGGATCTCTGGAAGAGCAGTCAGTGCTCTTAACTGCTGAGCCATCTCTCCAGCCCTGCGCCATCTTCACTAATCATATTTATTAGGCTACATTATTTCCAAATAGTTCTTCTTAAATTTATGGCCAATATAACAGTCATTGTACTGAATTAAGAGAATTGCTGTTGATAGTAACTTGTATTTACTGAGGTACTATTTTAAAAATCCATTGACTTTTTTTCTTCAATATTACAGAATATTATAGATAAGTTTCTAATATTTTAAATTATTAAGTTTAAAACTTTCCCAGTCAAATTTGCATAGCATTCCAGATTAATAAATTTATTATGTATGTTTTTCAGTGTCAAAATTCGATCAGCTGCTGCTACCTGTTTGAAAAACATTTTGGCTACAAAGACTGGACATATTTTCTGGGAGAATTATAAGACGTCAGCGGATCCATTGCTGACCTATCTACAGCCTTTTAGAGCATCGAGGAAAAAGGTCTCTTAAGTAACTAATATACTGCTTGCTAGAAAAATTCAGACTGTACATACTGAATTCAAGGGATTTGTTATTTTTCTCTAGGCAGAATAGAAAAGTTGAAATGGATAACAAAGAGATGCTGAATTGGGGCTAAGGGAAACTTTCCCAGTATATCTGTGATATTATTCATCATTGATCCTGGATATTTTAGAGGTTGTGATCAGCCAACAAGCATTTACTGCTTAGCATACCTTTGGTAAAATAGAAGACGTATAAGCTTCTTTCATGTATGTTAATCGTTATGACAATCCTGTTGAGAGCTCTCTGCAGTGTCATTAAGAGCTTTTGTATCTCCTGCCTCTAAGCATTTCTCTTCAGAAAGTGACAGAGCAATATGCAGGGGGTGGAGGGGTGGGGTTGTTTTGTTTTGTTTTCTTTTACCTGTTTGAGTTCAAAGGAAATCCCCATCATTGAAGTAGTCATTTTAATGTATCATAGTTTTGGTTCCCAGTAAAATTAGTAGTAATACAGACTGTTAATGAAGTTATTAATCTAGCCTAATGTAAAGTATTAGGTTTTTTATTTGGTTGGTTTGGTCTTCTGTTTCTTTGGTTTTTGATTTGGGGGGTGTTTTAGTTTGAGTTGGGTTTTTGTTATTGTTTCGGGGGGAATGTTGTTTGGTTTGGCTTTTTTATTTTTATTTTTATTTTTTTGAGATAGGGTTTCTCTGTGTAGCCATAGCAGTGCTGGAACTCACTCTGTAGACCAGGCTAGCCTTGAACTCAGAGATCCACCTGCCTCTGCCTCCTGAGCGCTGGGATTAAAGGCATGCCACCACCTCCCAGCTAAATATTGTACTTTTAACTTGTAAATTTTACATTTTATTTTGAAGTCAGTTTTGTGGTAGATTTGAATCAGTTTTACATGTGAGCCAGATGAGGCAAAGATTGTGACTTGTGTAATATGCTGCCAGTGAGTGACAGAGCTAAAAGAAGAGTTCAGGTTTCTCACTTCCTACATGGTAATATTTTTACAGTTTCACTTCCTCGCTTTAAATCCCCCACCCCACAAGTGTGCTCCTGCTTCCCAAAGCAAAAATTGGATCTTAGGGCATTGTGTTTGATCACTGACTTATACCTCTAACTCTGTTTTACTTTTATTTTGAGACAAGATTTCACTAAGATGCCAAGCTGGCTTTGAAGTTAAAATCCTCTTGCCACAACTCTTTTTTTTTTCTTCCATTTTTCACTTAAACCATTTAAGACAATATATTGAATATTACTGCCTCAACTCTTGAATAGGTGGGATTATAGGCCTGAACCACCATTCCTGGTCTAATCTGTCTAACTTTTAAAAGGCAAATACTGTATTCAGATTTAAATTTCTATTAAACGTTTATATTTTTCATTTGTGTGTGTGTGTGTGTGTGTGTGTGTGTGTGTGTACGTATGTACATCTGTGTGCCATGGCACGCATTCACGGGTGAAAGCATTGCTTGCCAGAGTCAGTTCTTTCCTTAGACCATGTGTGTTCTGGGATCATTTGGTCCGAGAGGGCTGACAGCAAGTACCTTTCCTTCCTGACCTAGTTTGTGTGCACAGGCCCCAGGTGTAGATTTGTCTGTACCTGGTTATTTATTTGACATAGGAAATGGCTTTCTGCTTCTAGTTTTTAGAAGTGCCCCGGTATGTTAAAGAAGATGTTTTAGAAGGCCTGGATGATGCGAATCTGTGGGTTCCTCAAAGTGAAGGTCACGACATTTGGATAAAGACGCTGACATGTGCCATTCTGGACAGTGGAGGCATAAAAAGTGAAATTCTTCAGTTACTAAAGCCAATGTGTGAAGTAAGAGGATTAATCTGACTTAGAGCCTGTGTTTTTGTTGTTTGCTTGCTTTTCCCATTGATTTAAGTGCTGTGTCTCTGATTGTGATTTGCGTACTTGAAAAGCACTCTAAGTGATCAGTAAATCGTCGTCCTGCAGGGTGACCCACATCCAGCTGCTACAAGGCTATTGAAGTGGGTATCTCCGTTTAGCCACAACTACACTGCAGGCTTTAGGTTTAAGAAGACAGCATGCTAGTTAAATTCTACAAAGTGCTAGAATTATTAGTAGTAACGCTTAAAGCAATTGAGATTATAAATTATTTACGTTATTGAAAGTCAGCTCCTATTTCTCCACGTCATTTGGTATTCTCCAATATGCTTTCTGAATGAAGAAAAGGTAGGCAGCTAATCAGTTTTATGTGGAAGGTCTGGTACAGCGGATTTCAGCAAATCGTTAGTGTGTGAGCCATTTGAATTGCTAATGGTGTTTGAGATCTGAGGTGTGGCTGGCTGGGAGAGCGGGTACTGCTAATGCCTTAGTTAGTCCCTGGGGTCAGTCCTGGTGTTTTGTTGCTTTGTTTTGAGGTGGGATCTTGTGTTTCCTGAACTCAGTGTGTAACCAGGGATGGCTCTGATCTCGTGCTCCTGCCACCCTCTCCCAAGGTTTGCTTGGTATTACTGGGCTTGTTTTTCTTTATTTTAATCACTACTTGATGCACACTTTTAGTAGTTGTTTAGATTATTTTGAGTTCATGGAAGATCAGTGTAATTTTTAATTGATACATTAGTAATAGGGGAATGAACATTTTCAGTAAATAATGTCACTCTAATTCAAACAATTGAGTGGATTATATGCCGTGTTCTAGGTGAAAACTGACTTTTGCCAGATGGTGCTGCCATACTTGATCCATGATGTGTTACTCCAAGATACACATGAGTCGTGGAGAACTCTGCTGTCTACGCATGTCCGAGGATTTTTCACTAGCTGTTTTAAGCATTCCTCCCAAGCAAGCCGCTCAGCAACTCCTGCAAATTCAGATTCAGGTATCCTGCTTGTTAGTGTTTATACTGTTAGTATCTTGGCTCTAGAGAAAGATGGTGCAGTAAGTTACAGGGCAGCTCACAGGACACTCCATACACCAGGCATTATGCTCGCAGTGTAGACGTGAACAACACAGCACTTCCATTTTAGCAATGGAAAAAAAAAAAAACATGTAAACTGACTCGTCCATGTGTGCTGTTGTGCCATGTAAGAGTTGTAATGGAGTTTTTATATTTTTAGACATCTAGCCAACAACTCTTTAAAAAGATTTTACCACCAAATCATGCATATTTTTGTAGGCAATAAAAGTTCTACAAATTTTTTTAATTATCCATAATCATACCCACAACTAAAGATATCTACATTTGGATTCATATGTATACAAGCATAAACTTATGTATTTATATATGTTTTACATTTAGATCATATCCTTCCAATTTTTTAATTATTTTAAAGAAACAATTAGATTGTGTTTTACTTACTCTTCAACTTTATGTCCATGATAAGAAATGAATATTTCTCAGGCTTAAAAGAACATATCAAATAAATCACAGGAGCATTTCTGATGCTATTTATTAACAGAAGTAATTACATTACGGGGGTTAGAAAGACGCTTCAGCAGGTAAGATGCCAGAGTTTGGATCCCCAGCACCCTGTAAAAGACAGGTGACTGTGATAGCCCACCTCTCACCTCAGCTCACCAGCGGTGGGTATGAGGGATCCCAGTGCCAGCTCACTAGCTGAGCTAGCCAACACAGGGAGCTCTGGGGTGAAAAACAGAGGGAGAACAATCAGGAATACTCAGTGTCAGCTTTGGGCCTCCACATCTATACTGCCACGCATAGGCAGAGAGAGAGACAGACAGACAGACAGACAGAGACAGAAAGAGGGGGTGTTACACTAGAGTTTAAATGCTCATATAAATACAGTTGACGATTCATTGTAGATCACCTCTTCAAACTGAAATTTCAGAAGGATACGAAAACAGTTTAATATACATAAGCATGAAACTAGGCACAGCTTTACATGTTGAATTTCAAGAAATAGCATTTCAATAAAAACCATAGCTTATTGTGCTTATTATAGTCATTTCAGCATAATTGTGATTAGGCCATTTTCCCAGTTCTCTGTTTTCCCTATGACAGGGTCATTTGAAATGTCTGTGGTGCCTGCCCTTCAGACTTCGTGTTGCCGTTTTTTATACATTGTTTCATTGAAGTTGAGAGAGGCGGGTCAGTTGACGAGTGCCTACTGAGTTAATAGTTCTGTAGGATAAGATCTGATGTTCTGCTGAACAGTGGGGCGGCTGCTGACTGTGATTATATACATACTACATGTAAAAGCAAACAGACAAGCTTTTGAGGAATTGGAAAGTACATAACCTGAGTTCAGGTCTCAGCTCCACGTGGGCTGGCTAACCTGTAGCTCCAGCTCCCTGAGGATCTGACATTTCTCTCCTCCATGGGCTCCTGCATTCACCTACACACACACTTTCAAAAATCTTTCTTTAAAAAAAACTTATTGTAAACAAATAAAATTTTGAGATAAATATATTTAACCTGACTAAAACATTATAAAATACATTCCTGTATTGAAAAGTCAAATGGGGGCTGGTGAGATGGCTCAGCAGGTAAGAGCACTGCTCTTCTGAAGATCCTGAGTTCAAATCCCAGCAACCACATGGTGGCTCACAACCACCCATAATGAAATCTGACCCCCTCTTCTGGTATATCTAAAGACAGCTACAGTGTACTCATTTATAATAATAATAAATAAATCTTTTTAAAAAGAAGAAAAGTCAAATGGCATCCCATTAATATGTATGATTTTAGTTAAAAGTTTTAAAATAAAAAAAATCTATATGGAAAAAAACATGGAAATGTAAACATAGACAAAAAACATGCAAATATAAACATAGACCAAAAAAACATGCGAATATAAACATAAACACGGTTGCCCCTCCTGTAGCCCTCCTAGGTTAGAAGTTATTCATCAAAATAATCTGGGACATGCGTATGAAATTTAGGGGGATTGCTGATTTAAAAATCCTAAAGCATGGGTTAATGCGATAATGGTTTTTGGGTAAGGGTGCTTGCCACCAAAACCTGAGTTTAGTCTTGAGAATCCTGCACAGTGGAAGGAGAGAACCAGCCTGTGCACTCTGCCCTCTGACCTCTACATAAACCCCATGTAGCAAGTGCCCACACACATAATGATTACTGCAATTGTGTTTATTTTAAAAAATACTTAAGCATAATCTTTAAAACCCTAAATTAAAAATTATTGCAGAGACTTTGCAAACTATCTAAAATATATCACCTATGTTTAATTGGGGAAGTACAGATGTAAGTCCACATTTAAAGTCTAAATTTATTATAAGTACTGTTTAAAGCCATCTTACTACTTACATTTATGCTCTGACCACATAATAGCAAAATGATCTAGTTTCATCTCTTTATAGAGTTTCCATGTTTTTACTACCTTAAATGAACTATAGAATTTCACATATATAAAACTCTTGTTGAAAATGACAATAAATGTAGGTTCCTATAAATCTTAAATGCTGTGTCTTTCTGGTGCTTAGAGGTCTCATATCTTTACTTGAGTATCTCATGAATCTCAAGCTCAGTTGCATGAATAAAAATAAATGCCCACACTAAAAATCTTTCTCACACATCTGAATACCAAATCCTGCCGATTGTGTTACCTCTGTGCCCTCATCCTTTCTGCTTTCCAGCTCTGGTTCAGCAGGTAGAGATTCCCTCACTATCTTCTGAGTTCTGCTTGATAGTGGCCACCTCAGATGCACCTCCTCTTTTCTCTCTCTCTCTCTCTCTCTCTCTCTCTCTCTCTCTCTCTTTCTTTCTCTCTCTTTCTCTCTCTCTCTTTCTCTCTCTCTCTCTCTTTCTCTTTCTCCCTTCCTTCTTCCCTTCCTTTCTTTCCTTCTTTCTTTCTTTCTTTCTTTCTTTCTTTCTTTCTTTCTTTCTTTCTTTCTTCCTTCCTTCCTTTTTGAGACAGCAACTCAAACTGTCCTCAAACTCATATAGCGGTGGAGGACCCTAATTTTTCTGCCTTTGCCTCTCAAGTGCTGGCTGTAGAGGTACATGCCATGACACCCAGTTTATACAGAGCTGGGGTCTGAGCCCAGGGTTTCCTGCAGGCTAGCCAAGCACTCTTACCACCTGAGCTACACTGTCATCCACATCACACTCTGCTAACGTTCCCTGTGTCTGCATCCCCTTCCTTCCCCCGACTTACCCGGTATTTTGGCTTCTGATGTAACTTTCTCTTTCAGGCCTTTCTTAGTCCATGTGAGGTGACTCTCAAGTGACTTCTGCAGCATATCTTTTCTCTCACACCCCTTGTGCAACCATGTTAAGAGCCTCCAGGCTAATCAGCAAGTTCTGTGTTCAGGAACAGTCTTGATTTGTTCATGGTTGTAAATGTACTAAGCGCCTAGCACACAAGACGTTACAAACATCTCAAAGCAGTAGATATACCCACTTCTGAAACAAATGAGATAATTTATAAAAAATTCTTTACGTTATATTTTTATATTTATATGATTATGTTACACATACTGTTCCCTTTGAAGTAAAAAAGGATGCTATTAAATTAAATTGATTTCTATTTATTAAGAAGTGTTTTTTTGGTGTGTGTTGGACAAGCCACCCATCATAATCTTACACTGTAGAAGGACACATAAACAAGAAAATACTTTTACAGCAGTATGAAACTGAGAAGAGATATTTCTGTTTCCATTAGAGTCAGAGAACTTTCTCCGATGCTGTTTGGATAAAAAATCACAAAGAACCATGCTTGCTGTTGTCGACTATCTGAGAAGGCAGAAGAGGTAATATGATAACAGTTGTTTCTCGGGATGGGAACCGGGCACTGTAACTTCTGGCTGCTTTTTAATCTGATTATTTTATATGCAACTGCTTCAGACTGCTAAAATTGATTGGTGTGGTGGTTCTGTGTATTTTTAATTTAATAATCCATATCTAGGATGGCACTTTGGAGAGGATGGGAAGCTGTCAGTTTTGTTCCAGCTGTCCCAGCAGGCATACTGCAGGAGCTAAGTCATGCAGGCGTTAGCTTACTGCGGCAGTGAAGATGTGGGCACTGAGCACGTGGTTTTCCCAGGTAGTTCTTAGTACTGTGGCTGCTCATAAACTAGTTCTTAGGGTAGCCGGAGTTGGATGAAACTTACCATGAAAATCTGTAGTAAGTTTGTAATACCACAAAATTGATTTAGGTAAGTTACTTTACAATGTCGTATGTTTGTTTCTATTGTAATTTTTTTTTTTTTTTTTTTTTGAGACCAGGTCATTGTAGCCTAAGGTACCCTTCAATTCACCACGTAGCTCAGCGTGGCCTTGAATTCCTGATGTTCCTCCACTTCGAGTGCTGAGGTTATAGGTGTATACCATTGTCTCAAGACTTCAAAGGGTTATTAACAAAATGCAGAAATAGCTCAAAATGGGTAAGGGCAGCTGATGTGTACTGCCAGCAGGTCATCAGATCTCTGGAGGAATAGCTCAGAATGGTCTGGTCCATCTTACGACTTTTCAACATTACAGCAATGTGTGGCAGCATTCATAGAAAGAAAGCTGGACTTCAAATTCCAGTCATGTCCCAGGCTGGTGAAAATACAGCATTATCTTTCTCTTTTTTCTTTTTTCTTCTTTCTTTTCTCTTTTTCACCTTTGTTGCCTTGGCTGTCCTTAAACTCACAGAGATCTACATGCATCTTCCTCCTGAGTGCTGGGATTAAAGGATGCACCACTATTTTCAGCAGTCCTGTCTTCAGATCTAAGATTGTGGCTAATAGCCAGCCATATGATGAAAAAGATAAATCATCATTGGTGCCCCATAGTATACTGTGGTGTTAGGATTTTCTGTAGATTATGTGTGATAAATGCATTTTTTTTTAACTTAAAGTATTTTCAACCTGGCATGGATCCCACCAGAAGTGTACGGGCATGCATGATTTGGACACATAGTAATTAATGCCCCATATGGATGTATGGTAGTAATGACAGTTATTGGTAAAGAATGGGGTGCTGAATTAGAAGAATAATAGATTCTTTGACCCTACATGCATTTCTGTTGTAAACAACTCATGCCTTTCATAACATTCTATTTTATTAACAGATTTTTTCTTGCATTTAGTATCTTTGTGATTAGAAAGTTTATGATTTATTTTGTTTTATTGTAGATCCTCTTCTAAGAAAACACTTAACTGTAGCTGGGAGTGCCCTTTCTGGTATTTCATTTTGGGGCCAATTGTTTCAGACTTAATGAGGTAGAATGATGCTAGCAAGGCATAGAGAAGATAATTCTTTTTTAGAGAACATTTTTTAGTGCTGGGAAGATGGCTCCATGGGTAAAGTGTTTGCTGTGTAAACCTAAAATGCTGCACAAGCCTGGTGGCCTGATTTTAAATCTCTAGAAACTGTATAAAAGCTGGGCTTAATAACATATGCATCTAATCCCAGTGTTTATAACAGGTTCTAGGAAGCAGAGATTGGAGAATCTCCAGAAACTTGTGGGCCAGCAAACCTAGTATATGCAGCAGTAAACACGCGAGACCCTGGCTTAAACAGGCTGAAGGCATGGACTGACACCCTAGGTTGTTTTCTGACCTCCACTTGTGCACCATAGCACATGATGAACTTGGACACACACATACACATTTAAAAATACACATTTAAAAATTTACAGTTTTGTTTTTAGTTGTCATATATTAATATTTCAAGATAAAAATTCCTGAGCAGGGCGTAATGGTGCACATCTGTAACCACAGTATTTAGAAGGCTGAAGAGAAGGATTGTGAACTTGAGACTCGCCTGGGGCTACATAGTGAGTTCATGAGTTTATCGATGCATTCCTTTAGCCTCAAATAGAGGCAGGAAGATCTCTATGAATTCCAAGACATAGAAAGTTCCGCCGGGCAGTGGTGGCACATGCCTTTAATCCCAGCACTTGGGAGGCAGAGGCAGGTGGATTTCTGAGTTCGAGGCCAACCTGGTCTACAGAGTGAGTTCCAGGACAGCCAGGGCTACACAGAGAAACCCTGTCTCAAAAAACCAAACAAAAAACAAACAACAACAACAACAAAAAAGAATAGGGGTGTATGGTAATCAAAACTTTCAATGTATAAAATCTTCCTGGCAATCAATAAATGTATAGTTCTTTTCTGTGGAAAAGTTTTACTTCTCTGAATATGACTTTCCAATTAAGTGTTATACTAAAGTGCTAACCATGGAGGGACATGGTATGTGCTGTTCTATTATTTGCAGATAGGAATGAACTGGCTGAATTGTTGCTGCAAATGATACAGCTAGTAGTGAGTGATAAGCTAACTTGGTACATAGTTATATACTACTCCAGAGCCAGTACATTTAGTCATTATGTTGTCTTACATCTGTCTATATTGCTAATTTTGAAAAGGGTAATATCTATATTATCCAGTTCTGATCTGTCATCACCACAGTGAACACTTCTTAATTAAGTAGTTCCACGTTGGTAATAGGAGCAAAAAATTGCAAGAGAAAAGCCGTATTTTCTTATCGTTGTGACACAGTACTTGACTGAAGCAGCTTAAGGACAGAGGGCCTTTTAAGTCTGAGGTGTGCATTTGATGGTGTTGGGGAAGGCGTGGTGGCAACAACAGGAGGCAACTGGTAGCTTTTCGTCCATTTTTAGGAAGCAGGGAGCCATCAATGCTCACTTTCTGTTCAGTCTAGGATCTGAGTTCATGAAATGGTGGCACGCGTATTCAGGGTGGGCCTTCTTACATCGGACAATAACTTTGTCTGGAAATTTGTGTCAAAGCGTGCCCAGGAGCTTGTGTCCATGGTCTTTCTAAGTCCATCAAGTTGATGATCACATGGATTTTCAGTTTTGTTGTTGGTTTTGTTTTTGTTTTAACCTCCTGTCTGAGAAGAAACAATGTTTTTATTCTAAAAGTGACCATGAAGCTGTCCTTTGCAACCAGCAATGGAGAGGGTGGGTGCTGAGCCCAGAAGGGTACGGCATGATGACTAGTGGCTTTCTTTAGATTCTCTGAGAGGTTATGTTCCAAGATGCCGGAGAGCCGGACTTCAGCCATGCTGTCTCAGAGTGGTTCATAGCCATACACTAGTGAATCCCGTACCATTGTGCTCCTTTCATTGTTTATGTTAGAATGACATGGCACCGTGTTTCATTCCTCTCTAGGCCTTCCTCGGGAACAGCTTTTGATGAGGCTTTCTGGCTAGATTTGAATTATCTTGAGGTTGCAAAGGTGGCTCAGTCCTGTGCCGCTCACTTCACAGCATTGCTGTATGCAGAGATCTATTCAGATAAGAAAAGCATGGATGAGCAAGAGAAAAGGCAAGTGGGTTTTGACATTTGGGTTTTGTTTTATTTATTTGTTTATTATTTCTTGGTTTTTGTTTTTGTTTTTTGTTTTTTTGAGACAGGGTTTCTCTATATAACTACCCTGGCTGTCCTAGAACTCACTCTGTAGACCAGGTTGGACTCAAACTCACAGAGATCCACCTACTTCTGCCTCCCTAGTGCTGGGATTAAAGGTATGTGCTACCACTACCCAGTGACATTTTGGTATTTAAATTGGTGTTGATATTGTTTCAGTAAAAATGTATAGTAAAGATTTATTTTTGCTGCATTTCTCCATTTAAAAGACATTTTAGGCAGAGATTTTTTTATATCAAAGCAAAATAATTTTCTTAAAGAAGTAATTCTCTGAAAAAATAGGAATTGTAGTTATATTATATATTCTCTTTTATACTATAGAGACTAGACAGATAGGAAGCTTCTAAACAGAGGCAACACTTGGTTGTTTGTATATTCCCTGTAACTAAGCTATCACTTGGAACGTAAACCATCCATACATGTTTTCATGATTGAGTGATTTCCTAGTTTTGGTTACATTAGATTTACCTCTAATTCATATTTCAGGATTCATTTTACTCTTTGACTGGAATGTGATCAATTTGTGTGTGACTAAATAAGCTTTATTTATGTGTTACCTGATTATTTTTCTAGCTACTTCAATTTGAATTCCTCTGATTGAATTAGAACTTTTATAAGAAGCTAAAAATATGATCATAGATAGTGATGAAAAATAACCAAGAAAACAGGGTATTAAATTGCATTATTTTATTACATGAACCTCCTTTCAAATCCCTGTCTTAAATAGCTTAGTGTTTGTATTTATATATAGCCTCACTTTCTTACCAGTAATTCAGCCTTACTAAGAAATTGAAATCACAAATGTAAGTTATACAAATACATACATTATTTTGCTACTAATAATTGTAGATATCATTAAGCTGGGAATGTATTATTATATTTCTTTAGACTAGAAAAGTGGGACCAGAATTCTCATGTTCTACGAGTAGTTAACATAGATTTAGACTGTTCACTCTTAGTTTGATATTTAAATCTCTGCTTTTTGGTCGAAAACAATTACAAATGTACATTATGTGGACACTATAGAACATTGTAACCCTGTGTTCATGATAACTATAAATCTATAAAGACAAGTGTTTGGCATTGATTGCAGTTTGAGTGAGTTTTAGTAGTGTGGGTCCATAGAACGGAGTTTTTTTATTAATCAAGAGCAAATATTATGTCCTCTGTGAGTATAAATAAAAGCATCTTAAACTTGAAAGTTAGCCATTATGTGAATGGAGCGAACTTGTGCAGAACTGCTTGCCTTCAAGCAAGTATGTCTGCATTTGCTTTGCTGGTCTCTTTGGGGTTCCACCCCCAGGCCTAAAGATCTGGTGAGAAAAGGACAGACGGATGACTGAGAAGCTCAGGAGACTGAGACTGAGAAGCTCAGGAGACTGAGAAGCTCAGGAGTCCCCAGTGGCTCTGTTAGAGGAGCCAACCTGGAGACCTACAGGAGTCCCCAGTGGCTCTGTTAGAGGAGCCAACCTGGAGACCTAAGGTAGTAAGCATACCACGTTTGTAACTAGAGTGGAGGTAAGCAGTTTACCTGTACTGTCAAGGAAACAAACCACTACTATTTTCTATTCCAATTGTTTACTAGAATTCTTCATAGTAGGTCCTTGAGAGACAGTACTGTTTTGTTAGCATGCTCCTGAGACACTGTAGTCTCAGTGTTAGTGTCCACAATCTGTGTAAAGCAAAGTCAGCTCACGGCTTATTAACAAGACTCAGAGAGCAGATTTTTACAGCCGCAGTTGTTTTAATATTCCAAGGTCCTAAAGTGATGCCTGACAGAAGTACGTGCAATGGTGTTACACATGTGTTACCTTGATGAGTTGGAGCTAGATGAATATTTGACATTTGTGTTATATCTGCTGTACCAGAAGGTCACAAAAGCAGAGTATCAGTGCCGCCCCCACCCCCAGCCTCACGAGACCCTCCCAGGGGTAAAGGTGACCTTCAGGCTATTTTTTATCATTCTTCCAATATAGGAATGTCATATTAGTTGTCATATTAGTATTAGTCTTGAAATACAGTGTAGTAGTCCCCATTTTTGAGTTTTATAAGACATTTTATATGCCACCTTTTTCCACCCAGGATTTTAGTACCTGTGCTGCCTATTGTTGTCATTCTTTACCATGGTACACTAGAGAAGACTCCGCAGCTTTTTACCTGTTCTCTCAGTGGCATATATCTTATTATGAGTAATTTTCACATGTAGAATTAATATTCTCAAATTTTTCTTTTCCATGCCAGGTCCAAATGATACTCTGTGTTAAAGTATAAATGGTTCACTGTTCTTTTTGTAATCATAATTAGTTTCTTTATGTTGAAGTATAGAATAAATATATTTATAACCTCTTACATAATATATTCTCATTAAAAGATGTTTTTATAATAAGCAGAAGTCCAACATTTGAAGAAGGAAGTCAAGGTACAACTATTTCTAGTTTGAGTGAGAAAAGTAAAGAAGAAACTGGAATAAGTTTACAGGTAAATATTAGAAACCCTGTGATAATTTGTATGTGATATGTTGGATTATTTTCTCATAGGAATATAATTGATTTTAAAACTGAAACTAGGGCTAGTGAGATGGCTCAGTGTCTAAGACCACTGACTGCTCTTCCAGAGGTCGTGAGTTCAATTCCCAGAAATCACATCGTGGCTCACAACCATTTATAGGGGGATCTGATGCCCTCTTCAGACAGGCAGATGTATATGCAGCAGAGCACACATACAATAAATAAATAAAATTAAAAAAAAAAAGAATTGTTCTAAAACAGAAACTACTTACTGGACCAAGTATGATATTTATAAATTTATGCTCTGAGTAGAGAAGTGATTTCCAATCTTGACTCTTCCTCCTGTTCTATAACATTGCATAGATAAGTGGCCCTTTCTGACTTTGAATAAAGGCTCTTTTATTGCTGACCATAGCACTGTGACTAAGGCAACGTATAACAGAAAGTGTTTGATTTGGGGCTTATGGTTTTAGAGAGTTTCATCCATGATGGCAGAGCAAAAACATGGCAGCAGGAGCAGCTAAGAGTGCAGCTCTTGATGAAAGACAGAGACAGACAGAAAGACAGACAGAGAGAGACCTGTCCCAAAGCACACTTCCTCCGTAAGACTGCACCTAAGGACCACGTATTTAACCATGAGCCTATGCGGAACATTCTTATTCAAACCACCACATAATTAGGAATCTCACCATATCCCACAATTGTCTTAATCTCCCCATCTCTGCTCTTGTCATAACCATCTCTCTTATTAAAATAAAAATCACTTTCCCTTTATCTCAGGTTATTTGTTCTTTCTCAGAAACTTTATTATGCTATGCTCCTTCTTTTCAGACTTACTGTTTAAATCGTTTCTGTCCTTGGATCTGGAAGGAGCTTCTCTCTTCTGTGTTGTCTTGAGGTGCCATTGTCTTCTTTCCTTTCACATCCAGACTTTCCCATGATGTCTGTATTTGCTCTCTCTATTGCTTTCCTTCATTCTATTTAAATGGTGCTTGCGTAATGTTTTCCATAAACTATAAATTGCTAAGTCTATTTGTAACCTTTCATTTCTTTCTCCTTAACTTTTTTTTTAAAGATTTATTCATTTATTTTATATATATGAGTACACTGTGGCTGTCTTCAGATGTGCCAGAAGAGGGCATCAGATCTCATTACAGATAGTTGTGAGCCACCATGTGGTTGCTGGGAATTGATCTCAGGACCTCTGGAAGAGCAGTCAGAGCTCTTAACCTTTGAGCCATTTCTCCAGCTCTCTCCTTAGCTTCTAACTTCACATCTAGTCATGTCTTGTGTGTGTGCTTGTGTGTGCAGGCCATAGGTTGACATCAGATGTCTTTAATCACTGTCTTATTTTTTGAGACAAGTTATCTTTATTAAACCTAGAACTCATGATTTTGCTAGGCTGGCTGATAGCGAGCTGTAGGGGTCTACCTATCTGCCTCCCAGGGCTAGGATCACACATGCTTGTAGCTGCTTTGAGCTTTCTATGTGTGTCCTGGGGATCTGGACTTAGGTCTTTATGCTTTTGTGGCAAGCACTTTAGTGACTGTCTCCTGAGCTCCTTAACCCTGTCTTGGGCTTACCATGTGATCCTCTATATGAACATTTCTCTTTTTCTCTTGGAACTGTATAGTTTCATCTTCTGTACTGATTTTCATGAGTATTTTCTTATGCTGAGGACTGTTGGATCCCTAGTGTTTCAGCTGTTACTGTTTTATTTCATGTCTGTAAATAGAAATATTTGAATAAGAATTATGTGTAGACTTATACCAATGTTGATGGATTTAGGAAATATTTCCCACAGCAAAAATTATCAAGGCGACTAAATCGCTTGCTCCGTGTCCTGTGAAGTGTAGCTTCTGGGTGTTTTGGTTGTTTATTGTTTGGTTTTTGTTTTATTTCATTGAAGTTAAACAATACTAGGCTTTCCTATGTAAATTTCACAAGAAGTATTTTAAGTAATTAAGTTGCTGTTTTATATGCAGCATATTTTTAAAACTATAAGCGTTTTAAAGAAAATTTATAACCTTCATTTGTTCTAATTTCAGTAGTTAAGCTTTGCAGAGTTTTATTTTTCCATTTACACTTCCTTTTGTGGACAAGATTGTTTTGTTTTGTGATTATTGTTGACTGTGATTAAAAACATAGTATGTTGCTATACATATCTGTTTCATGAAATCTTTTAGACCTATTATTTTAAGACATATGAGTATTTTGTTTGCATGTAAGTACACCACATGCATTCCTAGTGCCTGCCAAGGTGCCTGCATAGGATTCCATAGTCCTGAAGTTAAAGATGATCATAAGCCACCATGTGGGTGCTGGGGATCAAACCTGGGTCCTCTGGAAGATAAGCGCTTTTAACTACTGAGCCTCTCTTCAGTCTGTGAGCATTACTTTTAAAGTAGACCAATTATTTTGTTGTATGGGACAAGACCACCGTGCTATTGATTAGAATACTTTCTGTTTTTAAATATTATATTTTACTTTTACAGCACATTTATGAGTTGTAAGTTGTCAGTTGATAATGATAAGATTCAAAGCTTACGAAATTTATGAACTGATTTTTATTTTCGAGTCTCTGTCTTTGGTATTTCTGTTTTCAGGATCTTCTCTTAGAGATCTACAGAAGTATAGGAGAGCCAGACAGCCTATATGGCTGCGGTGGAGGGAAAATGTTACAACCCCTTACTAGGTAAATTGCACTTTCTAGATAGAAATTCTACTTTTCGAAGGGGCTGTGTACATACAGAAACAAAAGATGGTCTCACGGTCTTTTCTCACAGAATACGGACATACGAACATGAAGCAACGTGGGAGAAAGCCTTAGTAACATATGACCTTGAGACCACCATCTCCCCCTCCACCCGCCAGTCGGGAATCATCCAGGTATGCTTCTGTCTGTGTCTGCTTCCGTGAAGCCACCATCAGTGCGAGGGTTAACATTAGTCCAGCGTACCATCACATTTACATAGGCAGTAAACTTGGGACCGCTGGAGTTCTGCTGTCAGGCGTTAGGCTAACCCTCAGTGCATGCAGGAGAGCTGCACAGGTCAGTGTAGGTTGTGGACAGTACCTGTATTACCCAACAGCAGAAGACACGTCCTTGTGAACACCATGCCAGCAGACACTCGTAGTGGTTCACATGGCACCTATAGTTTGCATTAGAGTTGGCCCCAGAAATTGTTATTTCTATTACTAGTTAATGGGCTTAGGTATTTTCCCATCAAACAGTAACAGAGGAAATATATATGCTAAGCAATATTTTAGAATTTTAGGTGATACTGTTAATTAAAATTTTTGAAATTAAATTTTTTTTGCTGCCCCCCCACTAGTTCAGTGGTTCTCAACTTGTGGGTCATGACCCCTTTACAGATGGACTGACCCTTTCCCAGAAGTTACATATCAGATATTTAAATTATGATTCATAACAGTACAAAATTACAATTTTGAAGTAGCAATGAAAATAGTATTATGGTTAGGGGTCACCACAACATGAGGAACTATATCGGAGGGTTGCAGCATTAGGAAAGGTTGAAAACTACTGGTCTACATATTTGTGCTGACATGTTTGATTATATATTTGTCTTATAACACCTTCCTTTTAGGCCTTGCAGAATCTGGGGCTCTCCCATATTCTGTCTGTCTATTTGAAAGGATTAGATCAGGAAAGAAGAGAGTGCTGTGCTGAGCTGCAGGAGCTTCATTACCAGGCGGCGTGGAGGAACATGCAGTGGGACCTTTGCACTTCTGCCAAGTGAGAGAAAGTGGACTTTTCAAAGCCTTAGCCTTCCCCCAGTTGTGTTTATCTGACTCTGAAACTGTACATTTGATTGTTTTATCTAGGAATATTAAATTAAAGTGTTGGGGGTTTTTTGGGTTTTTTGGCCTTTTTTGTTTGTTTCTTATTTTTGAGACAGGGTTTCTCTGTGTAGCCCTGGCTGTCCTGGAACTCACTCTGTAGACCAGGCTGGCCTCAAACTCAGAAATCCTCCTGTCTCTGCCTCCCAAGTGCTGGGATTAAAGGCGTGTGTCAACACTGCCCAGTGGTTTTTCATTTTTAATGTATTTTACAGACACTATGGGCTACACATATGCCTGAATATTTAAGATACAATCGGCAGTTAGTACAACAAAGCTTGAATTTCATTCTTTTTTTTTTCCCCCATTAGGGGAAATTCTATCCCTTGCTTCAAGCATTTTGAAGATAGAAATTTTAAAAATATGTCTTTTCCTGTGAGAATACTGTTTGTTAGATTGAAGAATCTAAAGACAAGTTTAGGCCTTCTCCTTTCTACTTCTTGCTGCATTGTAGTCATAAGCACTTTTATTGGCAGAGTGATAAAATAAGTTACCTTTGTTAATATTTTGTTGTTGTTGTTGCTGTTAAAAAGTAGTGCTAGGCCAGGGTAGTGGTATACACCTTTAGTCCAGCACTCAAGGAGTCAGAGGCAGGTGTATCTCTGGATTTGATGCTAGCCACGTCTCCATAGTGAGTTCTAGGCAAGCCAGGGCTACACAGGAGACAGAGCCTTAAAAACAAATAGATTACCAGGTAAGAAGTATTGCAGAACCAAGTTACCCTAGAAGATAAAAGTTGTAACCCGTATGTTAAATCACTATATTTTTTTTAAATGCTAACCAAAACACATAGACTACTAAAGGATTTAATAATTACATAAAAATCTTTTAATAATAGAACACTAAAAAATTAAATCATTTTAATTACCTTAATGGAAGATATTTTCATAAATTGGAGTGTTTACAAATTTTATATTGGAGGAGTGGTATAAAAGCAGGTTTATTCATAGATAGATGAATTTTGTGTGTTTGTTTCGAGACAGAGTTCCTCTTGTGTAACCCTGGCTGTCCCAGAATTCTAGACCAGAAGGAGAGATCCTACTTCTGCCTCCTGAGTGCTGGCACTAAAGGCGTGTGCATGCCACCATTGCTCAGCTGTTCTCATATTTTAAATATTTATTTTAAATATAAGATTGAGAACCAAGTAGAATTTCTAAGGTGTTTTTTTTTCTTTAAAGAATTTAAATGGCCTATAAAATGCTTTCCTTTTCTTACTGCTTTGTTTTATTTTATGTCTTTTATTTGCTTGTTTATATTTTGAGGCAGGATTTTACTATGTAACCATTGAGCTAAGATCCACCTGCCTTTGCTTACCAATTAAAGGCATGAGCCACTGCACCAGCTACATATTTTTTTAATTTATGCAAATTTTTATGCAAAATCTTAATTTTAGTTCTCAATTTTGTCCTTTGAGCTAGTTAGTTATACATGTATATCTCAGGATTTTATGTTTTTAAATTTGTTTTTCAATCATGTCACAGCCAAGAAGTAGAAGGAACCAGTTACCATGAATCATTGTATAATGCTCTGCAGTGTCTAAGAAACAGAGAATTCTCCACATTTTATGAAAGTCTCCAATATGCCAGGTATTATAAAAAGACAGATTGTTTTTATACTTAATGCTGTGGCTGCTATCCTCAAAATGTGAGTAAGTCCCCCGCCCCCCATGGTTTTAGAGCTTTATTGTAGAAAATAGAGAGAAAGAGAGAAGGTAAAAAAGTAGAGGCTGGCCATGGCCACATGGAGAGAGAGCAGAGGTGAGGGTAAGAGACCAGAAAGCATGAGTAGTTTTAATGTAAGCATTTGCATCGATGAAGGGATGAGGGCTTGGAGGCTGCGTTCAGGCATTTCTTTGTCATCCTTTGCTCTCAAGAAAGATTTTCTTCAGGACCTATGTCATTTCTTCACTCTGAGCCCTCAGAAAAGTCATGATAGTGTTCTCTTTTTGTACAAGTATCCTAAAAGAGTTAACTTTTGTCCTTTCTAGTTTCGTGGCCTTCACTCTCTTACCATTATAGCTCTACTTTATAAAATAATGATCAGGGGCTGGCGAGATGGCTCAGCAGTTAAGAGCACTGACTGCTCTTCTGAAGGTCCTGCGTTCAAATCCCAGCAACCACATGGTGGCTCACAACCACCCCTAATGAGACCTGACGCCCTCTTCTGGTGTGCCTGAAGACAGCTACAGTGTACTTACATATAATAATAAATAAATCTTTAAAAAAAATAAATAATGATCAATAGTATTTATAGGTTTCCTTGAACATACAAACAACAAAAGGTTTCCTTTTGAACATACATGAAATGATATATAATGTAGCAATTAGCTGTAACAAGTTAAACAAACATGGATTTTTTTCAAAGATTTATTTTTATATGCAGTGATGATTTTGCCTACGTATATGTCTGTGTGAGGGTGTCATATCCCTTGGAACTGAAGTTACAAACAGTTGTGAGCTGCCATGTAGGTGCTAGGAACTGAACCTGGGTCCTCTGGAAGAGCATCCAGTGCCCTTAACCACTAACCTATCTCTCCAGTCCCCAAACATGATTATATAAACACTCACCACTGACATCATTAATCCTATACAAATTGTTTGGTTTTAGACCCCAAGACAATCCCTAAGCCACTGCCTGGTATACCCTGCCTCCAACCCTGAACTTTCCATTCCAGGGGCTAGGCTGCCGTTTCTCCATAGGCTTTTCCCCGTATAATCTAAATATTTTGTTCTCTTTCTCTTCTTTTTCTCCTTTTCTCTCCCTCTGTTTTCCCTACCCACTCCTTCCCAGTGGCAGTTTTCCTGGCCTTGGTCCTTGGGACCAGTGAACTCAGCTACCCGAAAGAAGCTTCCCAATAAACCTGCCTTTAAGATAATCTAATCTGGCTTGAATTGGCTCACTCACCAATATTGAAGAAGTAACCTATCACATATGACAGAAATAATATTTCTACCTTTAACATGATTGTATTCTAGACACCTTGTCAGGCTCTTTCTATACATACTCTTTAACTCCTAAGATGGGAAACAATAGCTATGGCAAGATTCAGTAGCAGGTTCAAAGCCAGACAGACATGGCAGAACTGGGCTTTAAACTTAGAACTGTATAATCCCAAGGCTGGTCATCATACTGGTGTTTCACCAGAGTCTCTCTCTCTCTCTCTCTCTCTCTGTGTGTGTGTGTGTGTGTGTGTGTGTGTGTGTGTGTGTGTGTGTGTGTGTCTGTCTGTCTGTGTCTGTCTGTGTCTGTCTGTCTGTGTCTGTCTGTGTCTGTCTGTGTGTCTGTGTGTAGTCTTTTCGGGTCAGCAGCAAGCACATGCCAGGTAGTGCTTAGCCACAGAATTTAACCTCTTTCTCTCTGAAGATGTGTTAGTTTCAGACTGCTCTCTTACCCCCAGGGTGAAAGAAGTTGAAGAGTTGAGTAAGGGCAGCCTTGAGTCGGTATATTCACTGTATCCCACACTTAGTAGACTGCAGGCAATTGGAGAACTGGAAAACAGTGGAGAGCTTTTCTCAAGGTATGTGCCTCATGGGTTTGATAAACCTGAAGTGTGTTGTTTGTGTCACCAATGAAAATGTATGATGGGCATGATTTATTATTATTTGCTTTGTTAAGAAAGGTTGGTTTGTGCTCATGGTTTCCCAAGGTTTCCCCCTAGGATTAGCTGCTTCTGTGTTGGTGTGAAATGAGAGGTTGTGTTGATGGCACACAGCAGGGGGGAAGGGGAAGAGCTATTATAAAATAAACGGGATAAATTTATTAAAGTGTGTGTAATAAACACATTTGAGACTTTTTAAAGTTTATTTACATTTCAAACATTATTCCCTTTCCCGATTCCGTCCCCCCTCCCCCAGAAACTCCCTATCCCATTCCCCTCTCCTCCTGCTTCTTTGATGGTGTTCCTCCACCCACCCACTCCTGCCTCCCTGCCCTCTCATTCCCCTACACTGGGGCATGGAACCTTCATGGGACCAAGGGCCTCTTCTCCCATTGATGCCTAATAAGGCCATCCTCTGCTACATATGTGGCTAGTACCATGGATCCCTCCATGTGTACTCCTTGGTTGGTAGTTTAGACCCAGGGAGCTCTGGTTGGTTGATATTGTTGTTCTTCCTATGGAGTTGCAAACTCCTTCAGCTTCTTTAGTCCTTTCTCTAACTCCTCCACTGGGGACTCCGTGATCAGTTCAGTCTGATTCTGTATCTGTCAAACACTGGCAGAGCCTCTCAGGAGACAGCTATATCAGGCTTCTGTCAGCATGTACTTCTTGGCATTCATAATAGTGTCTGCATTTGGTGACTGAATCAACTGAGAAATGTAATGCCAATAGGTATGACCTAAGAATTGAAATCGAAAGCTCTTCAGAACCTTCATTTTAAGAGTATGTAAGCTGGGCGGTGGTGGCGCACGCCTTTAATCCCAGCACTTGGGAGGCAGAGGCAGGCGGATTTCTGAGTTCAAGGCCAGCCTGGTCTACAGAGTGAGTTCCAGGACAGCCAGGGCTATACAGAGAAACCCTGTCTCGAAAAACCAAAAAAAAAAAAAAAAAAAAAGAGTATGTAGAGGTTCTTATGAGTAAAATATTTTAGATCTGTTATTCTGGGGTCATTTGTGATGGAAGTAGAAGTTGGTTTTGATGAACATTCAGAAGCAACTGAAATGATTTCTCATCTTTACTGCGTCTTTTTCTTTCTTTTTAAGATTTATTTATTTATGTATTTGAGTACACTGTAGCTGTACAGATGGTTGTGAGCCTTCATGTGGTTGTTGGGAACTAAATTTTTAGGACCTCTGCTAGCTCCAGCCAGCCCCACTAGCTCTGGTTGACTCTGCTTGCTCTGGTCAGCCCTGCTCGCTCTGGTCAACTCTGCTCACTCAGTCCCTGCTCGTTCCGGCCCAAAGATTTATTTATTATTATACATAAGTACACTGTAGCTGTTTTCAGACTTGTCAAAAGAGGGCATCAGATCTTATTACGGGTGATTGCTGGGATTTGAACTCAGGACCTTTGGAAGAGCAGTCAGTGCTCTTATCCGCTGAGCCATCTTACCAGCCCTACTGCATCATATTCTTAGTCTCACTGGATCTTTTTATTTCCTGTTCTCAACACGTCTTGAAAGATGGGGCAGTATAACTTATTTTATGTATGTGAAAGGCAAAGTATTTATATAAATGACTTGTAGATGCTATGTTTTTATTTGATAATGTTAGCAGATGAAATATTTTTAAATGCCAGTTGTTTATTCAATGAACTGGGTTTTTTTTTTGGGGGGGGGGACAACTGTGTATAGTGTCATTTGTAGGTAATTAATGAGGTTAATTGATTTCCTTATAGATGAATCCTCCTTAGCTACAAGGAGAACTAGAGGAATAGCCATGTCATTATGATAGGTCTGAATGCAGCATTCTCATTTCTGAACAAAATCTGTTTGAAGGTTGCCTTTTAAGAAAATCTTTTAAAGTACCTATTATCTATAACTACATACTACTTTGCACTGTCCTGTATTTGGGGTTACTTATGAGTTTATAAGAAACCCTTATATATTCAGGACCCAGGAACCCTTTTTTTTTTAATTTGCTTAACTAAGTTATGTGACTTGGCTTTCAGGCCAGTCACAGACAGAGAGCGCTCTGAAGTATACTTGAAGTGGCAGAAGCACTCCCAGCTCCTGAAGGACAGTGACTTCAGCTTTCAGGAGCCTCTCATGGCTCTGCGCACAGTCATTCTGGAGCTCCTGGTACAAAAGGAAATGGAGAACTCTCAAGGAGCATGCTCTAAGGACATTCTCACCAAACACCTTGTTGAATTCTCTGTTCTGGCCCGAACCTTCAAGAACACACAGGTAAAAAGCTTGTAAAATTATGTTATTTCACTTCTTGGACTTTCTTATTACTTAGATAACAGAGGGTATAATGATGTGAAAGAAGAAATATCATCGAAAATTGGAAATCCTTGTATATAAAATTATTGAAGATTTTAGGTTGACCGGGGCTTGTACTTAACTTACAATCCTAGTCACTTGAGAGGTTGAGGTAAGAGGCTCACAAGTTCAGAGCCTACTTTTGAAAGAGAGTGAGTTCATGGTCCACCTGGAAACCCTCGTGGGACCTATCTTCAATGTATAAAAGAGTTGGGACTGTGGATGTGTGCTAGCATGCTTGTTTGCAGAGCTAATACAACAAGGCTCTGGGATCAAACCCCAGTATTGAGTACAAAACAAAACAAAGCTTCCCATACTGGAATTAGACAAAAGCTTGAGTTTAAACATTGGCAAGGCAATAATTATCATTTCTCAGCCCCAGTTTCCTGGTTATAAAATAAGAAGATAACCAAACTACTATAATGTAATGATCTCTCTCCCTCTCTCTCTCTTTCTCTCTCTTTCTCTCTCTTTCTCTCTCTTTCTCTCTCTCTCTCTCTCTCTCTCTCTCTCCAAACTACTATAATGTAATGATCTCACACACATACACACACACACACAAACACACATGCACACACGCGAGCCATGAGTCAGACTTTATGGTCTGCAGGTTGTTAAGTAAGCAGGAAGCTAATTAAGACAGTCTCTGAAAAATAATGAGGTTCTCAGTCAATGTCTTACTGGTAAACGTATTTATTTCCATATGCATTTTCATTGTAGCTCCCTGAAAGAGCAATATTTAAGATTAAGCAATATAATTCAGCTGTTTGTGGAATCTCTGAGTGGCATTTAGAAGAAGCCCAAGTATTCTGGGCAAAAAAGGAGCAGAGTCTTGCCCTGAGTATTCTCAAGCAAATGATCAAGAAGTTGGGCTCCAGCTTTAAAGGGGTATGTGCTCTGTGCTTTGTGTAGTTGGCTGCATTGGTGTCTCAGTATTACCAAAAAGAATATGTCTGTAATGGTTACATTAAGCTTTTGAAAGTTCTGATCCATAAACAAAATAGTATGAAAAGAGACTTTGAAAATTAATGTCAGAAATGAGACTTGAAAGCTTTTTATTTAAAACAAATCTATCAATCTATGTTGTATATTCATTCAGTTTATTCAAGTGCTAAGACTTTAGTTTTTTGTTTTGTTTTTTTTTTAAAGATTTATTTATTATTATAAATAAGTACACTGTAGCTGTCTTCAGATGCACCAGAAGAGGGCATCAGATCTCATTACAGATGGTTGTGAGCCACCATGTGGTTATTGGGATTTGAACTCAGGACCTTTGCAAGAGCAGTCTGTGCTCTTACCCACTGAGCCATCTCACCAGCCCAAGACTTTAGTTTTTTATAGAAGTCAAAAATAATATGTAGGAAATAAATGGAAATACATGTTATAACTTTGAAGTAGCAAGAACAAAAATAGAATTAGAAATGTCTGAGAGAAGAAAAGTAGAAAACAAGTTACAAGAAAACAAAAATTTGTCATTCTTAAGTTTGTTTGTTTGTTTTTTAAGATTTATTTCATGTATGTGAGTACACTGTAGCTGTCTTCAGACACACCAAAAGAGGGCATCAGATCCCCATTATAGATGGTTGTAAGCCACCATGTATGTGGTTGCTGGAAATTGAACTCAGGACCTATGGAAGAGAAGTCAGTGCTCTTAAACCACTGAGTCATCTCTCCAGGCCACAATTTGTCATTCTTAATGCTCTGAAAATATCACATTCAGTGGACAGGACACTGTAGGGTCATGAATTATTAATTATAGCAAAGAATTAAATGCCAGTAGAACTTGCTTAAATAATTCCTAAAATGTATAGACCCTAACATATGTGGTGGTTTTGTACCTCAGTTTTTCCATTGACAAATAGATAGTAATGATATCTAATTTATAGTATTCCTGTGAAAATTATGAGTTAATGTACATAAAGCTGTTGGAAAAGTCCTGGCATTTTAAAATACTCAGTAAATACAAATTGTTAATAATAATAATAACAATAGCAACAATAACAATAATAATAACTAGACAGTTTGGGGTGGTTCATGAACTTGCATACTTAGAATTATTTATATGATAAAAACATAAGGAAAAATATTTTTCATTGTTTTTTTCTACCTACATGAAAGACACTTTTGTAATCTTGAAAATGAATTACATTTTAAGATTTTTATTTCTTGATACAGAACGATGCAGATCTCAAAGTCATATACGCAGAGTGTCTGAGGGTTTGTGGCAACTGGCTGGCAGAAACTTGCTTAGAAAACCCTGCAGTCATCATGCAGACCTATCTAGAAAAGGTAGGTTGTTGGTGCAGCTCTGAACATTATTGATTAGTATAAATATACTTGATCCTTTTATGAAGACCATGGGTATCTCAAAAGAAAATGAAAATATGATTTCAATCGTTCAGCTCCTGCTGGGGCTCTGTAATCGTCAGAGCAGAGTGAAGCCAAGTGCCACTGAGGAAGGAGCAGCTTTGAGTGCATGAATGTCTTCCGTCCACTCTTTAAACCCACCTCCAGCGTTCAAGGAGTCATTTCTGATTGTTCTCCTTTTATTCTACAAAATAGCCTAGTATACGTAGAAGCCATCATTGCTATTTGTATGTCGTCCAACTGCTTACAGTAAGGGTTAGGAGTTCACTTCTCTAGTCCCCATTAGTCTTCCTGTTTCTCCTTCTTTGTCCTTTAGTGTCACTAATTTGGGAAATAGGAAGTTCCCTCGGGAAGTTTAGTATTAAGAGTCAGATGTGATTATCTTTGATACTAAAGAGCTCTTCATTTTTGCACAGTTCATTGCAGCTGTTACCTGATAAGGGCCCCATACCATCAAGTTTCAAATTTACATAGACATGAGTGGGTTACCTTGGTCTGAGAGTCTTTAGCTATATTTATGCTTGTAAGTATGATCTGACTGGATTGTGTGTTGGCGCAGGCAGTGAAGGTTGCTGGAAGTTATGATGGCAACAGCAGAGAGCTCAGAAATGGACAGATGAAGGCCTTTCTCTCGTTGGCACGGTTCTCTGATACTCAGTACCAGAGAATTGAGAACTACATGAAATCATCGGAATTTGAAAACAAGCAGACTCTCTTAAAAAGAGCCAAAGAAGAAGTGGGCCTTCTAAGGGAACATAAAATTCAGACTAACAGGTAACTTTATATGTAACAGTTTAATGTTCGGCTAAGGGGCTGTTTACATGAAGCTGCCTTGACTTTGTCATCTGAATTATAGTTTTGAACACAAATTAAATTAGCTTTTTTTTTAATAGACTTTCTCAATCTTCTAGTTAGTGGCTAATCACAACTTCAGTTAATACACTGACTTGGAGCAGGGTGGTGGTGGCGCACGCCTTTAATCCCAGCACTTGGGAGGCAGAGGCAGGTGGATTTCT
>NW_022196906.1:47460135-47460302 GCF_008632895.1 Mastomys coucha | reverse complement strand
AAAAAAAAAAAAAAAAAAATACACTGACTTGTTCTTCTATGAATAGCCAATATCTTGGTTTAGCTCTTGGATGTTAGTTTGGTCTTACTAGATACTGACATTAAATACAGAAGACTTGCCTACTTTGATATTGTCAAGTTACTTTTTTTTTTCTTTTTCTTTTTTTT
>NW_022196906.1:47432597-47459890 GCF_008632895.1 Mastomys coucha | reverse complement strand
GGTTGTGAGCCACCATGTGGTTGCTGAGATTTGAACTCAGGACCTTCAGAAGAGCAGTCAGTGCTCTTCTTAACCGCTGAACCATCTCTCCAGCCCCTGTCAAGTTACTTGTAGGTCTGCATTGGGATTTTGTATGTTTGGAGAAAGCATAGGATTAACTTAGAGTCCACTCTGTCCTTGGGTGTATGGAAGACCTGTTAATTGCTGATGTGACAAGCTATTTAGTTCCTTTTATTATATTTAAAATTTTTTGGAGAAAACACCTTGTTTTTCATTTATGTTGTATGTTGTGTATGATTTTATAGTTATGTAAAGTTTTGTGACATTTTCGTTTGAATTTATCAAGATACACAGTAAAGGTTCAGAGAGAACTGGAACTGGATGAATGTGCTCTCCATGCACTGAAAGAGGACCGGAAACGCTTCCTGTGTAAAGCAGTGGAGAACTACATCAGCTGTTTACTAAGTGGAGAAGAACACAACCTGTGGGTGTTCCGGCTTTGCTCCCTCTGGCTTGAAAATTCTGGAGTTTCTGAAGTCAATGGCATGATGAAGGCAAGTCTTACCCAGCCCAGCATTGGAGCATACACTTTAAACACTGAGGCCTAAGCTCCTGCAGTGTCCGACTTTGCACATCCCTGTGTACCCCTCATCATGGGTCTGGTGCTCTGCAAATAAGAACTTTATAAACCCTAAGCGATACAAGTCTGTGTGGAGGCGAGAGAATTTCTCTTAGTGTTGTACCTTTGCA
Organism: Mastomys coucha; assembly: GCF_008632895.1. Taxonomy (NCBI): domain Eukaryota; kingdom Metazoa; phylum Chordata; class Mammalia; order Rodentia; family Muridae; genus Mastomys; species Mastomys coucha. Next base: position 47,459,140 of record NW_022196906.1, on the reverse strand, counting down.
GATAATGTAGAGCAGTCTATAGAAGGGAATGCTAGACTGGAGAATAGGAAACACAAAAATAATGTGATGCTAAGCAAGAATTTTCCTTTGTTTTATTTGTGCTTTTGAGGGATCTTTGTCTCCAATAGAGTCCTTTTACAAATTAAAAAAGCCATAACATATACACGAGTACTTGTAAGTTTTTATTGAAAAAAATATCTTGGGCTGGAGAGATAGCTCAGTAGTTAAGAGCACTGACTGCTCTTCTAAAGGTCAATTCCCAACAGCCACATGGTGGCTCACAACCATCCATAATTAGATCTGATGCCCTGTTCTGGGGTGTGTGAAGACAGCTATAGTGTACTTTATAATAAATAAATAAATAAATAAATAAATAAATGTTTGGGCTGGAGCAAGCGGGGCTGAAGAAAGAAGAAAAAGTGTCTGAAGACAGCTATAGTGTACTTATATGTAATAAATAAATAAATAAATAAATAAATCTTTTAAAAAAGAAAAAATATCTTAAGAAGTGATCATAAAATAAATATATATAAAAGTGTGTGTATATATGTATATATATATATGTGTGTGTGTATATATATGAATACATATATATACATACTTAGTTTAAAGATTAAAGATAAAATGTTTCTCCAGAATGAAAAGAATGGTAAGACTCAAAATCAACAAAACCAATCTATTCTACTGTGTGTGTTAAACTTCATTACTTCTGGCATGTAGGGAAAAGAGCTTGAATTTGTTACCCCCTGACTTCTTCGGAGTTGTGACCACAGTAGACTCAGATTCACATCTGTCCTCCTTGGAGTCACTGGAACAGATGTGATGGTTAGCACACCAGCTCTGGATACAGTGTAATTTAGGGCTAAGTATTTTTGTTATCACTGAATCACTAAGTGAATTTTATTATTACCTAGGCATCTCATTAGAAAGACTTTCAAGTAGGCCAAGAGATAAGGAAAATTGTCTAGTTAGTAAAGTTTTGACAGTCACTAGGGTGTACTAGTGGAGGACCATTATTTTAGGTACCATAGATGTAAGATTATATTATAAACATGTTTCTATATTTTATACTTTTTAATGGCAGAAAGATGGAATGAAGATTTCATCCTATAAGTTTTTGCCTCTCATGTATCAATTGGCTGCTCGAATGGGGACCAAAATGACAGGAGGTCTAGGATTTCATGAAGTCCTCAATAATGTAAGTACACATAATAACTACCTGTCTTTTATATTAGTAAAAATTAGAAATCAAAATATTAAATTTTCTCTTTCATTGCAGATAAGTTTGTCTCTTATTTCTGGCATTCCTCTCTAGCTCTCTCTCACAGATATACACACCCACTACTTACTATACAGTAATGACATTAACTTGAATCTTGATGTGCGATAAAATGAAAACTGTATATTTAAGGTCTTTTTCTATTTGCATGAAACTAATAGTTAAATTACTTTTCTGATAGCTAATCTCTAGGATTTCACTGGATCACCCCCATCATACTTTGTTCATTATACTGGCCTTAGCAAATGCGAACAAAGATGAATTTTTGAGCAAACCAGAGACAGCAAGGAGGAGTCGAATAACCAAAAATGCACCTAAAGAAAACTCTCAGCTTGACGAGGTATTTGGGTTAAACACGTGTACTCTTTTGTGTGGTGATGGTCATTCTTTCCTAGAATTCTCCTTTCTTAATTCTCAGAATGCATGCTGCCGGTAGTATTTAGATTTTATATCCTTTATTATGATGATGCCATCCAGAATTGGTTAAAAATTCCTAAACATTTCCCAGAGCATAAATACCAGTTTGATTTTGTTTTCTTGTAGCAATGGGCAAAGGAAAAAAAAACAGATTTTTTTTAAAAAGATTTATTTATTTTTAATGTGTGTGAATGGTTGCCCTGTACCATATGTACAGAAGCCAGGAGAGGGTTTTGGATTCCCTCTACCTGAGGTTGCTGTCAGCAAGTGCTCTGAACCACTGAGCCATCTCTCTGGGCCCAGAAAAACAGATTTTTGAAAGGCACCCAAGTCATTAACTTTGAATTTTTGTATGTGTGTATTTTGTTCACTGGGTGGGTGTTTTGTCTTAGAGTTATAGTCTGTCCATTTTCTAGACCTATGCATAAGTTGTCTTTGTATAGCTCCAAGAAGCTTAAAAGTACAGTGGTTCTTGTTCTTTGTTGCTGGTGGTAGGATCGAACAGAGGCTGCAACCAAAATCATCCACTCCATCAGAAGTAAGAGATGTAAGATGGTGAAGGACATGGAGGCGCTCTGCGATGCTTACATCATATTGGCAAACTTGGATGCCTCTCAGTGGAGGAATCAGAGAAGTATGTGTGAAAGTGCCACTGCCGCTCTCCAGCTCAACCTGCAGTGACACTCCTCCATTTACAGCTGTCACTAAAATCTCTTTATTTTTTAATGTAGAAGGCATCAATATTCCAGCCAACCAGCCGATCACTAAACTGAAGAATTTAGAAGATGTTGTTGTTCCCACTATGGAAATTAAGGTAATTTACTATTAACTTTTGATTTTTAATAGGACTAAATTACACACTAGTAGATTAAATTATTTGTAGGCTTTTTTTTTTAGTCCAAATGGCTAATTATTGTTTCATATGTTAAAAGATGTTTAAGAAAGTAAACTACGTTTATGTAATTTTAAAAATCTGAGTCAGCAAGATGGCTCACCAAGTAAAGACACTTGCTGCCCAGCCTTTAAACCAGAGCTCAGCCTAACCTAACCCTAACCAGCATGGTGACACACATATGTGTGGTCACCCACATGCACACTCATACACACCACGTAAATAGCAAGTAATAAAAATCTACCAGTGTCATTTATTCTTTTTTTGGTTTTTTCGAGACAGGGTTTCTCTGTATAGCCCTGGCTATCCTGGAACTCATTCTGTAGACCAGGCTGGCCTCAAACTCAGAAATCCACCTGCCTCTGCCTCCCAAGTGCTGGGATTAAAGGCGTGTGCCACCACCCCCCGGCTTACTCTAACTTTAATTAAACAAATTAGAAATCTAGTTGTTAATCAGCAATGTGTTGTCATTTATACCTCTGTTATTATACCTCTATTTGTAATTTGTTTTTCTTCCATGTTAATTGTTTGGCTGGCCTGTTATAATCATTTTTCATCATTTATTAGGTTGACCCCACAGGAGAGTATGAAAATCTGGTGACTATAAAATCATTTAAAACAGAATTTCGCTTAGCTGGAGGCTTAAATTTACCAAAAATAATAGATTGTGTGGGTTCTGATGGCAAGGAAAGGCGACAGCTTGTGAAGGTGAGACTTCTTGTTTCTTCTGTAGTCCTTAGAGGGTTAATGCCATCAACAGCAAGATGTTTTCTTCTTGCCCCATTTGGCTGTCTGGATCTAGCTTTCTCCTGAGTAATGACAGGTAGGAAACATTTGTGAATCAGAAATACAGTTTGGTAGAACCAAACTGCTTTTTTTTTTATTATGTCTTTCTCTGAAAGACTAATTTTTGTCTTGTTTCCTACTGTTATGGATTAGGACCAGGGCCTCATTCATGCTCACCAGCTTTCTGCTTCTGAGTTGCATCCCAGCTCTCCTTTAGGTTCTACTTGACACAGGGTCTTGCTGAACTTGCTGGGCGGGGCTTGAATGTAAGACTCTCTTGCCTCAGTCTCTGGAGAAGCTGAGACTGTAGGTTGGTCGGCACTACTGGGCTTAGCAGGCTCTTGCACAGTTAATTCAAGAGAAAGACTGCACACACTGTGCGCTTACTTGTAGAAAAGGCTTTTGGTGGTGATGAGAACAGACTTAAGGCCTGACACGGGCACCTGCTCCTGAGAAGTAACAGCACTCCTTGCTGTGCATTGCTGCTTAGGGGCTTTTGAGGTCTTGCTGAAAATAGAAGAGAAATGAAATATTACTTTTTTAGGATGTTTTGTATTGTGCCTTCAGGTGAGGGAGTTCAGTTATTAGAGAAGCAGCTAAGACAAACGTGGTCTTTCGTATCAGTCTGCTTCCCAGTTTTGTAGTTTTTTTTTCCCTAAATTAAAAATGACAGTAGGTATTAATTATTCAAGAGATTCTGAAGAAGCATAGAAAGTCAGATTGACTTGTTGTGCCTCTTCTTAGATGACTCTGTGTGCTTATAATAAAGTAAACTGTGCCTGTTTATGTCTGGCTGTTCTGAAGGGCCGTGATGACCTGAGGCAAGATGCTGTCATGCAGCAGGTTTTCCAGATGTGCAATACACTGCTGCAGAGAAACACTGAGACTAGAAAGAGGAAACTGACTATCTGCACATACAAGGTAACTTGTGGTCCTACAGGGTAGTGTGTGTTCTGCAGCTTCCCCAAGGGAAGGGCGCTGTTTGGACCAAGGATGAGCAAATGTCTTCTGTGAAGGACTCTTGTATATTCTTTAGGTTTTACTTGTGACTTTAAAATCTGTGCAGCCACTCTTTGCTCACAAGCTGTACAGAAATAGACCAATACTGGCTTTGCTTGAGAGACTGTAGAGTGCCACCCTCAGGTTGGACGATACAACTTTAATTTTCATGTTAGTATTATTTAATGTTAGCTGCCATTAGACATTCTCTACAGTCAACAGCAGTAGTCCCCTTTATTGTGTTAAGTAGTGTGCTGTAGGGATTATGCTGCTGCCGTTTATCTGTGCATAGCTCATTTTGATTATCTCTGAGCTTGTGTTACTACAACAGTGATGCTATGCACAGGACAGATGAAATAAACATGCATGCTTCACTCACATTCAGGTCCATCTGTTTGAAAGACTTCCAGAAATTGGATTGCTAGGTGAGAGGACACTGCAACCTTAATTTGGTAGATTTTACTATAGGACAGTCAAAGGAGTTAGGCCCACTTCCATTTTCTCCACAATTCACTGGAGAAACCCTCAAGTCCTGTTATTCTATTATTAGCTGATCTTTTTTCGTAAGAGATGAAGGTTCCCGATGTTTGTCCTTTTCTGGCTTTGCTCTCTTCCCCATCTCCGTCCTCTGTCACTGCTGTCTCAGGACTTTTTGCTGCTTATCTTTCCCCAGGAAGATAGGAACAAACTGAAAAGCGTTTAATTCACTTCTAGTAGAGAGCCAGCCAGAACAGTCTCAGTAGCTGTTTCTTTTACTTTCAGAAGGGTAGACTCTACAAGTATCTTCTCTAGAAACTCAAATATTTTACTAGAAGCCAATATTTTACCTAAACACTAATACTTGTTTTAAAATGCATTGGAAAAGTTCTCCCTTCACAACAGCTAAAGAGTATGTATCATTGTGCTCACTGCAGGCAGCAGCACAGATTCTAAAACTGGACCGGCACAAAGAAAACTAGCATGGTCCCTGTATAAGAAGCGGAGGAGGTAGTATGTGTTGTGGGGTATTGGGACCCCACTTGAGGTTTTATACTAAAGACACTCAGGTATCTGGATAGTTTAAGGCTGGTGGCCTTTTTGCCGGTGCAGTCTCATCTCTCGGCTAGCTTCTCCTCTCTCTCTCCCTCTTTACATCCCTTCTGCATTTTTGTCCATGGTTCTGTCTCCTGCCTGTCTTTTGCCAAGACATTCAGCCTTCTTCTGCCCTGTCTCCCGTCACCAGCTCTTTATTTAAGAAAAGTCACATTTCTTTCACCTAAAAAAAAAAAAAAAAGGGCTGGAGAGATGGCTCAGTGGTTAAGAGCATCGACTGCTCTTCCGAAGGTCCTGAGTTCAAATCCCAGCAACCACATGGTGGCTCACAACCATCCATAATGAGATCTGATGCCCTCTTCTGGAATATCTGAAGACAGCTACAGTGTACTTACATATAATAAATTAAAAAAATTAATTTAAAAAAAACTGTTTAGCACAGTGGGCGAGGTCCCACAGCTTACTCATTCTGAGCCTAGCAGAGCAGGAGTACACCATGTCCATAGGGTAGACTGTCCTTTTGGCCAGATTGAAGGCAGTATGACCTTCCATGACCTCCCCCATGGCAGCTTGCTTTTTAATATGATAGTCTTAGAATCCTCTTTGGGGCAGGTGAGGAAGTGACAAACATTTACTTATAGAAAGCAGGTAATGGGTCATAGAAGTGACAATACCAAATATCCTGCCAGCACTTGGCACAGCAATGAACAGTTGAAAATTCAGGGGCACATCTGCAACACCATTTGATACAATATGTGTAGGTGCAGGCCATCCCTATGTAACACTGCCTAGGAATGTACTTGTCCCTAGGACAAGTACATGGATGGATTTAACATATAAAGACAAATTAAGATTTGTCTTAAATGGGATGGCATTGAAAAAATACCAGCTTATTTGAAAATAATGTATGACAGTAAAATTTCAATAAAAATTTTTAAGTGAGTATTGAATGCTTGCCTATCAGGTATAAGGCCCAGAGTTCAATATCCTGCACTGAGGTGGGGTGCAGATGGGACTGGAGGAGGTCAATAAAACAGAATAAGCCTTAAAATTTTGTGGTGTACATTTCTGAAAACCGAATGTGTATGCTACCAACTGAGATACATTCCCAGCCCAATAGATGTTAGACATTCTCAATTAATGCTAAAAACAAAAGTTAAAGGCAGTAAAGGCTGTTTTGTTGTTATTGTTGTTAAGATTTATTTTATTTTATGTTTATGAGTGTTTCCCTCACATACTTTGTACCTGCTGATGGTAAATGACCATTGACAGTTCTTTAATGTCTTTCTGTAATTAGAGGTATTTGATTTCATTTCAGGTGGTTCCCCTCTCTCAGCGAAGCGGTGTTCTCGAGTGGTGCACAGGAACCATCCCTATTGGTGAATATCTTGTTAACAACGAAGAAGGTGCTCATAAAAGATACAGGCCAAATGATTTCAGCGCCTATCAGTGCCAAAAGAAGATGATGGTGAGTTGGAAGGTTCTTCAGTAGTTCATAGAGCCTCCTGATGTGATAAAATACAAGATACATAGTCTCATGAGATAATTGTTAAAGATACTAAGTGAAAACAAGATGTAAACTTACAAAGGTGAATGTATGTGTGAGTGAAACAAGATTGTTTTTAAATAGTATGAAGGGAGGAAACATGTGCTGTTACAGATCACATAAGCTTGGGTTTTAAGAAGGGATAGGTGAGGCTGGAGTTGTAATCGACCCAAAAAGCATAGGTTTGCTGTAAAATGTTCGCAAGCGTTTATCCTGAAGGTGAAAAGAGATCCCTGTGAAGAATCAGGATGTCAGATTTACTTTGGGGGGAGAGGGGAGCTTTGAGGCACGGTCTCTCTAGTGCTGGCTGTCCTGGAGCTCAGGATGTAGACCAGGGCTGGCTTGGAACTCAGAGATCCACCTGCCTCTGCCTCTTGAGTGCTAGGATTAAAAGCATGTGCCATCATGCCCGGCTTCAGATTTACATTTTAGAAAGATAATTCTGACAGTGATGTATGTTGTGGTTTTGAGAAAACAAATTAGGGATATTTTTTTAATTAAGACCAATGTTAGGAATAAAGAATTGTGGGTAAATAAGAAATATATTAAAGAGGCAAGACTGGTAGAATTTGATTGATTAGAAGTAATACTATGCTCTTAGAGAAAGATCTGAGGAAAATACAAGGTCCCTCTGAATAGGACTTGAGTCACTCAGAAATAAAGTCAGCAGCCGACAAACAGGATCGTGTAAAATTAAAAAGCATCTTTACAGCAAAGGAATGAGGTAATGAAATGTAAAGGCAGCTTCCAGAAAGGGGGAAAGTCTTTGCCAACTCTGTATCTGACAGAAGCTTAATAACTAGAATAAACAAAGAATTTAAAAAAGAATAAGTAAACAAATGACCAAACCAATACATAGGCTAACAAAATGAACGGTTAGAAAGGTGAACTCTGAACCAACGTGTGAGCAAGTGTTCTACTTCACTAGACATTGAGATGTTCTCTTACCCATGTCAGCTTGACAAGGAGCCTGGAGAGATGGCTCAGCAGGTAAGAAGATTCCTGCTGCTAAGCCTGACCACCTGAGTTCAAATCACAGGACTCAGGTGGTGGAAGGCGAGCACCAACCCCCACAGGCTCTGCTCTGCTCTGACTAACACATGTGCATTGTGGTATATGCATTTCCACCACCACCACACACACAGTAAATAAAAATGTAATAAAATTGGGCTGGAGAGACGGCTTCAAGTTTAAGAGTACTTGATACTCTTGCAGAGGACCTGGGTTCAATTCTCAGTGCATGCATGGTGGCTCACAATCATCCTCAACCCCATTCCAGGGGATCCAACAGGTACCCATATGCTGCACATACATGCATGCAGGCAAAACATCCATACACATAAAGTAAAATAAAACTAAAAATTAAGTAATAAAACACAACTAATGCTAGCACAGATGCCCTTACATACTGCTGCTGCTGCTGATGCCAACTACTCCAGCCACTGTGGAAATCAATGTGGAGGCTTCTTAAAAACCTAAAAACACATCTACCATATGACCCAGCTGTACTGTTCCAAACATGAAGGGTTCCCAGGTGGTCATAGTATACAAATTCTAGAGTCAGTCTAGGTGTGTCAAGCAATAGGAATCAATAAGGAAAATGGAAAAATTTTAAGGTTTAAAAAAGAATGAAGTTATATTGTTTGCAGAAAAATGGATGCCGCTGCAAATAATAATACTAAGTTAATTAAACCATCTCAGACAGATGTATAATTTTTCAAATTTGTGGTTCCTAGATTTAAAAAAATAATGTGTATATATAAAATGAAAGAGAACAGAACTGTAATATTTTAAGGAGACAAAGGATTCAAAGGGGAGGGTAAGAAGTGAGAAAAGAGAGAGGGGAAACAGGCTGGTGAGTCTACTCAGTACACCATCTATACTTGGATGGAATTCTATTAGGTAAAGAACGAGAAGAGTGTCCAGAGAGGCGCATTCTTCCCAGTTTTCTAGATCACGAGGCTAGCTGCTGCGTTTGGACGTGGATGTTGAGTTGGGAATGCAGTGGCACATCATCACTCAGGTCAACTAGAGGTGTCTGGACCAGGTCAGCACACCATCCTCAAATGGATGGACACTGAGCGCATGGAAGGTGATAAACCGGGCTTCAGGAACGTATGCCATGGAGAGGCTCTAGAGGGCAGAAGTCTGATGCCTCTGTCCTGTGACACTACCTGAGATAACTGAGAGATTATTGGGAGCGCTTCTTTCATTTCCCACGCTGTTCTTCTGTATTATAAGAACCTTCAAATTAGAATTTAGTTTAAAAAAAGTCCAAGAGAGAGGGTCCTGATGCGATTATCACTTGAATTAAAGGTTTTCCTGGCCAGATTGCAGACTTATTGTGAGTAGAGTGTCTCTTTTCACCTTTTATTACCCCTATAATATATTAGCTCTTTCATGTAAAAGCATTGTGGATATTAGCTGAATGACGTGAGCATAATACTGAAAAAAAATGTTTTAAATGTTCTGTTTAAAGGAAGTACAAAAGAAGTCTTTTGAAGAGAAATACGATACCTTCATGACTATTTGCCAAAATTTTGAACCAGTTTTCCGTTACTTCTGCATGGAAAAATTCTTGGACCCAGCTGTTTGGTTTGAGAAACGATTGGCATATACACGAAGCGTGGCCACATCTTCTATCGGTAATCCTGTAGATCTTACATATTGATCACATAACTGCATCTGTCCTACAAGGAGATAGTAGTGGTAATGATGGTAATCCTGTAAATATTACATATTGATCACATGACTGCATCTGTCTCATAAGGAAATGGTGGAGGTAATGGTGGTAATCCTATAGATATTACGTATTGATCACATGACTGCATCCGTCCTACAGGGAGATTGTAGTGATAATGGTGGTTGTTACTCAAACTGTCCTCACAAGGAGATCATGTTTGTTCATGCTAATTGTTAGCTTGCAACCATATTTTCAGAAGAGAATTCTACTCTAAGGTAGAGAAATAAAACCAGTTTGGGTTTAGTTTTTAGTGTAGTGAATGATTTGTTTTCTCTTCCTTTAATACACATTTTTTGAGATTTTCTTTGGAAAATAAAACCTTTGATATTGCCATTTGACTTCTTATTCTTCTGTACAAAACCACTGATTTGTTCTGCTTAATAGACTCTCAGAACAGAGATTGTGTTATGTGTTTAAATGCTTGGTGTACAACATATGTTTTGACTTAATTTTGTATGAGATTGAAGTAAAGTTAGTTAAAGCCATTAACAAGTCCTAGACCATGAGAACTGACAGAAATGGGGAGACTGTCTCATGTTAATTTGTAGCTAAAGCAGTTCCTTCTGCCACTGTTGTGCTGTACATAGAGCAGCAGGGCATGCTGAGGGGAGGCCTCAGTGCTTGTGGGATTAGAGTGTCTGCCTAGATTTTACTTAAATTCTACACGCTATTCACTGTGTATAGTTTCCTTTAAGTAGCTTTAAAGTCTAAACTGCTTAAAAATTGCGTAGAGTCAATGGTACTAGTTGAGATTATAGTTGACTGTGTATTATAGGTTTCACATGGCTGATTTTGGGCTTTTCTCTAGTTGGTTACATCCTTGGACTTGGTGATAGGCATGTACAGAACATCCTGATAAATGAGCAGTCAGCAGAACTCGTGCACATAGATCTGGGTGAGTAATAAAAGATGAGGATCTCTCATTAATATTTAGTCATCACAGACTGTTTGCCTATCAGCATGTTACAAATCTGAGGAAGTCCACGCACACATCAGCAGGAAAATACAACAAGATTATTTTTTAAGCATAAGCGGTCGTGGTGAGAGGTGTGGCTGCATCCACCTGTGACCATGAGTAAATGTCACTGTAAGATTGAGTGGCAGTTGAGTCAAGTCCTCAAGACAAGAAGGAAGGGTGATCGAGAAGATGGGGATCTAAAAAAAAATGAGGAGGGGGTGGGGGTGATTAGTAATCTTGCTAGGGGGAACTTTGCCAGAAGTTAAGTAACTTGAGATGGAGCATGGTAGTAGACTGAAAAGATGGGCTACAGAGTTTTGACTTTTAGTCTGTTGGTGGAAAGTGAAAAGTATTTAACCAGCAGACAATGGTGTTTGAATTTTGAGCAATTTTCTGAGCAGTTTGGACCAGGGAGTTAAGAGAGAAAATGATAGTGTGGACATGAAATGATGATGGCTGGGACTAGTGTTGTGACAAGGAGATTGGATTTGAGGACATTTTTGTAGTAAGCTGTGCCATTGAAGTCAGTGATACAGAGCGGGAGGGGGATTCCAGACATCTGAAGCATCTAACGAAGGAATACAGCAGATCTCATAAACAGTTAAAAAACTATGAGTTTTTCACATTTTCCCAAAACATTAGTGAGATTTCCAGATGGCAGCAGCAGCTCAATATAAAAGTGAGAGAGTTTGGATGTCATGGCGAGTCCAGCTCATCAGCAATAGACATGGCTGCAGTCACTGGGCTGATTCAGACTCTGATCTCACACTGAAGCATTGGCAATGCTAGTACTGAAAAAAACTAAACCAGAGTGGGCCTTGTAGCTCATGACTGCAATCCCACCACTTAAAAGGCTGAGGCAGGAGGATTGCTGTGAGTTCAAAGACAGCTTAGGCTATATAGGGAGTTTTAGACCAGTCTGGGCTATAAAATGACACCCCTCCTGCCCCATGTCAAAACAAAAAACAAAAGTAAGTCCCACAAACCAAGAGGAGGGGTATCTTAGCTTCTAAGCCATCTCTTCAGCACATCAAAGAAGATGGTCCCACAAAAGCCATCTCTTAAGCCACAGGAGGAAAATACTCCAGGAAGGCAGTAATGAAGTCCAGTATTAACTGCAGCAGACAGTTGGAGTGAATGCAAGTGTGGTTTCAGTTACATAACTCATTTGAGAGGACAGTTATAAAACTAAGGACATCCCTGGTGATTAGATGAATGGAGATACGTGTAGAGATCGGCAAGCCCTCTGAGGAAAATAGATGTGGCTATAAAGGGCCTTATGAGAGATCTCTTGGTGGTAAAGTGTTACTGTCTTGGTTATACCAGAGTCCATATTTCTGACTGTGATACTGTACCATGATTTTCTACTATAGTGGGAAAAACAGGTAGAAAGTGTGTAGGGTGATCTTTGTGCATTATTTTTTAGAATTACATGTGAATCTGTAAATACCTCAGAATCAGCATATGAGTCTATATCTCAGAACTTTTTAAAAGATATATTTATTCTTTACTTATTTATTATAAGTACACTGTAGCGTCAGATCTCATTATGAGTGGTTGTGAGCCACCATGTGGTTGCTGGGATTTGAACTCATGACCTTCGGAAGGGCAGTCGGTGCTCTTACCCGCTGAGCCATCTCACCAGCCCAGAACTTTTTTTTTTTAATTATTAAAAATGTTTTAAAATGTTTGGTACATAAATCTTCTACATTTTAACCACACCAGTTACCCAGTTTTAAAATCATCCTTTAATGTGCCTTCCTTCGACAAGAAGCTGTTACATTTGCATTTGACGTAGTTCTCATAGATAAATGAAGCTCAGATACACAGGGAAAGCAAGCATAGAATTAGACATTATTCATTCATCCAGGACTAACAGAGCATGAGTAACAGACGATTTGCCACCTTTACAGAGTTAGCATGTATTTACGGAGACAGCGTATCAGCCTTACAGAGTTAGCATGTACTTACGGAGACGGCGTATCAGCCTGTCAGAGTTAGCATGTACTTATGGAGACAGCGTATCAGCCTTACAGAGTTAGCATGTACTTACAGAGACAGCGTATCAGCCTTACAGAGTTAGCATGTACTTACGGAGACAGTGTATCAGCCTGTCAGACTTGCTTGCCTCACGTCTCTTTTATTTTAGGAGTGGCTTTTGAACAGGGGAAGATTCTTCCCACTCCAGAAACAGTTCCTTTTAGACTCACCAGAGATATTGTGGATGGGATGGGCATCACTGGTGTGGAAGGTGTCTTCAGAAGGTAAGGGAGGGAAAGAGACCAATATTTGCTATCAAAACTATGCAGCTTGTAGATTATAAATAGATGATGCAAAGCGTTTCATAATAGTAAGGAGAAGACCCTTGGTACGGATACTAATAGGGTTTTTTTCGGCCACCTCGGTGTTAATTCAGCATGATGTTGTGTGGCCAGACCTGACCTCCTGTGGAAGAGGCCCCCTTCTGTGCTGTTATTCACTCTGGTGTTTGCTGTTTTGTTGATGCTCATGGTTGGGGGTATAAAAAGACGATCGTTCTGTCTGAAAGAACCATATTCTGCTATAACTCCCAGCCTGAGATTTTGTTGTCCTTGTAGTTCTCCCAGCAAAGGTCCACAATCTCAGCTCGTCAAAGTAAATTAATACTCACCTCAGTAATCACAACAAAGCATTTTCTAGTCGTGCTTTCTTCTTTGTAAGTGCTGAGCTTAGGACACACACACACACACACACACACACACACACACACGTATGTACATTTGTATATATTTGTGTCAATTTCTGGAACATCTCTTAAATGTGGCCTTAGTCAGCTGTCCTGCTCTTTGAAATATAATACAGGGAATTGCTAGCAAGAATCCTCTAAATATATATTCATAAGTGCATATAGGCAAAGGAGGGCTGAAATACTGGTGTGTACAGAAGCCATGATTGTAATGTTTCCCCTTGCAGGTGCTGTGAAAAAACAATGGAAGTTATGCGTGGTTCTCAGGAAACCCTGCTAACCATTGTAGAGGTAAAGCATGCACAGGACTTCTGCCTTCCTTTGCCATCAGCCTGCTTATTAGAGAATCACTCATTTGAAGAGCATTTGCTATATTTCATGTGGAGTGGGTCTTGGGCAGCAGCGAAAGGGGCACAATGAGCACTTTCATACATCACAAAGTTTGGGGTTGGAAATGGTTCTAGTCCCCTCATGTTTCTTGCAATACTATACATTGCTAAGCAATCCCCAATCTTTAATAAAGTAATGAGCACTTTGACATCTTAGACATCCCACCTAAGCCTGAGAAGATGACTCAGTTGGCAAAGTGCTTGCCCCACTAGCATGAGGGCCTGAGTTTGGATCCCCAGAACCCATGTCAAAACCTAGCATGGTGGTACATGCTTACAGTCCCAGCACTGGGGAGGCAGAGCTGGGGCAACCTCTGGGACTCTTGGTCAGCAAGTCTAGCCAAATATCAGTGAGTTTCCATTCAATGATAAGACACTGTCTCAAAAAATAAAGAAGATAAGTGATTGAAGAAAGCACCTGGCATTAACCTCTGGTTTCCAGGCACACCCACACACATGATTATGTGCATACATATACAGATATGTCTGTATGCATCCTGTATAGGATTACTTTGAGATTGGTTTCCGTGAAGAGAAATCGATAGCATGTATCATTTACCTTACAAATCTCAGAGCTGACTTAGATGGAAATCAGAGTGTGTCAGCCTTGTTAGTAGTAAGCGCAACTGGAGTATGAGTTTGCTGCTGAGGCTCCTGCAGTCCCTGTTTGCTATTTAGCTTGGAGACAGCTCACCTGAATGGAGCTGCGGCCTGCAGTGTGTTCTACAAGTTTAAATCCAGTTCAACATTTCATGGTAACCCAGGACAGAGAGGGAAGAAAATCATGCTAATGACATTAACTCTACCCAAGTGAGAATTGTGTGTTTCTGGCATTCATTTGCAACCTGCTAAGAGTGTGTGAGATAAGAACTCAGCTGTTTCCTGCACAGGGAAAGACATATAGGAAGTAGAGTAGAGGCCAGGCTGGCTGCACACAAGTGTCATCTACATTGCTTCTAAAGCATAGATGCTGAGTTCAAATCAAATTTCTAGGGATGCAGTAGGACCATGGGGGTTTTGTAAATGACTTCCTGTGCAGGCAGGATTAAGAGCCATTCATATCTCACTGGCACTATTAATCAGTGATAACAAGAGTGGTGCTGTGTCCTTTAGAAGATTCAATTAAAGTTTTGCCACAGTAATCTGAGTGAGGGAACTGCATCTGAGAAATTATTTCTGTCTCCGCCCCACCCCCACCCCACCACCCAGCCACACACATCAGAGTTCAGTCTTGCCTTCGGTAAATCAGCCCAAATTTCTGACAGCCAGTTGTTTTTCCTTGGAACAGTTTCCCGTTCACTGTTGCCTGTAACTTCATGATATGGTTGCTGTTGTTTTTAACCTACATAATTAAAACACATATTGTTTTGTTTTTCCTGTTTAGGTTCTTTTGTACGATCCACTCTTTGACTGGACTATGAATCCTTTAAAGGCTTTGTATTTGCAGCAGAGGCCAGAGGATGAGTCCGACCTCCATGCCACCCCCAGTGCAGATGATCAAGAATGCAAACAAAGCCTTAGGTGGGATATTTCAGGAAGGACCTGTGGTTCCTTCCATTTTCTTGTTCCTAGGTCCTTAATGGTTGTACCTCATTGTGATCTTTGTGTTCTTTTATCATTAGTGATACTGACCAGAGTTTCAACAAAGTAGCTGAGCGAGTCTTGATGAGATTGCAAGAGAAACTGAAAGGCGTGGAGGAAGGCACTGTGCTCAGTGTGGGTGGACAGGTGAACTTGCTTATCCAGCAGGCCATGGATCCCAAAAATCTCAGCCGACTCTTCCCAGGATGGAAAGCTTGGGTGTGACCTTCACTAGAGGACTTTCTCTTAAACTCCGACTTCAGAAATGACATCTCACCACCATATTTGGATAGGAATTACTTAAAGTGAATAACTGCCTTTGAACAATTTTCTACTCGACTGATCACTACCCAAATATTAGTATTTCTGCTCTCCTCTGTGAGAGGTAGTGGTTACTCCAGATCTACACATAGGATACATGCTGACTCTTAGATCATGCTAGTGTTACTACAGTGGGACCACCACATACACACTGAACTGCGAACGGTGGGAACAGCAGGGTGAGCTTTACTTCTGGTGTACATTAAGACAAGTTCATAACTTCTGCTCTAAACAATCTTTAATTAAAGCATGTCTTCCAGACTCTGTGTGTGTGTCACACACATTAAGTAACAAAGTACTTAATACCTTTTAAAGGGGACTCTCTAAAATTATAACTGTCGCTATGTCATGGGAATCCCACCTTAGAGTGAATGTTGGGCTGGAGTGTGGGTCCGTGGTAAAACATGTGCCTAACGTGAAGGAGGCCCCATATTCAGATCAGAATTGCAGATTCAAGAGAGAAAAAAAATAGAGCCTGTTGAAAGCAAGCAGTATAGGGTAAGCATCCTTAATCCCAAAGTCCAAAACATGAGACATTTTCATGTTCAAAACTTCCTGACATATTGGGCACATTTTAGACTTGCATATTAGGCACATAGCTAGTCTTAGCTTGCTGTCTACACAAATGCTTCACAACCTGAGAATGTCTAAAACTGAAAGCAGCTCTGGTTGGTCCTTGGCATTTTTAGAAGGGGACACTAAAGAAATGTTCTGATTTCAAGCCAGGTGTGGTGCTACACACCTTTAATCCTGTACTCCAGAGAATCTGAGTTCAAGGACTGCCAGGGCTACACAGAGAAACCCTGTCTATAAAACCAAAACCAAAGAAACATTCTGCTTTCAGTAGCAAGGTCGCTCAGCAATGACGTCTGGTGAGCAGGGCTGGTGTAGCTAGTGGTTTTGAAGTAAGTTCTGTGCTCTCAGCTCGGCCCTTCAGTATTTCCATTACTATATTTTTCTCTTCTGTTTCTCCTAGTTCATAAATTCTCCTATTTAACTACATCTCATCTCATCTATTAACCTGTTTGTTGGATTCTTTCAAAAATTACTTTTAGAGTTGACAAAAGTCTGATGATATGAGTCCATCCCCAGAGTCCATATAAAAAGTGGAAGGGGAGAACCAGGAAAGCAGTCCTCTGACCTCCACGCACGCCATGTCATGTGCTCGCTCGCCTGTGTACACACATTCAACAACAATAAAGTCTCCAACTTTTTTACAAAGGCAAAAGTGGATTGCATTTTCAGCTGTGTGTCCTGGAACTAACAGATCCACCTCCTTGGGCCTCCTAAGTGTTGGTGTTAAAGGTGTGTACCACCACGTTCTGTTTAATTAACTTTTCACATCCTTTTCTGTCACTAACCATCTTAAAACATCGAGTTGTGATCTTTCTGATAGTAAGGCAAGTACTGGGTGGCTGTATTGTTGATTCTTGAGTTTAGAGGGCTAATTGGTCATTTTGTCATTTTGAAAGGCATACACACACACACACACACACACACACACGGTGTGTGGGAATCCTGAGTGGCCTGGGTTAAGAGGGATTCTTCCAGATAGTTTGCTTCTGTCTCGTCCTCAGGGATTTTACTGACATTTCTTGGTTCCAGGGCTTTAGATCTCAGGAGTAGTGTAGATTCCTAAGAGCAGAAGCTCTTTCAGGCCACAGTAGACCTGTTCTCTCTCTTCTAAATGCTAATGGGCTAATAAAACATAGTGTTTTATTGATGCCCCTTAAAATAAAAGTTAAGCCTGTGTCTCACCGTGGAGGCAGGGTGAAGGGAGATGCATTTAATGCTTCCCCCTTGCTATTTGTAAGCCTGATACCATATATATATATATATATTTTATTATTATTATTTGTATTATTCACACACACATATGCATAACATATATATACATGCATATATATAATATATACACACACATATATATACACAAAGCCAACCTACTCTTTTGGTTTCTGTAAACTGCTATGAAATTATTCTACATTTCAACTTTCTTCTTTGTATATTTTGTAAGTAGTGCTTAAATGGATATTTGGTATCTATTTGACTGTAGTAAAACAGGTGAATGTAATGAACTTAGAATGTCTTTAAGCAAGTATTGATATCTTCATGAATGGAGGAAAATAATTAGCTAATGATGTCTAGCTAAGTGAATTTGTAATTTGTTTTTGTACTTAATCCACTGAAGAGGTTGGAATAATTGATCCATTCTTCACCCTTGAATAATATTCCATAAACATAATCTATTCAGATTTCTTCAGTGGCATTGGAAAATCTATCAGATTTTTCAGATAAACCTAGAAGCAGCTAATTGAAAGGTGAAAAAGACTTTAAGTTAGAAAATATTTTTAATAGGCTTCAGTAAGATGGGCAGTTACCAGGAGCCAATGAGTGATAGTTAGATTTATAGGCTATTAAAAATCAGGTATTTTCTTTATGCTGAGTACCTGACATGTCCATCAGCACCTCTGATTTTTACAACAAAACGTTGTAATATTCCTGATGGTGTCACAGATTATCTGGAGGAAAGTTTCTTGCCTGATGCCAGAAGACATTGCATGTTTCCCACAAGTCAGTGAGAAGCTGCTAGAGAAGAGGGAGACAGTGTGTCTGTCTGTCTGTCTGTCTGTCTGCAGTAAAGGAAGCAGCACCCTCTTCCTGCCCTGTGCTCCTATACCCCTCAAATGGTCCCCAGTCAGGTCCTAAGACTAAGGTCATTGTTAAATTAATACAGGAAAAAAGGATGTGCACCTAGAAATCCATCACAACTTTAAATGTCATAAGCGGAATAAACGCAAAAGGGAAGAACTCTGAGCACCTCAAGGTTTATAATAACTTCTACTTTCTAAAGTAGAAGGCCAGAATGAAATAGAAAATGTGCCATTTCGAATGTTTTAGTTGCACCTTAATAAAATTATGTATTCTGTGTAGATTTGTGTAGTGCTAGTATATGTGGTTTTTGGTCATACTGTTACCTGAATTTTCAATTTGTTTTAAATAAAGAACTATGCAATTATATGCTGACAATATAATCACATGTCCATTTTACTTGAGTATTGTGTGTGCCAGGCATGGGGCTAGTTCCTAAGGAGACAACAGTGAGCTCAGAGTCCAGGCCAGAAGGGTGGCTGCTGCAGTGAAGTCAACAGCCGGTCCAGGACACTGCATTCCAGTCTGTGTGTCTGGTAGTTTTCTTAGTTACCGTGTAACAGGAAGGCAAATGAGCAATGTTCTTTGCTTTCACTTATAATCTAGTTGACTTTTCTTAAATCTAGAAAAACTAAAGATCCTAATATCCTAAATATGGTGTTTCATTTTATCATTTTTTTTCCTCTGGTTTTTTTTTTTTTTTTTTTTTTTTTTTTTTTTTTTTTTTTTTTTTTTTTTCCCCTGAGACAGGGTTTCTCTGTGTAGCCCTGGCTGTCCTGGAACTCACTCTGTAGACCAGGCTGGCCTCGAACCCATAAATCTGCCTGCCTCTACATCCCAAGTGCTGGAATGGTGTGCCACCACCAACCATTTTTTCATGTTTTAAAATAAATTCCTTCTTTTTGAGGGTTTCATGTTCCTCTGTGCAGCTTCTGGCAAAAAGAATTTTATATACCATGTAGTCAAAGCTTCCAGAAAGTTTGGGTTCAGAATTGGTAAAGACCTCATATAATGAAAATTATTTCTTGGAATAAAACTTTGCTCTAACAAGATGTGTGGTTTTATGTACAGTGGGAGTAAGAGTGTGTAGTTGGTAGTGTATTGTTCAAAAGCAGAAGTTCTAAACTAGATGACTTTTGCCATGTTTATATTTTCAAACAAAAAAAAGTCTTTTATTCTGTTAGATACAAAATGGCAGTAACAACTAGGGACATAAAGCCTTTCACACGTTCTTTTGATGTGGTTTCCTTCTGCTGAATAGTCATGATGACTGAGTATTTCACAGTATTTCTGCTCCTCTCCTGGCTGCATGATGCTATTGCTAATCTGCTCTGTCACTAATCAGCCGTCGCCACGGTTTCACTGATGGTTAAAGCTCCTATAAGGACGTCCCTTCATTCCTAGAGCTTCTGAAATGTTACCATTCTTCCAGTTCTTACTGAGGAGATCATGCATTCTTACATTACGTTCCTTCCTAGGCACCGTCATAGTTGTGGTAGGCTATCTCTTCAGACTTCTCTTACTATTTGAAGCTCGTTACTTCCCACTAACATTTCATCCAGTAACCAGAGATAAGTCTTATTCTTTCTAGAAACATATGTGGGTTCATTAGCAGCAGTGGTTCTCAGCCTTCCTAATGCTGGGACTTTTTAACACAGTTCCTCATGTGGTGGTAAACCCCAACCATACAATTACTTTCGTTGTTGCTTCAGAACTGTAATCTTGCTACTGTTACAAGTCACCATGTAAACTATCTGTGTTTTCCAATGGTCTTAGGGGACCTCTGTTTTAGGCAATCATATATGCTGTAAAAAAATTTTTTTTTCCTCCCAGATGTAGTACTATTTTGTCACTCTGTCTTCCTTTACTCTTGTGGCCGCACCCTCAGCTTGGTGCAGTACAGAACCAGTCATGTTTGAACAGTCCTGTGACTGATGCCTAATGCTCAGGTGCCAGTGTTTTCCTGTGTCCTAAAGGGTTTTTCATGAGGCGTCTATGTCACTTTTTTTGTTAAGGAAATTCCTTCTCATACCTAGACTGCTGTGAAGTTTTGTGGTGTGTGAACCCTCACTGTACTTACTGGAGATGGCTGTTTTTCTGAGAGTGTTACTATCCTGCTCACACCATTAGGTTTTCTAAGATTAAGTCATCCATATACTTTCAACACTTGGGAGGTAGAACTACCCTTAGGAGGTGGGCCAGTGTAAGGAAGTTTGTTGGCGGCCAGCGTCAACGTTAAAGAGAGGGTTACCTGGGAAATGGAGTTAGAAGGAAAGGCAACAGTAGGAGAGAGTTTTCTGGAATAAGGAGTCAGGAAAAAATAGGGTGGCCAAAATTATACCTGTCCACATGGAAGGTTTTAAAAAAATTAGATGGAAGTCGTGATCACTTAGCCATCTTGAATTTAATGCCCTGTTTGTTACAAGCCAACAGGTAGAATAGGTGAGGTAAAACCCCTCCCACAAGTTTGTCAGCATGCCGGCCCAATCAGCAGCTTCTTTTGGTCTCAGTAGAGGTGGGACTTCCGATGTAACTGGAAGCAGGTTCGAGGCGTGGCAAATAGCAGGAGGTGGGCAGAGAGGTGTGGTTATGAGAGGCAGGCCTCAAGCCAGGAGGGTTACAGAAGTTAGGGAAGGGGGGATTATGCTCTTTGAATTCATAATATAGAACCCTGGGGCTGCTTTGTGTCACTGCTCCCAGGCATGATACTGTCTTACACAGAACCCAAATGGAGTCCTACGAGTTATTTACCACATGTATTTTGTCCCAGCGATAGCATGCCATCATAATACACATGGGTATATAGGCATCTCTTCAGACTTTCAAGTACTTTCAAGTATAAAACCAGAATGGGGTGGCTGGTCCTTTTAGCTTTGGCTTTGTTGTTAACTCACCTTTTATTTCCCACAATGTATAATTTCTTGAGATTGACAGTGTATGCCATCATTCCCAGTAATTCAAAAAAAGATTTGACTTTCTTCCTAATAAGCATATGAAATGAGATATTGTATGCTTTGTGAGAGGATTTAATTCCCTAAAAGCCTAAAAATGTACTCATCGTTAATGGGATATATTGAAGTACGTAAGTGGTGTAATGTTCAAATTGGGGTATTTCACCTCAAGAGTTTTCTGAGGGTGTGCGTGTTTTGCCTGCACTTCTGTCTGTGTAGCACTTGCACGCCAGAAGGTGAGATTAGATTCTCTCAAACTGGAGTTAGATAGTAGTGGGCCGTCATGTCAGTGCTGGGAATCAAACCTGAGTCTTCTGGAAGAGCAGTCAGCACTTTTAACCACTGTGGCACTTCTCCAGCCCCAAGTATATACAGTTTGTTTATGGTAAAAGTCTCCACAGCCCCTTTTATTGAGGTTTTGGAAATATACAGAACATTGTTGTTTTCTGTTGCTAACCCACTGCAATATCACTCCAGAGCTTAATTTTCTTTTTATTCTAATTATTAAGGCATATTGATATATGTAATATACTGGTATATACATATATCATATATTAAGGAATGTGTATAATGTAAACTTATTGATCATGTCTGCTCTCGGTTCTCTTTGGGGAAGTGTCCTTCTCCCTGCAACCCATGCCTTCTTTCATAACTCATGGTTGCTTTGTACTCTCAGGCCTTTTGCTTCCATGTGACAGACAGCATGCAATATTAATTTTGCTGTGTTTGGCTTTCATTTTGCTTAACAGGCCTTTCAGATCCATTTTGCCACAGATGATGGGTGACATGATTTTATTCTTTTTATGGACAAATAGTACTCAGATATAAATATACATACACACTACATTTCTTTTTCTAGAAGAGGATGATCTACTGATAAGAAATGTTTAAATCGCTGTTACCAGCATTAGGACATGTCTGTCCCTTTATATTAAGCAATAGTCTTCCTTGCTGAGGAGAGGGATATCTTGCTCTGTTCTTGAACTTCTTACTTTAGGGCTCACTAGTTTGCAGTGAGATCTTAGGTCCAGATAGGTTCAGCCAAAAATGACTACATGCAGGCTCAGTCTCATCCTGCTTCTAATAAACCTGCTGTGAAGGCAGCTGTGAAGGCAGATCCTCTCATAGCAATTATACATAAAACCTTGGAGTAAATTCAGCTGAGGTTCGGAAAGACCTCTACTGTGGACATTACAAAGCGCTGATGAAAGCCGCTGGAGAAGTCCCAAGATGGAAAGACCTCCCATGCCAGACAAAGAAGTTTGTAGACTCTGACCAATACTTTTAAAAAATACAAGGAACATCCTTTAGAGAACTAGAAAGATCACAAAATTCACTTAGAAAACCAATCTGCCAGTAGCTAACAACAAAAATCTTGAAAGGATTGCAGGACATGCTTGAGTTACAATAATGAAAACTTTGTGGCCCCAGAGATAAAGCTACATACCCCACTAATTCTACACTGATGATCAGGAAAAAAAAAATGGTGTGTTGGCCCAGGCACTGTTTCCTTCTTTCCCTTGGTGCTGATAAACTACATTTTAATGCAGAAGATTAAAAGTCGATTCCTTGTGCCTCACCCTCTAACAAAATCAACTCAAATGTGTCAAGATCTAAAGGTAAGATACAGAACTATTACAGGAACATGGGAAACATAAGAACGGCAGTGGGAGTAAAGACTTTCTTGAGGCACCCTTAAATGCACAGAAAGCACAAAAGTGACAGATTGGAGAATCATACCGACCAAAATTCTCATGCAGAGCAACAAAAATTATAAGAATGGAGAGACAGCTTATGGGTTTTAGGTAAAGATACTTGCCAACTATTCATCTAAAAAGAGTCAATATCAAGAATACATTAAAAAAAAACTTTAAAAAAAATGTTAAGCCATCAAAACCACAAGATGCTGTCATGCTATAAACAATGTATGTTATCCAAAACCAAAAACAAGGGGACTAGGAGGGACACCCATGGGGTAACTATCCTGGCCGGTCGCAGGCAGTGGTGTTTGAATGGCTGTGAGTAGGGCCCGGCTGGGGATCCGAAGGATGCTCTGAGCTGCTGGGCACCGTTCATCAGCGCAGTGGCTGGGCTCAGGCACTTAAGAGGTTATGGCATTGGATACTCACCATGTTAAAAAACAGAACCTCCCTAGTAATAGTGATGTTCCTAGAAAGAGGATCTCTAATTTCACCAGTAAGAACATGAAGGAGGTTACGAGATCTCCAAAACAGTTGGCTGCTTCCATAAGTAGAACAGTTGGACAAGCAGTGGAAAGCCCAGATAAACTGCACAAGGTGCTCTGCCACAGAAAGTCTGTCATTCCTTCCCAAATCCTTGTTACAGAACTAAGCCGTCTCCTAAAAATGGAGGCTGCGACATGGCAAATAAAATGAGCTGGCTTGTGCAGGCCATCTACCCAAAAATTATGGACATTTGTCATTAATACCGGTGATTCTGGATCTTTACAGACAGAAAACCCATCATCAAAATAGAGTGGTTTCTTTTCTGAGGTTTCTCAGGACCATGAGACAATGGCCCAGGTTCTATTCAGCAGGAGTTTGAGATTGAATGTAGCTTTGACTTTCTGGAGAAAGAGAAGTATAAGTGAACTTTTGCTTATTTAGTGAGGATAGAAGACCTTGGAGTTGTGGTAGATTGCCTTCTTGTTCTAACCAATAGTTTACAGGAAGAAAAGCAATGTATCTCACTTGGCTGCTGCTGTGTAGGCATACTTCCTTTAGTAAAGTCTTTACTTCAAAACAGATTTGAAGAATATGTAATTGTTGGATTAAACTGGCTTCAAACAGTAATAAAAGGGTGGTGGTCAGAACTCTCATCTAAATCAGAAATTATAAGTGATGGAAATAAGATTTTAAAGCAACAGTTGAATGGATTATGGGAACAGGAAGACCATCTTACTTTGGTTCCAGGATATACTGGTGATGTAGCTAAGGACGTAGATGCTTATTTATTAACAGCTGCATTGAGAGATTTCATCTTCTAAAGAGTATTTGGTTATTCAGGCAGCACTGGATTATATGATTTCCAAAAGTAGGTCTCTCCTGAGAACCAAGAGCTGTGGAAGAAATAAGACCGATTTTTTTTTTTTCTTTAAAAAGCCACCTAATAAAACCACTAATGAAATCCTAACACTCTACTTCACATTGAAGTGGAAATATCCAGGAGGAGCAGCTTCAACTTCAATGAGGTGAAAGTGCATGATGAAGACTTTGCCTTCACTACATGCAGAATTTAAATGACCATTTGGTAGTGTTGTTTAAGAGCTACTGGGGGTTGATTCAGTCCTGCATAAGAATGTGATTTATAGTATGCAAAAATAAAATAGGACTTATTACCAGGAACTATAAAGACCAATTATTAAAATTCTTTTTGTGTTTTGTGAAGAAACACTTAAATGTGTGCAATTTTCTTCTTCTGCTGGAAAGACTTCGAAAGTTTAAAGCATCATAATAAGTAATATTAAAACTTTTTATCCACAAATACTGTGTACACATGCCTTAATTATTGATAAGCCAGTGTGTTATAATACTAATATCTCTTTTTTTAAAAAAAATTAAAAGCAGCCAGGTAGTGGTGGCGCACGCCTTTAATCCCAGCACTTGGGAGGCAGAGGCAGGCGGATTTCTGAGTTCGAGGCCAGCATGGTCTACAGGGTGAATTCCAGGACAGCCAGGGCTATACAGAGAAACCTTGTCTCGAAAAAAACAGAAAAAAAAATTAAAAGCAACCATGCTTCTGGTGTGATAAAATCATGGAATTAAATCAGGGATTTACATTCATGTAGAATGTTGTTGAAATATATTCAACACCATTTTTTAAACTTGAGATACTTTTAGCATCTGATTTTTTTTGTCAGAAACTTCATGTATGTTTGCATGTATGTGTTATATAGAGAAAAAAGGTGAATGTGTATTTATATGAATGCTTAACTGGGAATGTCCATGGAGTTGGCTAATTTATATTCACTTTTTATTGTATATAGAGTTCTAATATTTTTCATTTCTGTAACATTTAAACCTCCTTTGAGTAAATTTACTAAATATTTCTTTTTTTTGTTTTTTTAATTCTAATTTTATGTGAAATCTAATTAATTCCTTGTCACTAAATGTGTTCGGAAAAGTTCCAATGTGTCAGAATTGTTTACAGTTAATGCTGACGTTGTACTTTAAGTTCCAGCACAGTGCATCACTACCTCCTCTAATGGTTAGTATGAAATCCCAGCAAAATCTATGCAAGTGTTTTTTGTGTTTTGTTTCTTTAATATAGCCATTTGAAGCATCAGTGTACTCCATTCTGGAATGTCTTAACAGTTTGAATCAGACCTGTCTTAGATGGAATTACAGTTGACTACCACTCCTGCTGGCCCATTCATCATCTTTCTTTAATAAGGCTTGCAAGCTTCGAGAAAAGATAAATTGACTTCCTCTCCATATTCCAATGCACATTTTAAAACTAAACAGTGACTACTGAGAAGCCCCTCCCCCAGCATCTTTTCTTGCTATAGAGATATTTAAAGTGTTACTTTGCACTGAATTCTGTTTTATATAGCAATTATTCCAGATATCTATGTACACCACAGAATGAATATCCATTGTAATAATTGATAATTATATCCTCAGATTAGACTCATTCCAGATGACTACAGTTTTGTGATTGTGAGGTGAAGTATGTAAGAAGTAATTTTTCAGAATGTGGGAATTTCATAAACCCCCATCATCCTGAAACCTTAAGTTGGGAACTACAGCCTCTTTTTCTTCTTAGTCCCAACACCTGGAGTAACTGGGACCAGTGGGACCAGGCACACAGGAACTCCACCAGCAGAGTGGCTTGGTTTCTTCCGGTCTCTCTGGGCTGGTGTCCTGAGCAGACCTTGGGCCCAGGCTCCACAGCCAATCCCACATCACCCAGAGGAAGCTGCTGCACTCCCAGGTGCTCTAACAAGCTCAGAATCACAGGATCACAGAAACAGCCTGACTCTAAGGAGTTCTGATACAACCAAGGACTGACTCAAGTCAGATTTAGCAAGGGCAGGTAGCACTAGAGATAACCAGATGGCAGGGGGCAAGCGTAAGAAAATAAACAACACAAACCAAGGTCACTTGCCATCATCAGAACCCAATTCTCCCACCATAGCAAGTCCTGGACACACATCACACTGGAAACGCAAGATTCAGATCTAGAATCACTTATGATGATGATACAGGACCTTAAGAAAGACATAAATAGCACCCTCAAAGAAATACAGGAG
>NW_022196906.1:47428245-47429640 GCF_008632895.1 Mastomys coucha | reverse complement strand
GGGTCTCTGGGAGGAGTTGGGGTACAAAAGGGAAACAAGAATGTGATTTAATTCTATTTACTTGAAATGTTTTTAAGTAAACATATGGGTCTTGGAATCTTGCTTCTCCTATCTCAGCTTCTCTATTAGTAGTATTGTTTAGTTCATGTTTTTTACACTATACTATGGTTGGTTTTCAGAACAACTTATATATTTCAAAAGTATTTATATACCCAAGGGAGACATAGACAATTAACTTGGGAGGTGGCTTGTAGGAAAGAGAACAACAAAGAGTGAAACTGAATGCTTTGCTTGACATTTGACATTTTGGCATTTTTAATGCCAAAAAAGTATCTTTATTTTAATTATAACTGTCAAACAACTACAGTTTATCAGAATACCAGGAGGAACTATACACTGTCCAGGGAAGTATTTCTTCAGTAAACATATGTTTTTAAATGTTAACAAATTCAGATAAATTGAAATCATGTAACTTTTCTCATAATGCAATAAAAGTTAAAAAAAAAAGTCATTTTTCAGAATGTGGGAATTTCATAAACCGCCATCATCCTGAAACCTTAAGATTGGAACTACAGCCTCTTTTTCTTCTTAGTCCTTTAGTTTTCACTGTCTTATTGAACCATTTGGGCAGGTTCATGTGGTTTGGTTGGAGTGTGATGCTAATGAGACTGAGGGTTTGAGTCTGATACTTTTAAATTCATTAACTTCTCACATGCACAAAGAAATTCTATGGTTTACTGACTGCATATTCCCTTCAGTTTCTACTTAATAAATTCACTTTGTGATCACAAAGGAAAAACAAAAAACAAAAACAAAATGTGTGTGTCGATATGGGGAAAAGTAAATTAAGACAGGCAAAGTGAATCTGCTGTGTGGCTCAGCAGTGTCACTTCTGAGTGTATCTCCAAAGCAAGTCAGGGTACCAAAGATGTTCATGCACTCTACATGCCATGTGGCACTACGCACCCAAAGTAAAGTTTAGCCAAACTAAACCAGATGGAGACACATCAACCACCCTGACTCAGTTGGTACATGTCGTGTATACATACTGTGAAATACACCATTCTCCATAAATGTGTCAATTGTTACTTGTGCAGAATTAAAAAGAAAAAAAAAAAACCCTTCAGTGGACACTTTAGGAAGACAATAAGTGAGGGCCATTTGGGGATGGAGTAGAGTGTTCAGTGAGTGAGTGAGCTCTGT
Organism: Mastomys coucha; assembly: GCF_008632895.1. Classification (NCBI taxonomy): domain Eukaryota; kingdom Metazoa; phylum Chordata; class Mammalia; order Rodentia; family Muridae; genus Mastomys; species Mastomys coucha. The sequence continues at coordinate 47,428,437 of NW_022196906.1, read as the reverse complement.
ACTGAAAAACTGCCCTACAGACTGGGAGTAACTGGGTCCAGTGGGACCAGGCACACAGGAACTCCACTAGCCCAGTGACTCCGGTTCCTTCTGGTCTGCCTGGGCTGGTGTCCAGAGCAGACCGTGGGCACAAGCTCCACAGCCAGTCCCACAACACCCAGAGGAATCTCCACTCCCAGGCACTCTGACACA
>NW_022196906.1:47424285-47427990 GCF_008632895.1 Mastomys coucha | reverse complement strand
TTAGCAAGGGCAGGTAGCACTAGAGTTAACCAGATGCCGGGGGGCAAGCATAAGAAAATAAACAACACCAGAAACGCAAGATTCAAATATAAAATCACTTATCATGATGATGATACAGGACCTTAAGAAAGACATAAATAGCACCCTCAAAGAAATACAGGAGAACACAGGTAAAGAGCTAGAAGCTCTTAAAGAGGAAACACAAAAATCCCTTAAAGAACTACAGGAAAACACAATCAAACAGGTGAAGGAAATGAGCAAAACCATCCAGAATGTAAACATGGAAATAGAAACAATAAAAAAATCAGAAAGAGAAAAACTGCCCTACAAGCAAAATTATATTTGAAGGTTTTTAATGCCAAAAAAGTATCTTTATTTTAATTATAACTGTCAAACAACTACAGTTTATCAGAATACCAGGAGGAACTATACGCTGTCCAAGGAAGTATTTCTTCAGCATCCCTTAACTAGAAGTAAGACATGCACACGTCATTGTAGTCAGAATTAGTTTTTTTGGCCTTGGCTGGAAAGTGGGTTTGAAGGGCCATTGCTCAGAAAAGGAAATCCTTTATGGTTTCATGCCAAACATGGAATCAGGGATTAATCTAGTGAACTGTGGTTTTGTACAAATATTTTCATAGTAATTAGAATCATATAGTGACTCCTCTGCTTCCTTTGTTTCATCTTCAGAGCTCTTGCTCTGTAAGCTTTTCTGTATTCGTTTAAGCTTGACATCTAGAGAGAAATGACAGATCATTAGAAAAATGCCCTGCTGGGTGTGGTGTCGAATACCTTCAATCCCGGCATTTAGAGGCAGAGGCAGATGGATCTCTGAGTTTGGGGTCAGCCTGAAAAAGAAGCATGTTCCAAGATAGCCAGGGCTACATAGAGAAACCCTGTTCAAACAACTAAAACACACACACACACACACACACACACACACACACACATACACACACACACACAATGTCTTACTCTATACTCCTTTTGTCCACACTTTGAGCACAAGTCCTTATTTAACAGTGTTTTAACAGAAACTCTGAATGCCCCAATCTCTGTTCTACTTTAACCAATGTCTGTCTCTACACAGGTCTCTGCAGGCCTGAGTTTTAGGGATGGCCTACTAATACCTACTTCTCTAGTTTGGGGCAATCCTTTATGTCCTGTAAGCCCAAGTCTTCATTTGTAAAATTAAAGATCGTGGTAAAACCTGCTTCGTGGTATGTGTCTACTTTCATAAAGGCCAGGGGACGATGTAAGGTGAGCTCTAGCATACTGCCCCATCCCTTTGACTGGATCTTTCATCCATCAGTAGCTATGGTGACTGACTAGTGAGCTCCCGGGGTCCACGTGTGTCTACTCCCTAATGCTAAGATTATAAGCACCCACAGGCTGCTCCTGGCCTTTCTTACACAGTGTTTCAACCTTGCAGAGCAAGTGGTCTTAACCCCTAGTTAGGCCCTGCCTGGTTGTATGAGGATTAAATGTGACAGTGCATACTGTTTGGAAACAGAGCTTTGTAATTAACTATGGCCATTTCCCTCTATGGATCTGCTCCAGATACTCCCACACCCCCATGCACTAATGCCCTGTCTTTTTGTTCTGTGTTTTGAGACAGGGATCTCTGTTATATAACCCCGGCTATTCTGGGAACTTAACTATGTTGATCAGGCTGGCGCTGAACTTAGGGATCTGCCTGCCCCTGCCTCCCATGTGTCTGGCTTTCTCTAGCCTCTTGAGTGGGTAGCGTGTATTCTAGTCTACCATCTTCACTATTTAAAATAATTTTTACCTAGCCTTATAAAGGTGATAGTTGGAAAGAGCATATCTTCTGCCATAACCCTTGAAAACTTAGTAATTTATGTTGTTTCCTTTTTTTGTACCTGCCATTTGTCTTTTATCTGCCAGTGAACCACGTGTGTATACTCTTTGAGATTACTGTAGCAAGGTATTAGCATCCCTGCCCTTTACTATAAAGACTGTTACCAAAGATTGTTCTATAGAAGGCCATTGTAATGGTTAGTCTTGGGTGTCAACTTGGCTCAATCTGGAGTCAACTAAAAGGGAAGCAACCCTGTAAGGAATTTGCTTGATTAATTGAAGTAGAAAGGCCCGACCTGAATTTGGTGGCATCCCGAATAAAAGAAGGTGGGAAAAGGCCAGGCAGTGGTGGCGCATGCCTTTAATTCCAGCACTTGGTAGGCAGAGGCAGATGGATTGAATAAGTTCCAGGACAGCCAGGGCTACACAGAGAAACCCTGTCTGGAAAACACCAAAAAAAAAAAAAAAAAAAAAAAAAAAAAAAAAAAAAAAAAAAAAAAAGGTGGAAAGGGAGAGTTTGCTTTACTTGCTTGCCTTCATTTTAACGGCAGGTTTATCTGTACTGTTGCTACATTCTTTCACTGATACCAGAACCAACTTCTTCAGGTTCCTAACATGTCCTGAAGACCAGCAGCTCTCCAGTCTTTCGGTACTGATGCTGTGCCCAGCTCCCATGGGATGTTCAACCACTGGATCCTCACACTCTGTCATGGGACAGCCATTGTCGGACCTCTCTGGTCATACTGATTCAGCCAATCTAATAGATCAGTGTGAATCTCTGTTAATCCCCAGTGCAGAAACTGCTCGCTGTGTTGAGGAATAGTCATGAGTGCATGCAGGCACCTGACTGCAGCAGTGTTTCAGCTGTGGATTCTTGGTCTGCCCCAGTTTAAATCCTAGCATAGACTAGACTTGAGCAAGTCAGAACATCTTCCTACCATCTTTCTCAGAAAATGCAGATAATGGAACCTGTTTCATATGTCCGCTGGAAAAGTCAAGTCAGTTCATTCTTCGTTCACATTATCTGTTGTGTGTAGAATGGACTTGAAATATCAGCCTAGAAGCCATGGCAGAATTATGAAAGGCAATCATGTGGTGGGTCTGGGTGGTAGCAGTGAGCTGAGAATAAGTGAATGAGCTAATGAAAATGATAGCTCCTATTGATGGGGTAATGTGTGTTGGGTAGCATCCTAAGCTCTGTTAAGCGCCTAGCACTAATCTAAGCTTTGTTTCACAACAACCCATAAGCTAGGTATAAATGCTATTGTCATTTTTGCTTTACAAATGAAGAGTTGAACCACGCAGTTTGCCCAAGATCACAGTGAGTAAGGGGCAGAACCAGAACTCCACAGTGTAACCCCTGCCTGACTGGTCCTCACAGAAGGTGGTAATCACAGGTAATCACAGGCTTCGCTTACTGGGCTGCTCGGTCTCTGTCACCTTGACACAAACACAGACATGGGGAGAGGGGCTCCTCATTCAGAAGTGCCTCTTTAAGACTGGCCTGTAGACACATGAAAGAGTCTTTTCCTTCCCAAGTCGTTTTTAGTCCTCCTGTTTTCTCACAGCATAGAAACTCTAAGACATAGTGAACCACTGTTATCTCTGTGGCATGATGATAGTCTTCAGTGTGTTATTACTGGAAGGACACTAGTGGCATTGAACTTAAATATTTCCAACATTTGGAAGTGTTCTTTTTGTCAAATCAAGTTTGCCCACTGGAGCTCATCAAAACCATGAGCTATGCTACTTTTAAAAAATGTTATCCAGCTGGGTGGTGGTGTCACATGTCTTTAATTCTAGCACTCGGGAGGCAGAGGCAAGCGGATTTCTGTGAATTTGAGGCCAGCTTGGTCTACAGAGTGAGTTTCAGGACAACCAGGA
>NW_022196906.1:47362792-47424275 GCF_008632895.1 Mastomys coucha | reverse complement strand
TCTGTCTCAAAAAAATAAAACAGAAAATAAAAAGTTATTCAGCCTTAACTAACACAGGAAATCTATTTTTAAATGACAGTGCTATATGCAAAGGTAAATATGACCTGACAGTCATTTATACCTATGTATGCACATAAAAACTCTTGATGTTAAAAGGTTAGCTTCTTGGACATATGTTAGAGATTGGTTCTAATGCTTTGATTCAATTGGGAATCTGTGTATCTAAATGCTAAAGGTCCTTGTCCCCAATTGGTTTTTAGTCAATCAATTAAAAATGGCAGCAACTAATGGTTGGGCAAAGGGAGATGGGAGGGACCCTTAGAGTTGTGTGGGCTAGGACTCAGGAGGGAGGAGGAGGGGGAGAGCAACAGGAAGCGGTGGACATAGGAGCTGCAGGAGATAAAGCCAATGAGCCCTGTAAGAATTCGGGTAAGTGGCCATGGGCCACTTCCCTGATTGGGCCTGAGGTAGCAGCAGACAGTTTGAGAGTGCCCAGCCTTTGAGGTAGTCAAGGCATTTAAAAAATTAACTGGCATGTGTATGTCTTTCATTCACAGATCCCAAAATTCCCTAGGCAGGTAGCTGGAAGCATGACCTATGGAGAGCCCAAGTGGTGTAGCCCAAATTCAATGCCACAGACATATGTGCAGATAAGAGGAAGACCATTTGGACTCATATAGATTTTCTATAAAGTGTTGCTAAAAATCACCTGCTCTGGACCAGAAGGATGGCTCAGTGGTTAAGGGCATTCGATGCTCTTCCAGGGGACCTGTGTCAATTTGCAGCAACCGTTGTAGCAGTACATGTAGCAGTCTGTAACTCTAGTTCCAGGGCATCTGATGTCCTCTTTTGGCCTCCACCTGCACTTCATGCATGGTGGCACACTTAAATGAAGGCAAAATACTCGTGCACAAATAAAGTCACCTCACCTACCTTTTAAGTTAGCTGAAGAGTTGCTCGTAGCAGATTCTCTCCAATGTGCCATGTACCTGCAGCATATTATATGGGCATTAAGTTGACTTACTACTAAATAATAAATTAGCACATGCTTAATGGTGACATCTTCACTAGTCTCCATGTTTGATTTTCATGACTTTACCACCTCCTAGTAGGCTACATGCTTCTAAGGCAACCTCCAGGACATAGAGTTGCAAGAGATTAAAATGGCGCCCTCTGGGCATGGTTCATTGATTCCAGTACTCTGAGGATAGGCAGAGTTCTGAGTTCAGGACAGCCAGGATGACATAGTGAGACCCTGTCTCATAATAAAACATTGGGGTCTTTTTAAACAAATTCATCTGTCAGCATCATCCAGATTTATGAAGCCTTTCCAAGAAATTACTGACTTACCAATTTTCCTGTAGGGAGAAATGCCATATTCAAAAATTTCCCACACAATGTGTCGTTAAACCAACTATAAACAGAGATAACAGTAAGGGAGACTGGAAGCCAGAAAAGCCAGCAGAGCCAGCTGCTTATTCCTGCCGTAGGACCAAGTCCTTGAAAGGTTTGATCTTGCATCAGATAGTGTGTCTGTGATCAGAAGCGCTGTTAGCATATTTCCAATAATCACCCACTTCACCTTAAAGTTCTTCTTGTCAGGGTCCACTTTAAAACTTTGCCTTTTTTTATACTTAATTGGAATGGACTGAAAAGAGTACATAATTTGGAAACATCTAAGAAAAAAGTGTGGGTCTTCCGTTACTCTCACCATTTCAAAGTGTGTGCTTTTGTCCCACTACACACAGAATCTAACAGAAAAGACTGCAGCACAGAGGCTTGTCCACACCAGAATCTCCACGGGCATAAACGCAAAGGCATCTCTGAATAATGGAAGTTTCCCCTTTGTCATCCTCTGCCTCCTCTGGTCTCTTTCTTATGCCTGTCAATGATTGATGCCTTGATTCTTCCTGTCACCTTTTATCTTCCTCTTCTCCCTGACTTTTTATTACTTCTTTGTGAGTTTCACATCATGCACCCCAGTCCTGCTCATCTCCCCATCCCCTCATATCTGCCCTCCGCCTTTGCAACCTCCCCCTCAAGAGAAAAGGAAAACAAACAAAAACACCAAAGCACAGAGAATATCTCACTGTAGAAGCTGTAGTGTGTCACAGTGTGTCACACAGTACATCCCTCTGTCCACACATCTTCACCTGCAAATGTTCATTGCAATGAGTCATTGGTCTGATTAGAGGCCTCTAGCTTCTGCCACAGCATCGCTATTGGATTCCCACCAGGACTCTTCCTTACCCTGTTGTTGCCCTGTGTCATGAGATCCTGCAGCTTTGGATCAGCAGGGCTCGCCCTTTCATGTGCTCAAACAGTACACAGATGATATAGATTTTGGGGTGGATCTGTGCCTGGTGGTTAGCTGAGCTGGTCAGCTGCTGTCTCTTCCTTAACTGTACCACAGGGTGAGTGTGGTCTCTGTCCCTGCTCCTCCTAGGCCATTGGCAGGAGGCAGGGCCAGCTGTCCTGTTCTCACACCAGTGCCTTCACTACCTGGGCCAGCTCCACTGTGTTGCTCCACTGAATTGCCCAAGCATTAACTCCCTCCGTCTAGCACCTCCCATTTCTTTACCATCTTTATAATGTTTCTCTTTGCCAGTGCATTATCCACAATTCTTCTTGTAGCTGAATACATGTTGAACATTTTTAACAGCTTTGCTGTTTTGAAATATGTTTGCTCTACAATCCACTCACGTGAAGCATATGGTTTGGATATTCAGAATTGTGCACGCCTCACCACAATCAATTTCCAAACATCATCACACTGAGGAGACACTCAACATCCCTTATCTAGGACCTTCTGTAATCTCAATTCCACAGCCTTAGGTAGCCACTAATATACGGTGTCTCTAAATGTACTTATTCTGCATTTATCACATGTGGAAGTCATTTGTAACTAAGCTGCTTTCGTTTAACAGTTTCATTGACATCACGGCACACACCAGTATTTTGATATTTTACTGCTGAGTAATACTACACATACCGCGTTTAACTTGCCTAATCAACTGATGGATATCAGGGTGGTTTCTAATTTTTTCCTTGTTATTAAAATGTTTCTGTGAATATTCAGGCTAGTTTTTTTGTGTGAACATATATTTTCATTTTTCTTTATACCCACTTTGGAGTGGGAATGCTGGATTATAGAACAACACTAGAGAAATTACCAGCCATTTTCCAAAGTGACTGAGCCACCACACACTCTTGCCAGCTGGATATGAAGGCTCCACTCTTGGCATTCTTGCCAACACTCATCACTAGCCACGCTGGTCATTTGAAGTGGTCCCCCCTGTGCTTCTGACTGGCACTTACTTGATGACTGTATTGAACAGCCTAATTTCCACTGCACAAAATTCTAATGAAACTGTTCAATGGCTGTCTGTGTTACTGATACAGTTTTTTAATATCTAAAATGACTAGGCCATATAAATGGAAGCTATTCTTTACTTAATCAATCTTAGGTCTTAGCCTTGTTTCTAAGTCCCAAAGTGGAACAAAGTAGAATTAGCTAGATATTGCTGCTGAAGTGAATTCTTCTGCCTTTCTATAATTTTCTTTTCTCAAAGCCAGTTTTTCCTTTTCTGTTGAGACAAATAATACTATTTTTGAAGGCTATGTTCATAACCCCAAGGTTCAACCTACAAACAGAAAATCTTAGAAAGAAAAATACAGGGCTTTGTCCCCTAAGAATTGCTCTGTACTTACTCATCAAAGTTGAGTGTGTTTGTCCAGTTCAGCACTTCATCTACTTCCCAATCCATCACAGAATCCACTCCACCATCTTCAATACTTTTGATTAGGCCTTTTGTTGCTTTGTGAATTAGACCTAAAGTCTCATTACCTGTTGCCTTGGCCTCCAGGCTTCCCATGTAGTACCTAAATCAAGGGAAAAAAGTAACACACATTTATTGCAATAAGGGATTAGAGATAGACACAATTGACAAGTGTTGTTTATATTATATATTTAAATTATAAATTATGTTTTTGTTCCATATATTTCTAAACTAAGACCAGCATGATAGAATATCCCTGGGGTAATTTTGTTTGTTTGTTTGTTTAGTTGGTTTTTGTTTGTTTGTTTGTTTGTTGAGACAGAGTTTTTCTGTATACCCCTGGCTGTCCTGGAACTCCCTCTGCAGACCAGGTTGGCCTCTGCCTCCCAAGTGCTGGGATTAAAGCCACCACTGCCTGGCATCCCTGGGGTAATTTAATCACTAGCCAGAAAGCTATCTTAGTCTCTTGAGATTCTTCTACTCATAACTTGATGTAGATTTTCTTCATATCTGAAACCTATGCCAGACAATTAAGTGAAGTCTTTCTCTTAATAGATGAGGGAATAAATCCAGGAGGAGCTGAGTGGGTTCTAATGGCAGGTAGGAAGGGAGAAGAGGTCTGTTTATACACTACATCACTTTCTTGTTTTTCTTTTAAAAGTCAGCCATTTGTGGTGGCTGTTTCTGTCTTTTTATATAAGCAGCTGAGACTTGGAGAAGTTGAGGAATTATTCAAAGTCATGAGAATAGTAAAGATGGGGGAAGACAGCATTCAACTTTGACTCAGTACACCCCCCTTCTGTCTGTCTGATACTATTTTCAGCACTACTTTTAGGCCATTGTTTCTGCCAAGCACAAGAGAGAGACATTAGTAGTCATTACTAAAAACACAGAACACAGAATTCACTGAGAAGACAAATGTCTCAGCAGCACCAGACTGTCACCATTGCTATGCTAAGCCACAAGAAATGCCCAGAGAAGGCCTTCATCTGTGGCGAGAGGACATAAATGATGCTTTGCACTCTCAGTGCCCGAGGGAATAGTAATCCTACTAAGCTCCTCATTCCTGGCACCCACAGCAGTCAGTGTGCTGGGAACCTAGCATACAAACATAGTCGTCATTTGTGTGGCTCCATGCCACCACCCGCCATGACATACAGAGGAAAATGGACTCCTTCAATTCCACTGCTGGAGTTAATGTCTGTGGCCAACTGGGAACAAAACCAGTGTCCTTTGCCAGGCCAACATTCAAAGAGACAAGTTCAGGTGGATTGCTTTTTAACTCCAAGAGCCAGTTTATAAAGTAAGCCACCAGGTGTAGACACAGAAGTATGGAGAAAAAGTAACAGGAAGCTTCCAAGGGAACAGAATTCTAACCACAGACTTAAAAAAAAAAATCAAGGGGATACAGGAGAATTATAATTCAATAAAATTGGGGAAATTTATAAATGAAACTTTTAGCAGATATTGATCATGAAAAAAGTAATCTCCCAAGTGAGGAACTCACTAATTCAAATTAAATATGCCATTGACAGCTTCACCATCACATTAAACCAGGAGGAAAAATATGAACATGAAGAAGAAGCTTTTGTAGTATTTTAGACGGGATGGAACAGGGGAAATGAAGAAAATCTCTGACAGACATGGCAGTGGTATAGCATTTTGAATTGTCACAAGAGGACAGAAAGACACAGAACCTTGTCAGTCAAATGTCTCTAACCTGGGGAAAGACGTGGCTGTGCAGGTACTAAGGTCCAAGGGCCCTGAAAGAATCTGATACTCACAAAGCCGGGTCTGATAGCTCACGCCTGTAAGTCAAGCATTTGAGGATTGCCGTGAGGTGGGGTGAAGGACAGTATGAACAAAGTTCTGTAAGACGAAGACTTGCTAAGAGAAGCAAGAGCTGAGGGAACTCACCACCTCAGCACTAGACCTGACCTACAAGAAAAGCTCAGGGAAGACTTGCATCACTGTGAAAGCGCATCAGGAGACCTGGAAAACAAAAAAAAACAAAAAAAACAAAAAAAACAAAAAAAAAAAAAAAAAAAAAAAAAAAAAAAAAAAAAAAAAAAAAAAAAAAAAAAAAACAAAAAAAACCCAGAACCCTCACTAGTCTTTGAAAGAGAAAATGCAACTCTCTGATTACTGAAAAGCCTCCCAACCATAAAAATAAGCAAGATAAGAAAAAAACAATGGTCATATAACAACTGGGAAACGACAAAAGTCAGGAGAAAACTCTTACCAGTAATAAATAACCTTGAGTATAAGCAAACTGATTTCCCAATCAAGAATATAGAGTATCTTCTCTAAATACAATCCCTTAGTTACTGTCCTAATCACCTGCAATTATCTAAAGCGGAATGGCCTATGGATGTGTCTGTGGGGGGCTGTCTTGGCTGTTAATTGATGTAGGAAGACCCAGACCACCCTGTTCCACTCAGTTCTCTGGGAAAGTGGTCCTGAGCTAAGGATGAGCCAGCACACAGCATTCTTCCATGGTTTCTACTCCAAGTGATGCTTGATTTCTGGCCATGATTTCCCTTAGTGATGGACTATATAACCTGTAAGCTAAAGAAAATCCTTCCTCTTCTAAGTTGCTGTGGCCTAACCACCTTATCTCAGCAGCAGAGAATACACCATACACTTTGTTTAAAAGAAAAAAAATCATAACCCAATCACAAAAGAACACACATGGTATGCACTGACTGATAAATGGATATTAGCCCAAAAGCTCGGAATACCCAAGATATAATCAAAGACCACATAAAGCTCAAGAAGAAAGACCAAAGTGTGGATACTTCAGTCCTTCTTATAAGGGGGAACAAAATACTCACAGGCGGAAATACAGAGACAAAGTGTGGAGCAGAAACTGAAGGAAAGGCCATCCAGAGACTGCCCCACCTGGAGATCCTTCCCATATACAGTCACCAAACCCAGACACTATTGCAGATGCCAACAAGTGCTTGCTGACAGGATCCTGATATAGCTGTCTCCTGAGAGGCTCTGCCAGAGCCTGACTAATACAGAGGAGGCAGCCAGCCATTGGACTGAGCACAAGGTCCCCAATGCAGGAGTTAGAGAAAGGACTGAAGGAGCTGAAGGGGTTTGCAACCCCATAGGAAGAACAACAATATCAACCAACCAGACACTCCAGAGCTCCCAGGGACTAAAGCACCCACCAAAGAGTACACATGGAGTGACTTATAGTTCTAGCCACATATGTAGCAGAGGATGGCCTTGCTGGGCATCCAACAATGGGAGGAGAGGCTCTTGGTCCTGTGAAGGAAGGTTCAATGCCCCAGTGTAGGGGAATGCTAGGGTGGGGAGGCCAGAGTGGGTGGGTAGATGAGGGAGGATAGAATAGGGGGTTTCTGGGGGAAAAACTGGAAAATGGGATAACATTTGAGATGTGAATAAAGAAAATATCCAGTAAAAGAAAAAAAAATCGACTCACAATATATGTGTGGGTCTATTTCTCAGTTCTGTGGTCTGGACCATAGTCACCTCTGCATTTATGCCAGCCACAATGTCGTGGTTACAATTGCTCTCTAAGCCTTACTCAATTCTGTTTTTTTTTTTCTTCCCACAAAAATACCACTTATTTCTTTAATAAGGCCAAGTCATCTACTTACATTTGCCTCATCCACTCAATTTTTTTAATTTTTCTTTTCTTTTCCAGATCTTGCTTTCTCTTCAGTTTAGAGCAATGAAATTCGATTTCCTTTGTGCTGTGCAACTCTTCCTTGTCAGCTGGCATCCAAAACTATGGCAGAGCAAAGGTGAGCATGCACAGAATTAAAATACTGATTGTGGAGGTAGGTCTCTCTAGACAAGAACTTTGATGTGTTGATAGGAGGAGAGGAAGGGGCAGAAGAGAAGTCAGGCCTTTTCAAGGTTGTTCTAGTTATGTTATGAGCATCGCATTCCAGAATCACATGTTACAGCAACATTGACACACTCCAAAGTATTCTCTGGGTTCTTGATGAATGAATGGGCAATAAACTTATTCTAAGCATGTCTGTCTTGTCTCACCTGAACATACCTCGTCCTTCCTAGTGCTGCTGGCTTTTTAGGACTCTAATCCTCAAGGATTATATCCACTCAGGACAAGAGAAGTGCCTGTCTTATGTCCACCTAGCTGATTGTTTGCCCAGTTCCAGTTTATCCCCTCTCCCCCACAGTTCAAGCACTAGCCAGTGTTTGCTGTGTGTCCCAACACTTTGCCCCGTTTAATCACTTATCGCACCGCATTCAAGCATCCTGCCTACCTGACTATCTCTAGGCTCAGGCATCCTCTGTGAGGGAAGGGATTGTTTGTCTTCCCACCACTGTTCTTGGCATCTGGAACTAGGCTAACACATGACAGACATGCATGTGTACTAAATGAGTATATTCCCGTGTATTCCCACCTTGGTCATTTTAAACATCTGAAACGTTTAAGCATTTGGTATCTAAGTATACAGCATTCTATAATCTGTGTTTTTAGTATTCGGTTAGCAGAGAATAAATAAATATGGCCTAGTTTCAAACCTGATTGTTTGGTTTCAAACCCGGGACAAAGTCAGACCAGGACAAGGGGCTGAGGTACATATTTAATATACCAAAGCAGACCTAGCCTCCAGGTTCTTCCAGCATCCCTCAGTCCCAACCTGGCATATCCTACCCCAACCCTGAACTTTCCAGCCCAGGAGCTGGGCTGCCCTTCTCCCTATATAATCCAGACATTTTGTGCTCTCTCTCTCTCTCTCTCTCTCTCTCTCTCTCTCTCTCTCTCTCTCTCTCTCTCTCTGTCCTTTTCCTCTTCTCTTCTCCCTCTGCATGCATACCTCCCTCCTCTTATTCCCCCTTATCTATTTCTCTTTACCTCCTTCACCTACCCTCTTTCCACATGGTGACTTCCCTGGCCAAAGAGCAGCTTCCCAATAAACCTGCCTTTAATATAATCTAATCTTGTTTAAATTGGCTCATTTCACCTGCAGTGGAGAAATAACCTATCACTAATTAAAGATAAATGTAAGAAATGCAGCAAGATGGCTCATTGTGTAAAAATACCACTGAAAACCTGATGACAGGGGTATGAGCTCAGGAACCCATAATGGAAGGAGAGAACCAATTTCTACACGTTTTCCTCTGACCTTGGCATGAACACTGGAGCATATAATTTCCCATGCTTGCACAGACATCATTTACACACACACACACACACACACACACACACACACACACTCACGCGCGCACACACACACTAATTTAAATAAATAAGATAAATTGTAATCCTTACTTGAACAACCCCAAATAGCTAAGTTAAGCCATTTTTTTCAATTAAATTACAATTATTTTAAAAATTCAAGATTAATTTCCAAACACAAGATGAATTTCTAAATACATAAAATAAACATGAATGCTTTCCATCTTCTTACTCTGTAGGAAACAGGCCTCCAGCCATTGTTCTCTACACGGCGATACCAGCCGCTGTTGTCCTCGGTCTGAGGTGGATCATCTTTGTTATGAGATGTGTATCTTGCTGGAAGCTTTGTGTAATCTCTAGGGCTGTTAGCACACAGATCTTCAATATGTCTGTGAGTGAAAATTTTATAGTATATCTCAGGTGGAAATTTAACCTGCAGATGGGAGAGTTCAAAGCATCATTGTAATGCAATAATGGAAATGGGTTATATTTTAAAAATTCTTTTAAACTTCAAGTAAGTATGCTGTAAAAGTACCAAATGAGGATTCCAGGCAAGGAAGCAGGCTGGCTAACTACAGCTCTTCTCCCTCTCCTCTTCCAAAGCCAATCCTCTAGGCCAAGTGCTGAGGCCTCCCTTCCCCCACTGCCCCCCTCTCAGGGGGAAATCACAGATCTTCCCCTCCTAACTTCCCTCCCCCAACTCATTGCTTTAGTCTCCAACTCCAGTAGGTACTCCCAGGGAACTCGCAGGCTACTCAGACAGGGAAGCAGTAGGCTCACTGCATATCTTTGCCTATCCCTCCTCTCCACTAAATCTAATCCCCCAGACTCATTCCTAGCTCTGTAACAGATCCCCTGTTGCACCCTCCCCTTTTTGACCCTGCCCCCAGCCCATCTCAGGTGGATCACATAGATCTTCGCCTACACACACACACACACACACACACTGCTCTATCCTAGCTCCTAACTCCAGCAGGTACTTCCTGGCCACTGAAGATCTTTACCTCCTTCATTCCCCCAAGCCCATTCCTGTAGTCTCATTCCCCAGCTCTGTGACAGATCTCTTGCTCTGGCCTCTCCTCACTCTCTGTCCCTATCCCTAGGGGACTAGGCAGATTCTGGTAGAACGCCCTGGTCTCCTCCTTCCTGAGGATCCCTTTAGCACCTTCCTCCTAGCCCATACCCATTCTTACATGTCAGCTCCCCACACCTAGAAACACATTTCACCTGGAACCCCCAGTGGTCATACCTATTAGGATCCCAACATTTTTTCTTATCAGCCAATATACAGCCACTAAATCTCCTGAGAACCAGGGAGGGCAACAGAAACCAAGAAACAAAACACCCACCCAACAACGACAAGACCAGTTATCAGCACCTAGAGTTGCAGTCTCCCCAAACTGAGATGCCTATACACCAGCGCAAAAATACAATTAATAGCCAGAACACTGTCTCCACTAGAGCCCAGCAACTCGACCATAGCAGGTCCTAAGAAAAGGAATCTAGCCGAAGCACAAGCGAAGGACCTTAAAATACTCACTACGAATGACAGAGGTTCTTAAAGGAGAACTGAATAAACTCTTCAATCTGTGAAAACACAAACAGTGCTAGGAAATGAAAAAACAGTTCAAGACCTGAAAACAGAAATAACATCAATAAAGAAAACACAAAGTGAGGGAAATCTTGGAATGAAAAATTTAGGAACTTGAACAGAAATCTCAGAGGCAAGCCTCACCAGCAGAATACAAGAGGTGGAAAAGAGACTCATAGACAACAAAGACACAATAGATGGTATGGCTACCCTGGGCAAAGAAAATGTTGAGTCTAAAAAGTTCTACACCAAAAATCCAGAAAATCTGGGACATTGTGAAAAGACCAACTCTAGGAATAATAGGAATAGATGAAGGAAAAGAAACACAGGTCAAAGGCACACAAAGTATTTTCAACAAAATCACAGAAGAAAACCTAAATAATAAGATGCCTAGGTATAAGAAACACAGAGAGGACCAAATAGACTGGACCAGAAAAGAAATTCCCCTAGGCACATAATAATCAAAGCACCAAACATACAGAAAAAGTAAGAATATTAAAAGCTGAAAGGGAAAAAGACCAAGTAGCACATAAAGGTACACCTTTTAAAATAACACTTGACTTTTTTTTTTTCTTTTTTTCCAGACAGTGTTTCTCTGTGTACCCCTGGCTGTCCTGGAACTCAGAAATCCACCTGTCTCTGCCTCCCAAGTGCGGGATTAAAAGCGTGCGCCACCACTGCCCTGCTAACACCTGACTTCTTAAGGGAGAGTCTAAAAACTCAAATGGCCTTGTAGTGATGGTGTCTAAAGATTCAAAGACACCACAGATGTCAGCCCAGACTACTACACCAGCAATACTTTCCATCACGATAGATGGAGAAAATAAGATACTCCATCATAAAACCAAATTAAGCAATATCTATTGTGGGACCATGTAAGGCAGCCCGTTTTCTGTTTTCTGGTTGAGCTAGGTTTAAACCCCAGGGAGACCCAGCAGGTGTTCTTGCAAGGAACGATAGGCATTTGCCATGCTCCCAGACACTAGGCTCCTGACAGAGGTTTCAGCTCTCCATAATTCTGTGGCCATCTGTCACATAGGGCAATGCCCTAAGCGCCTCTACAGGTGGAGGATGCGACTACAGATCACTCAGCCTCAAGACAGATCTCCATTTTAATAAGGTACCTTAAGGCCTGAAGGGCTTAGCCAATTAAGCTCTCCTTCCCAGACACTCCACCCTGCAAAAGGTATTTAACCTCAGGCCCACCCTGAGAAAGTTGGGTTTGGTTTCACTCATTGCAACTCTCCACGGTGACAATAAGTGCGTTAAAACCATGGACTGCCTCTTCTCATTGGGACCACAGTAGGAACAATGAAGCCGGTCTTCCTCCTGCCCTTTACCCTTCAGCCCCCAGCTACAACCCCTAGGCCCGCACTCCATTCTCAGCTATTTTGCAACATAGGGCAGCTTCTGTGCTGTCCAAGAGCTAGAACCTGCCATCCCTGGCCTCCATTTGGCCCGGGAACCCACAAGGGAACTCCGGCAGTTCCCCAGGGACATCAGACTGTTCCTCCCTACCCCTGGAGCAGGGTCCTGCGGCTTCTCACAGCCTGTTGCCAGCAGCAGCAGCAGCGGGTGGGCACAATCAAACTTTGTGTCTCACCTCACCCAGCAGCCTGAGCCCTGGATCAGATGCAGGCCACCAATTTTAACTCACAATCTATATACAAATCTAGTCCTCCAGAAGGTGCTGGAAGTAGAATTTCAACCTAAAATGGTTTACCACACCCAAGAAAACACAGGGAATAATCCCAACAAATCAAAAGAAGGAACACAAACACACACGCCCCACACCACCACCACAACAATAATAACAGGAGTCAACAAACATTACTTATTGATATCTCTCAACATCAATGGTCTCAATTCTCCAATAAAAAGACACAGAACGGATGCAAAAACAGGATCCATCTTTCTTCTGTAGCCAAGAAACATATCTTAACATTAAGAATATACATCACCTCAGTGTAAAAGGATGGAAAAAGGTATTCCAAGAAAATTGACCTAAGAAGCAAGCAGGTGGAGTCTTTTTTTTTTTTTTTTTTTTTTTTTTTTTTTAGGTTTTTCGAAACAGGGTTTCTCTGTGTAGTCATGGCTGTCCTGGAACTCACTCTGTAGACCAGGGTGGCCTTGAACTCAGAAATCCACCTGCCTCTGCCTCCCAAGTGCTGGGATTAAAGGCAAGCGCCACCACCGCCCGGCAGGTGGAGCCATTTTAATATGAGACAAAATATACTTCAAACCAAAACTCATCAGAAAAGATGGGGAAGGATACTTCATACCCAGCAAAGGAAAATTCTACCAAGAGGACATGCAATTCTTTTTTTTTTTTTTTCATTTTTCGAGACAGGGTTTCTCTGTGTAGCCCTGGTTGTCCTGGAACTCACTCTGTAGACCAGGCTGGCCTCAAACTCAGAAATCCACCTGCCTCTGCCTCCCAAGTGCTGGGATTAAATTCGTGCGCCACCACCGCCTGGCTGACACTGCAGTTCTTAACCCCTGAGTACCAAGCACAAGGGCACCCAAGTTCATAAAAGAAATACTGCTACAGCTTAAATTACATGTTGAATATCACACTTTGATAGGTGGAGACTTCAACACCCCACTGTCACCAACAGATAGCTCATCCAGATAGAAATTAAATATAGGAAGGCTAGAGCTAACTGATATCATAAGCCAAATGGACCTAAGAGATATTTACAGAACATTTTACCCAAACACAAGAATATACAGCACTTTATGGAACTGAAACCAAAACTGACCAAATAGTTGGATGAAAAGCAAGTCTCAATAGATACAAGAAAATTGAAATAACCTCTTGTGGGGCTGGCAAGATGGCTCAGCAGGTAAGAGCACTGATTGCTCTTCCGAAGGCCCTGAGTTCAAATCCCAGCAACCACATGGTGGCTCACAACCACCCGTAATGAGATCTGACGCCCTCTTCTGGTGTGTCTGAAGACAGCTACAGTGAATTACGCTGGTGAGCCAGGCCAGAGCGAGCAGGGCCGGAGCAAGGTCCTGAGTTCAATTCCCAGCAGCCACACACATGATGGCTCATGGCCATCTGTACAGCTACAGTGTACTCATACACATAAAATAAATAAAATAAATCTTTAAAAAAGAAAGAAAGAAGAACCCCTTGCATCCTAACTGACCACTGCAGATTAAAGCTGGATATCAACAACAACAGAAAGCTTACATGGAAACTGTACAGCTCTTTACTGAATGAAAAATGAGTCAAAGCCAGAATTTGAGAAATAAAAACTTTCTAGAATTGAATGAAAATGAACATCCAACATGACCAAACTTACAGGATGCAATAAAAGCAGTTCTAAGAGGCAAGTTCATAGCATCACATGCTTATATTAAAAAAAATTAGAGTGAGAAACCTCATACTACTAACACACACACACACATACACACACATACACATACATACACACACATACACACACACATACACACATACATACACATACACACATACATACACACACATACACACATACACACACATATACACACATATACACACACATACACACACATACACATACACACATACACATACACACATACATACACACACACATACACACAAAACCCAACAAAATAAAGCAGTAGCCCTCTTATATACAAAGAAATCGGGGAACTGGCCTTCACTTTAGCCATAGTGGTATAAAATATCTTGGGACAAATCTAATCAAGAAGAAAGAAATTGAAGAAGTTATCAGAAGATAGAGAGATCTCCCATGTTCATGGGCAGATAAGATTAATATAGTAGTAATGGCTATCCTACTAAAAGCCATCTACAGATTCAGTGCACTACCCGTCAAAACTCCAAGGCAGTTCACAGATCTTGAAAGGACAATTTTCAGTTTCATATGGAAACAAACCCTGAATAGTTAAAACAATATGAATAATAAAAGAACTTTGGGAGATATCACTATGATTTCAAGTTGTACTACAGAGTTATAGTAATTAAAGCAGCATGGTATTGGCATTGATCAATGGAATACAATTAAAGATGCAGATATAAATCTGCATGCCTATGGACACCTGATTTTTGACAAAACAAAACAAAACAACAACAATAACAATAACAACAACAACAACAACAAAACCATAAATACACACTGGAAAAAAGACAGCATTTTCAACAAATAGTACTGGTCAAATTGGATATCTGCATGTAGAAGAATGTAAAAAAAAAAAATCCATATTTATCACTCTACACAAAACTCAACCCAAATGGATCAAAGACCTCAACATAAAACCAGATACACTGGACCTGGTAGAAGAGAAAGAAACTGGGGAGTAGACTTGAACTCAATGGCACAAGAAAAGACT
The DNA here is from genome assembly GCF_008632895.1 of Mastomys coucha. Classification (NCBI taxonomy): domain Eukaryota; kingdom Metazoa; phylum Chordata; class Mammalia; order Rodentia; family Muridae; genus Mastomys; species Mastomys coucha. The sequence continues at coordinate 47,409,367 of NW_022196906.1, read as the reverse complement.
TCTGAATAGAATACCACTAGCATGGGTACTAAGATCAAATATTAATAAATGGGACCTCATGAAACTGAGAAGCTTCTGTAATGCAAAGTACACTGTCATCTAGACAGATAAAGCAGCAGCCTGCACAACAGGAAAAGATTTTACTAACTACACATTTGATAGAGGTCTAATATCCAAAATATATGAATAACTCAACTAAATAACTAAAAACTAGATATTTATTTATTTTAGATTTATTTATTTATTATATGTAAGTACACTGTAGCTGTCTTCAGACGCACCAGAAGAGGGCGTCAGATCTCATTACGGGTGGTTGTGAGCCACCATGTGGTTGCTGGGATTTGAACTCATGACCTTCTGAAGAGCAGTCAGTGCTCTTCCCCACTGAGCCATCTCACCAGCCCTAAAAACTAGATATTAACAAAACAAATAACCCAATTAAAAACAAGGTGCAGAGCCGGGCAGTGGTGGCACATGCCTTTAATCCTAGCACTAGAATTAAAGGAGTCAGAGGCAGGTGGATTTCTGAGTTCGAGGCCAGCATGGTCTACAGAGTGAATTCCAGGACAGCCAGGACTACACAGAGAAACCCTGTCTTGAAAAACCAAAACCATAACCAAACCAACCAACCAAACAAAAACAAAAACAAAAACAAAAAACAAGGTGCAGATCTAAACAGAGAATTCTCAAAAGAGGAAACTCCAGGGACTGAGAAACACTTAAATGTTCAACACCCTTACCACCAGGAAAATCAAAACTGCTTTGAGATTTTTATCTTATCTCTGTCAGAATGGCTAAGATCAATAAAACAAATGATAGCACATGCTGGCGAGGATGTAGAGGAAAGGGAACTCTCATCCATTGCTGGTGGGACTGCAAACTTGTACAGCCACTACGGAAATCAGGAAGATGGGAATCCATCCACCTCAATATCCAGCTCTACCACCACACTTGGGCATATACCCAAGGGATGATTCATCCTTCCTCACTTGCCCACATGTCCACTGATGCTCTATTTATAATAGCCAGGAATTGGAAATGACCTACATGCCCCTCAGTACAAGAATAGATAAAGAAAATGTGGTACGAATCCATCCACCTCAATATCCAGCTCTACCACCACACTTGGGCATATGCCCAAGGGATGATTCATCCTTCCTCACTTGCCCACATGTCCACTGATGCTCTACGTATAATAGCCAGGAATTGGAAAGAACCTACATGCCCCTCAGTACAAGAATAGATAAAGAAAATGCGGTACATTTATACTATGGATTATTATTACTTAGCCATTACAAAACAATAAAATCATGAAATTGACAGGTAAATGAACAGAACTAGAACAATTGTCCCAAATTAGGTATTCTAGACCCAGAAACACAAATATATGTATTTGCTTATATGTGGATATTAGCTATTAAGTCAACAATAACCAAGCTACAATCTGTAGAGTCACAGAGGTAAGGGACAAGAGGGGACAGATCTTGTTAGAAAAGGAAATAGATAGATATAGATGGAGCACTGGAATGGGAGAGGGGAATGAGGAAGGAATATGAGAGAGACAGCTAAAATTAAAGGGTAATTTAATTTTACCCTAATACAGTCGAGGTTTCCTAAAATACATACACTGTGGTGGTTTGTGTAGGTGTGGCCCCCATAGATTCATGTATTTGAATGCTTGGCAATAGGAAGTGGCACTCTTAGGAAGTGTGACCTTGTCAGAGGAAGTGTATTCACTGGAGAGGCAGAGGTTTGAGGTTATACATGTTCAAGGTACACCAGTGCGACACAATTTCCTTCTGCTGTCTTCTTCAGATCAAGAAACTCTCAGCTCCTTTTAGAGCACCATGTCTGCTTGCCTGCCACCACACTTCCCACCACGGTGAGAATGGACAAAACCTCTAAATCTATAAACCAGCCCCCATCACATGTTTTCCTTTACAAGAGTTGCCTTGGTCATGGTGTCTCTTCACAGCAATAAGACCCTAACAAAGACATATGAAGGCAATCTAAATGAAATCATCAAACAATGGGGAAGACAGAGTCTCATCTGGCCATCTCTTGCCAGCAGAGGAAGCATCCTGCCCGGGACTGGGTTATAGGTAACTGAGTTGTTGGCCAAAGGGGTCCCTGGCTGTTGCTAAGGGTGGCTCTCTACAAACTGACAAAAAGCCCCCATTGCTGAAGAGAATTCCTATACAGCTCACTAAACATGAGAAAGTCAAGCTGGTGCCTATATAGGGCCTTCACCCCTAAGTTCTAGCATCTTTGTTACAGGAAGGTCCTTTGCACATGACCAAAAGAGAAATGTAAACACCAACACAGTACCAAACCTTTGGTCTACAATGCTGTCCTGCCTACAAGATATGCTAGGGAAATGGTGGCACAAACCTTTTGGGAGTAACCAGCCAACATCTTATTTGACTTAAGGCTCATTCCATTGGATGGAACCCATATCTGACCCTCCTTGGGTCACCAAGCACTTGATTCTAAATAGTTCAGGGACCAAGGGTAAACCAAACTGCTAATTTTTTAAAAAAGTAATAATAAAATGACTCCTAATGACACTCTGCTATACCCATGGGTCAGTGTCTTATTCCACTGTCTTCAGAGAAGCTTTATCTTAACCAAAGCCCTCCTCTCATGCCTCTGTGGAAGAGGAGGTGGGAAGAATCTAAGAGCCAGAGGGATGGAGGACACCAAGAAAACAAGGCCTTCTACCTCAACATGAACAAAGCTCAGAGACGGAGGCAGCAGTGCAGGGCTGCAGGGTTCTATACCAGGTCCTCTATAGGTATATGATGGCTTCCAGTTAGTGTTTTTATGGAATTCCGGAGTGTGCAAACGAGTGGGTCTCTGACTCTTGTGCCTTCTCTTGGGATCTTTTCCTTCTGTTCATTTTGTCCAATTCTGATGTGTTTGGTTTTATTTTATCATATACCATATCATATATCATTATCCCTTAGAAGTCTGTTTTCTAATGAGAGAGAGAAAGTTAGCAGATCTTGATGGGAGGGGAGGAGAGGAGCCAGAAAGAGTGGAAGAAATTATGTGATTATATTACATAAAAAGTCATATATCACATAATGTGATATGTGTTTTTTCAAGACCGGGTTTCTCTGTGTAGCCCTGGCTGTCCTGGAACTCACTCTGTAGAACAGGCTGGCCTCGAACCCAGAAATCTGCCTGCCTCTGCCTCCCAAGTGCTGGGATTAAAGGTGTGCGTCACCACCGCCCGGCTAGATAATGTCTATATAGTGATTCATAAGATATATCATGTGAGTAAAGCATTGCATTTTCAAGAAAAGGGGAAAAAACAAACCTACCAAATAAGGATTCAGGCATACTCACCCCGCCCAGTCTGAATCGCACTTGGACGCCAGCAGCAGCATCTAGGAGCTGTGCCTGTAAGAAAATAGGAGAATGTCCCTTCAGCATCCCATGAGCATCATTTGGCTATCGCTCATTCCATCGATTAAAAGTAGTCACTGATATTTACTGTTCATACAACAGGTCAAGTAATTAGATTTAAATCATAAAACATTATTTTTAATTATGCTTGCACATGAGTGCAGGTGCCCATGGAAGCCAGAGGCATTGGATTTCACTGAAGCTGTAGTTACAGGTTGTTGTGAGCTGCCCAGTGTGAGCCATTTCTCCAGCCCTGAAATCAAAGTACTCTGAGAGCTAAGGTCTTAATGGACAGCTCTTAGGATAATTGGAAAAATACCACCAACTCTCCTGTCTGTGCAATATATAATTACAAATCCTAAATGAATGTGATGTCACATGCCTTTAATCCCAGCACTCCAGAGACAGAAGCAGGTGGATCTCTGCGAGTTCAAAGCCATCATGGTCTACACAGTGAATTCTAGGACAGCCAGGACTATAGAGAGAGATCCTGTCTCAAAATAATAATAAAAATTAAAATAAATACAAATCCTAAGTGACTTGCTATTTGTAAAACATCAACAATAAGTCCTCAAACATATGACTTACATACAAAATATTGTAAGTAAATTCAGGAAAAAATATAGCTGGTCCACTCAAACTCAACACTAGATGGACCTTTCCTAACTAGCTTTGTTATGTCAAAAAAGATCCAAATTTCTGGGAGAATTGTGTACAATAAATCTTGTAAATCTTTTTTTCCTAAAAGGAAAATGGGGGAGAACCCTTCACCCCTTATCTGAAGACAGTTCACAATTATCTCCTTTGCATTAGGTTAGATTAGAAAATAGGTATTACAGTTTGAAAATCTATTCATTTTTCAGGATAATTTTCTCCTGTCCAAAACCTTTATAAAATTAAATATGAAATATAAAATTCTGCATAATTTTTTTATATTTGAATGGTGATGTTATACATTCATACATTTTCACTAAATTTCTGACAATTTTTTTTGTTTTGTTTTGTTTTAAGACAGGGTTTCTCTGTGTAGCCCTGGTTATCCTTGAACTCAGGAATCTGCCTGCCTCTGCCTCCCAAGGGCTGGAATTAAAGGTGTATACCACCACCATCAGGCATGGACAAGTTTTAAGTGTGCAGCTCCATGAATTTTTACATGTTTGTATATTCTGTGACTCTGTAAGTCATATAATAATCATAAACACCTTCAGCATCGTGGGCCTGTGACTTTTCCCAGATGGATATTCTTAAAAATCTCTTTATCTTCATGGATTAATGTTGCTAGCTTTCAAATTTTACACAAAAGGAATCATACCCTGTATGCTATTTGGATGCCTGGCTTTTTGTTCAGTTTCAATTGTTGATGAAAGTATAAGACCCATCCACGTAGATGCATGGGTTATTTTTGCATTGCTACTAATATTTCATCATGGTGGCTCTTACTGTTTCACATTTGCTTTGTCTATAACTTGGGCTATAAACAAAGCTGCTGTGAGTACTACTGCTACTTCTTGGCTTCTGGTGGATTGTTGAATTTATTTCTCTGGTTGAATGCTCAGGAACGGAATAGAAGAGGTTCTGGTGCACGCTGGTTGACTTTCTGTCACTGTAACAACATGTTGGCGACTGGGAAGTCTTTTCCTTACAGGTCTGGAGGCTGTGGAGTCAGCATCTACAGAGAGAGGGCTTCCCTGCTTTGATGACATCATATGACAAGAGAGCAAGGATGCTAGCTAGCTTGGGTTTCCCTTCCTCTTATAAAGCACCTGGAGGCAGGAGCTGATGCAGAGGCCATGGAGGGGTGCTGCTTACTGGCTTGCTTACCATGGCTTGCTCAGCCTGTTTGCTTATTACAAACAAGGACTGCCTACACTCTAGGCTGTCCCAGGTCAACCGTCAACATAACAATCATTATCAAGAAAATGCCCTACAGATATGCCTCTTCCTGACCTGAGCTTATGTCAAGTTGATAAAAGCAAAAATATCAATAAAAAAAAAAAAAAAAAAAAAAAAAAAACCAACCCAACAGGGACAGCACCTCAAGGCATGCTTCTAAAAGCAGAAACTAATGCATGATGCGGAATTCAAAATGAACATGGTTAGATTGGATAGAAGGGGTCGTAAGTGCCTGGCAGATGCAGTGAAGTAGGGAAAAGTTTGCTGTTGTTTGCTTTGTGGCAATTCATTTAACTATATATTTACACCTTCAGAGTTTGCAATATGTATGTAATTTCAATAAGTTTTTCAAGAAGCAAACATGAAGACATTGAACTGATAAGAAGATGCTGTGCTAGTAATAAAAGTCTTACCTCTTTAGGGTTAATGTACCTCACTATCTGGCGTGGCTCCCCTTGTCTTCTTAAGTCAATCAGAGTTTTAAAATGCTGGAATACGGAAACATTCTAAAGATCGAAACCCAGATTTTTATGGTTAAAACTAGATTCTCTGCTTTTCTGAGAGTATTGTTTTGAAAGTTTCTTACATTTATTTATTTGGGACAGGGATGCCACAGTACACAATTAGAGATCAGAGGACATCGTTGGAGCAGTGGTTCTTTTCTTTCTACCGTGTGGGGGCCCAGTGATAGAACTCAGGCCATCAGCCTGGTGGCAACTGCCTTTACCCATTGAATTATACTACTAGCATTGGGATTTCTGCTTTTCTCAGCTGTTCACGCAACTGCACAGAAACACAGATGTGAACAGCCCTGCAGGACTAGAGAAATGAAGCTTCAAATTGAACAGAGTTTAGGGAAAGCAAAAACTCATCACCCATGAGGTTTGGCTGGGGCAATCAACACTTTAGAAGGTAAACATCTCAGCCATAAACTCTTTCCCTAGCTCTTTTTAGGAAGCTGGTGCTATCCTGACATCAAAATTTCTCAAGGATACTATATAAGAGGGGGCCCTATTCACCTTCTCAAAGGAACGAGGGGGTGCTAGATACAGCCTAGCACCCGCTTATTCTGAAATGAGCCTAGCTACACTCTGAGGTGAGTGACTTCAGGAGATGACTAGGCACTAAATGAGAGCAAGTGGGAGGGAGGGACAGAACAAGGGAGGGAGGGAAGGAGGGAAGGAGGAAAGTTCAGATGTTTGGGATGACAGTGTAGAAAGAAAAGCATTTCTGCCTCTCCCGCCCCAGCTCCACATCCACAGAAGGAAGCTTCCCTTCCTCCTGCAGGAGAGGGTGGACAGGAGAGTCCCTGCAGACTTCTGTCAGCTAGGATGCAGGCAGCCTTTGCTAGCAAAAAGCTTCACAGCTCTCCCTGGCTGGTGGTCTAGTTAGATAAGCAACCAGAACTCTGTAGAGAGGCTGAATTTTGGACAAGGACTTACAATGTCTCCAGGGGAATACACAGGCTGCTATAGCTAGTGGCATCTGGAGACATTTACTTTTGTGTAAATTTGGAGTGTTCTAAGGGTCAGAAACCCCTGCACACCTCTCCCCTCCATGGACACCTACTACACTGGCTTGTAGGGCAGCTTCCTTGCAAATGCAACCTGGCCTTGAAGACTCACTGTGTCCTATGCTAGTTGGGTGCTCACTGTAACTGAGGAAAACCCATCTTCTGAGAGAGGCTGCTGTCCTTTCCATGGTGTAGCCAAACCCTGAGTACCCACTCCTACTGCCGTTCATCTCCTAGCTACCTGTACCACTACTGTCTCCACTCTTGCTGGTCCCCAGAGTGAGTGAGTGTCTTTAGAAGTTTCCAGCAGGCTCTCCCTGGTGTGCACTGTGCCCCTTATTGTCATCCCTTATTGTTAAGGACACAATGAAGAAGATGCTATGGTGCTTGGTGGAAGCATAGCCAGTGTTGTGCAGTAAACTGATGCTGTTAGACTCATCGCCTGGAACAGACTACTTACTAAGAGGCTACCCCATTAAATCAATGGGGATGCCAGGTGTGTAAATCTTAGTGCAGGAGCACAAGAGAGGTCTTGCAAAGAAAAGAGACACAGCAAGGTATTGGCTCCCAGAGATCTGCAGGATGGCTAGGTGCAAAATACTTGACAAATGTAAAATAATGATCGCAAGGAAACGAATGAGATCCTTGAGGCAACGGACTGATAGTTTAGTGAAAATCTGTTTAGGAGAATTCTAAACTCCAAGGTGAACAAAAGATGGCTAGAATCATGACAGCACTCGGAAGCATAACCTCCACCAGAGTCTGTGAACCAAAGGGAAGTGAAGAATCGTTCATCGTCAAACAACAGTAAACATCAATAAAGTAAAATTGTGAAAAACATTCAAGAGAATTACCAAAATAAACAAACAAATACCAGGAGTTTTTACTTATCATTAATAACCTTAGATGTAAACAGACTAAATTATCCAATTAAAAGATTCAGAGTTGGTCAACAGATTTAAAAACTAAGACCAAAGAATATTCTGCCTGTAACTTGTAAGAAACTTAAGCCACCAGTGAAGACACAAAACGATGGGGGTGGGAGGATTGGTTGTGGTATTTAAAGTAAATGGAAGCTTAAAACAAGCGGAAGCACTGGGTTTATGGCTTTTCAAGAGGCAAACGGTAGAACTGTAAGATTTGATTGATCTGATGGTGGTCTTGTGGACTGGAAACAGCTGGGTAACTTGACACAAAGCCACTAGGCATAGCGACTGAAGGGGTCCATACATTGCAGGGTGCCCCCCTATGGACCCCAGTTAAGGCACACACCACACCCAAACATCAATTTCCAAGCACAAACCAAGCACAAAGAGATATTTTATTAAGCAAGGCAAAGATACAGGGTGGCTGAACTCTGCATCTGGCAGAGACAGCTGCAAAGAGCTTTTTGCAAGTGTTGATTTTAAGAAGGAGATAAGGGGGTGGGGTGGGGTATGGGGGGTCTGTATTAGAATGAGCTAGGATGAGTTGGTAAGTTCTGACTAGGTATCTTAACAAGGATTGTTAAAATAGTGAACTCTGATTGCTGGACCCTGATGCTTTGATCTTGTTGGACTTTAGGGATCAGGCTCAGGAATGAGTCAGGTATAACAAAGTGGTCAAAGAAGGAAGCAGACTTTGGTGGATAGCTTTAGGAATGGCATCTAACAGTTGAGCAAGGGAGAGGGAAGGGAAGGACAAAAACTGCAGGCATCATGCTTGTCAAGCTCAGGCCACTAGAGCCCTTCAGTGGCAGAATTGCTACTATTATAAAAAGGAGTGAAGTCATTTTACCTCTTGGCTGTCACCCAACTTGATAAGTATACTTGGAAAATTTTCTACTTATGAGACCAGTTCTATCCATGTTAAGAACACAATAACTGAGCAAATAGCCTAGATAAAATATTCCATTAAGCCATAAGATCTTCAAGAGCACTCAATAAATATTGGATGAGTAAATATACCTTTACCACTTTGTCACAAACATGATGGCTGAGTCAAGAAACAAAGACTATCATAGGTCAAAGTTAATGAGACAATTAGTGATATATATATGTGTGTGTGTGTGTGTGTGTGTGTGTGTATGTGTGTGTTATCTATTATCAAAGTATCTGACACCACTTAGAAACTTATAGGAGACAGAGGGATGGCTCAGTCAATAAAATGCTTGCTGTGTAAACTCTCCAGTACCCATGTAAAAAAGCTGAATGTGGCTGGGTGGAGGTGGCCCACACCCTTCACCCTAGCATGTGGGAGGCAGAGGCAGGTGGATTTACAGAGTAGTTTACACAGTTTGGTGTACAGAGTGAGTTCCAGGACAGATGGGGCTACACAGAAAAATCCTGTCTCAAAAAAACCAAAACAAAAATGAAACAAAACAAAATGAAAAGTTCAATGAGATGGGACACTCATAATCTGGGAGCCAGAAATGGGTGGGTCAGTGAGGCTTGCTGGGTAATCACTGTGGCCTGCTTGTCAAGTTATAGGTTAGTGAGGTCTCCTGTCTCAAAAGCGAAAGTAGACTATATCCTGAGGAACAATGTCTAAGGTTTATTTGTGACCTCTGTGTGCATGCATATACAACCATGTCCACACTTACCTACATTATGTGTACACCAAAACATTGTTTTAACTAAAAAGAATGTAAATGTTTTGAACCGAATGAAATAATTTTGCCTTTTGAAGCTGGATATTGAATGACTAACTTGAAGGGTGGTACAAGCATGTGTAAATACATAAAAGAGCTATTGAACTGTGCACACTTTCTGTTCACTTTGTTAAATGTTTAAGTTCTCTCTCAATGGATCAGATAAACAGACTCACAAGGAAAGTTTTCCAGGCCCTCTGAATGATTCTTGCAGCTATTTCCCGCTTTGGATGAGCTTGGGTATCTTTCACAGACATTTGGAAGTTCTAAAAGAAAAATAAGCAAAATGGAAACCTTGAAATAATTGTATATGCTCCACTATGAAACTGTCTCTGGTGCTCAATGAAAACTAAATAAAGTTGTCTAAAAGAAACAATGAAATGAGACTCAGTATTTTAATAATATTACACTGTTTTCTATCAAGCATGGGATATTTTTCAAATAATCTATTTGTGTGTGTATGTGTTGTATAAGTGCCCATAGATGCTGCAAGGGACATCATATATCTCTTGGAACTGGGGTCACAGGCTTTTGAGAGCGACCCCATGATGATGCTGGGATTTGAACTCTGATCCTTATGTATACAGCATTCTGACTACCAGAAAAGGGCACCAGATCTTATTACAGATGGTCGTGAGTCACCACACCAAGTGGTTGCTGAGAATTAAACTCAGGACCTCTGGAAGAAGAGCCAGTGCTCTTAACCCCTGAGCCATCTCTCCAGCCCGGCAGTAACAGTCTTAACTTCTGGGCTATCTCTGTTCACTGATTAGATGACTTTAATTTGCATGTGCAGTACTAAACTTAAAGATTTAAGGTCAAATAGTAAATAACTAGCCAGAGTCGAGCTCCATTTATGCTTTAAAGTCTGTGACCTTTACATACTTTGTTGTATGACTTAAACAGCTGTAGCCACAGGTTTCCCAAGCCTCTAGCCTAGAACTGGGACCGACTACAGACTTTAACTACATTGTCCACTTTATATATCATGCATTATATTTTTTTAAAAAAAACATGAAGCTTGTACTATTAAGGAGTGAAACAAAAATCACTATTTGCACTTCACAGTTTTTATTTGAACTGTAAAAAATAGTAGAGAAACCAGGAGAGACTCTAGCTCTCAATCCCTTCCAGGCTTCCAAAGCTATGATGGAAGAGGTAGGCAGATGTCAAGTTGTGCTACTCTGAGGGTGTTCTGTGGACTTATGCCAAGTTGATTCTTGTGTTGGCATAGGAGATAAAAATGAATTGAGGGGTTGGGGAGAAAGCTTAGTGAGTAACTTCTTGCTCTGGATGCGTGACAACCTCAGTTTGAATGCCTACACACAAGTAAAAGTTTTCTGTTTTTTTTGTTTTTGTTTTTGTTTGTTTTTGAAAATCTCCAGCAATTAACGGTTGCTGATAATTGAACCTGCATGGTGGGAAGAGGAGGGGCAGGGGCTGTAGCTCAGGGACAGAGTGCTTACCTGGTACTTCCAGAAGAACCACAAACAACAACAACAACAGTGATGATAAAGGAGAGACTAGGGGTTAACCTTGCCCATCTTCTCCCAATTCCCAAGGCTCTAAGACTGGCCCCAAGAGTTATTTGCATCGAGAAAACTGTCAAACGTCTTAAATCAGTATCTATGACTTTCTCTAGTTGACTTAAGATTTAAGGATAATATGGCAATGTGTTAATGATGCAGATTAAAGGTATAGCATGTGCATCACCATTCCGTTGTGAATAGCACAGTAATACAGAAATGACCTCGAGGAACAGTGGCACTTCGTGGAAGCCTCAACATGTTCAACTGTACTAAACATTGCTTGTGTACTAAATGGCAGGCCAGGTAAATGAGCATGTGTACAGTCAAAAATGGAGAGGGAGGGGGGGGGAATTTCACTATGTAGCCCAAGATGCTCCTAAACCCCACCGCCCTCAGTCGCCTCAATGCTGATTGTCGGCAGTGAAGCCACAGGGGAGGCTCTGGGCTCTTACGTGGAAGCAGGGACACAGTAGCCAGAAGATGAGGCTGGACTCAAGAGGGCTTGTCTTCTTTAAGTATGAGGCACTAAAGCATGTGAAAATATTGTTAGAGAAGGAGAAATTAAAGGCGCAGGCGAGGGTAAAGGAAATGTAAGATTCGTTGAGTAGAGGGACCAAGTCGTTTGCTATGAGGCTTCTAACCAACCATGTGGGGAAAACTTCAATTGTAAGACCCAAGGAGCACAAGTAAACCATTGCTTAAATCAGGACTTTACTACACCCATGTGCGAACTGTGCGAACTGCCAATTAGGAGAGGACTGCCAGCCAGTCTCAAGTCGATAGCCCTGTCCTGGGATTCAGAGGGAGCCCTGCAAATGGATACTCTTGTCCGTGGTTTCCTTCAACTCAGAACCCGTATATTCCTGTTCTCTTTACTAAATTTTATTTTTTTTAGCAAATGTGTCTTCACGATTTTGCTTTTCCTCTTTACCTATACATCTTAATACTGAGGGTCAAGACAGAAACCAACAGAAATCCTACTCATGTATCCTTTAGAATGCTCCCTCCATCTCTAAATATGTTAGGGAGAAAATCTAAAGCCACATACTGCGTTTAACAGGGTGGAGGAATCCAGATGCCAGAGGTGGGTTAGCAATATCCTCGAAGCTGCAGCCCCTGAATTAGGGAGAGGGAGGAGTAGGCATTGGTGAGGTGGAGGAAAGCTTTTCCATCATACCAGAGCAACTGTGTCAGGAGAGGGGTTTGGAGAACAGAGCATCAGGAACGGTGGTAGCATACTAAGGGCTTGATGTGAGTGTTTAGGGTCTTTCAACAGGCCAAGATTAGACCAGACACCAGGGCAGAAAGAAACCGGGAAGGAAATGTGTCCCTTGACTTGCCAATCTGTTGGTCTCCATTGTTTCCTTGGTAACAACGCAGTCGGAAATGACTTAATAGCTCCGTCCCTAGGCCCCGCCCCCAAACCTGACCATTCTTCTTACTTAGATGTCTAAGCCTTAGTCTGTGATGACGTTTGTTCTGATAGACGTCTCGCTCTCTTCCAGTCTTGGTGCCATAGAGGCAGAGGACTTGAGAAAGGAACTCAGAGAGATCTCCGACACGTGACGAGCCTTGCTGAAGGCCTACGTGACATGAGGCCTCAGTCTACTACGTGACATGAGGCCTCAGTCTACTACGTGACATGAGGCCTCAGTCTAATGCTATTTCTAAATTTAAGCTCCTTAGCTTGACACAGGTTTTAAATAGAGGACTTCACAGAACCCGAAAGCATACTGTATATTTAATGCATGCTTTATTTACCTGAATGTTGAATATCCTGCACGCCAACATTACCTTAATGTCAGAGGGAAACAATGTAAAATGAAGAATATTCAGACCTGCCTAGTTCTTCTATGCTCTTGCATGGAACATAATTTGTGAGGAAGATGAACTTCTAGGAAAATATTTTCTTTATATATTAAATGCATTTTTACAGAGGGAAAAAAATCCTTGTAGGAAATTCAGTGACAAAGTGAATATCAAGACCTTTAAAATCCTTATCACAGTTTCCATAAACGAGGCCATGGGCTTCAGTTCTCCTTCATGTAGCTGTTGTCATGTGTAGAGAGAATATCTGGTGTATTGTATGGATGCACCACCTGTCAATTAAAAAGCCTGTAGCCTCTGGCTTAGGCAGGAAATGGGAGGTGAACTACCTGGGGTGGGAGATCGGCCAGGGAAGATGTGAGGAGACAGACTCATGGTACCTGAGCATTGGTAACCAGCCATGTGGCAGAATGTAGATTAAAATAATGAGGTTATGTGGGTTATTTAAGTTATGATCTAGTCAGAGAAGAGCCTAGCTATATGGCCAAGGTATTTGTAAATATATTTTGCGTCTGAGTCTTATTCCTAGGAGCATGGAGCTGGGAGTCAGTACCAGGCCCAACTTCAACAGCCATGTGTTAGCACATAGACATGAATACATTTTAATACTTTCAATACTTGTGCTTTTTAATCTAATACAAACTGGGTTCAAATTTTTATATTAAATAAAATTATTATTATTTTTGTCTTGTTTGTTCACTAGTGTTTTTTTTTTTTTCTTTTCTTTTCCTTTTTTCAAGACAGGGTTTCTCTGTGTAGCCCTGGCTGTCTTGGAACTGCACGGGAATTATATCAGTGGACCCCCCCCCCCCCAACCTGGCTGACTGGGTGTTTTTAGGCAGGGGATTATGGGCTTTGGCTAGGTCCTTCCCTAAGTCAGTCAGAGTTGAGATTTTTAAAAACATGTCTTATAATACCTCAGTTGTAAGACATTCGTCTAGAAGGCATGAATCCTGCAAAAGCAAAACAATCCAGCTCAGATACTCAGAACACGTATCAAAGAAAGTTGGGAATCCGAACTTTCCCACAATGCCCATATGCAGTTAGGAAAGGTGTGCCTGGTTGAGGACTTACCTAATGCTTTTCAGGGTCACTGTGCCTCCTCTTCAGGCCCTGATGACCAGGCCAAAACTGCTTAAATTTCCTAGAACAGCAAAGTCAGTGAAATTTACTCAAGCCAAGCAGAAAAACCCAGCAAATCTCTTCAATAGACTGGAATCTATCAAGGGTCAACCGTATTCTGGGAACTTCAGCCAGTGCTCTGACCATCAACATTTGTAAGAAACAGAAATGGGCCTCGAAAATAACTTGATTATCTACAGCCTAGTTAGCCAGTCAGCTGTTACAGCTCATCTGCCGGCTAATTAGCTACAGGGACTTTTGCAACAAGCGCAGTCAGGTTGACTACTATCAATCTCTATGTTCACTAGGCTCGCTGGGCCCAGTGCAGGTGTCCAAATCCATACCTCCCATTAGTAACAGAAATTCCACAATGCCAGTAAAAGCAGAATACTCATTTATATTACTCCTTTTGTGAGGCACCATTTCACTCCAAACTGGTTCAAACAGTGGACTGCTTGGGGAATTGCCCCCCAAATGCTAAAAGGACCTGGCACAGGGGGCAAACAATTAATTGTCCATGGATTTTCTTTTTAGCTTCCACCCCAGAGCCCCATCTGTGGGCAGTGACGTGCACAGCAGCAGGGGGCTCTTGTTACTCATTGCGACATGAAACCTGGGCAGATAGCCTGATCGTGTGGTGGGAAATCAACTTTTGGGTTTCTCTAGGGAGTTCGTTTCTGAAAGCTTGTTTCTTCTTGCCGCCTAGTAGTTTACAATAAGGGGGAATCCTTGGAAAGCACTTTTCTGTTGCTATGGCAAGATGCCAGAGCAACAAACAACCTGAGGAAGAAAGTTTATTTTTGCTTATGGTGCCAGTGGGCATCATGAAAGGGAAGGGTTAGCATGGCTTCAGGAACAAGAAGTTGCCTGACTCCACACACCACACAGGAAGGGCAGTGAGAGCAGGAAGCAGGGCAGGCTATAAGCCTTCAAAGCCTGCCCTGCAGTGATGTTCTTCCTCTATCAAGGCTGCAGGTTCAGTAACCTCTACAGACAGCACCACCAAGTAGGAACCAAGTGTTCAAACTTGTGAGCCCATGAAGGACTATGTTTGCTGCCTAGCTTTTGGTCAACTTGATATAAGCCAGAATCTTCTGGGAAAAGGGAAGGTTAATTAGGAAAGTGTCTCCATCAGATTAACCAGTAGGCAAGTCTGTGAGGATGTTTTCTTGACTAATGATTGGTGTGGGAGGGGTCAGGAAGGCACAGGGGTGGAAAAAAAATGCAGAAAGGGCAGGATTAGAAGAGTATAATGAGACACATGTAGGAAAAAGCCATAATGAAACCCATTAGTTTGTATGTTAACTTTAAAAATTAGTTAAACAAACAAACAAAACAAACCAGGGATGTAAAGCACTTTCCCCCCTATTTCTGCCCAATAGGAACAGAGTGGCCATGACATGAGGACATAGTAGAGAGGAAGCTAGAGCAGAGTCAGAGAGCTCAGAGGTTCAGAGCACACTCGATGCTCTTGCAGAGGACCCAGGTTCAGTTCCCAGCACCCACATGGCAGCTCACAGCCATTTGTAACATCAGTTCCAGGGAATCCATTTTTTTCTGGCCTCTGTGGGTACCAGGCAAGCATGTGGGGGTACTAACACTTATACACAGAAAATAAATATTTTTTAAGAAATCACTTAGACTTAGAGATATACCAGGGTGTAGGTGGTATCAATCTTTCTTAAAACAAAGTACATGGGGTTCCCATTTTTATTATGAAAATGTGCTTTATTAAAAAAAGAGTATATATATATAAAATAAAACCACAGGGCAAAATTCTAGACATTCTTAATATGGCATTGTGGAAAACATAAAATATCTGTTCCTTTCCCCTTATTATAGTCTCCTCTGTGCATTTTTTTTTACCATGTTGACATTTTTATTTTACAGCTTGATATAAATTCATAATTTAAAACCAATTTGGATATTATAAAATGGTATAAAGCAAAAGTAAAAATCGCCCTCTCTCTGTACTCTTCCCAACACTATCAGTCTGTCCTGCCCACCCAACCCTTTCCTTTAGAAAAGGTCTTCACGTTCTGTCCAGTGCCTCTCTTTGGTCATGGAAAGCTTTCATTACAGCGTAATTAAAACTGGTTTCTTCTTGTTAATGGTGGTGCTCAGTTCCTCAACTCATCAGTAGCTATTTAGGCAATGTGCTCACAATTGATGGGTGATGGACTCAGTGTTTGAAAACATAAACATTGTTGACAGTTTATTCAAATGAACACACCTATATCTTTGTATCCTTACATCCCTTTTTCAAAAGTCATATAAAACTTTTTTTTCTATTGAAATTAAAATATATCATTGTCCCCCTTTCTCCCTCCAACCTCTCCCCAGTGGTTTCTCTTTACTCTCAACTCATGGCTCCTGAAGCCAGATATATTTTAATAAAAATTTCAGTATTAAAAGTGGCTAATGGACTCTATGGACAATAGGTAAGTCGGAAGGGAAGGAATCAGGGTCTAATAATGCGGCTTGTTTCCCTAAGGTATGCTCAAGTTAATGAACCATAAAGCCATGGAAAACTCATTTCAAAGGCTATGGTCAAGTGGAGTCACCTAGATTTATTGATAGACTTGCTACAGTTTGGATGTAAAATGTCCCTTGCAGGTTTGTGTGTCAAAGACTGTCTCCAGTGTAATGTTCCAAAGTGGGACTGTTCAAAATGAGAATCTCGGGGGCTCGGACAAGTCAGTAGAAACTGCCCAGTTTGTCTCAATGTGGTTTCTCCTTGTTCAGCTAGGGCTGTTCAGCCTCAAATGACAACGGTTTAAAAAATTAATGTGTCTCTAACAAACCATCATTTGCTTTCTGAACCTGTGGTTAAAGAGGTAGAAGCGAGGGAGGCAGTCTTTTTTCTCATGTCCATATGGGATATTTGTCATGCTGATATTTTTATGATCTAGTTAAAGATATAAATTCTTGTGTTCTTATTGGTCTCCAGGAGAACAGATATGAGCAAATGAGTATTTCAGTTCGGGGAGAACCTTTACTCTGGGAGTGTGGGTAGCTCTTGTTTTAGAGAGCATTCTGTCAGGAACTGCATCTTGGATTGATGCTGATCTGAGGAATCAGAAGTGAACTTATGGTATGAGACTTAGATCTTGACCTTGTCCTCAAACGTAGAGGCAAGTCCCAAAGCCTTTATCTTAACAGCTTCAGTATGCTGTTTATCAGACTACTGAAACAGGAGGGTCTGTGGATCCAGGAATGAGCGCCTGCCTCTGTCATTGGGTTATTAGTGAATCCTGGCTGGCTTCCTGAAGCTGGCTGTAACAATTCTCAAAGATTCTCAGAAGGACAAACAGAATGAAATATCTCACGTGGATGGCTGCTATTTTTACATTCCCAGTACATAAATGCCCACAGGATGCTATTCTCCGTATCTGTGGCTGTACTGTTTTTAATAGGGGTACAACTCAGATTCTCAGTTGCCACACACACTTAATGCTACTTAGCTGGAAAGATTTAAACAATGTGGTATGTTCCTTCAGTCGCCGTGCCACCTTAAGTAGCAGCAGCTTGTTCCTTAGTTAACCTCATCAGATCTTCCAAAAGGAGGCTGCTGTCACCAAGCAATGGGAACAGCTTACATGAGGAGAAACGACACAGTGGAGAGAAATTCAAACCTCCCCAAACACTTCTCCCTTCATAACTGAATATAACAGTAAGTGAAGTTTTTATCTTTGGTAAAGATAGAAACAAGCCAGTGCATGTGAGTGTGCCACCCAGAGATTCCCAGTGATTCATGAGCCTTTTTATCCACAAGGGTGCACAGACAGTTCCGAAGGTATTTGGTAATACTGAAACCCATGATCTTCCTGACGTAGGCTCTCAAGTGTGGGGTTAAATGCTTAGCATTTCTCTACATTTCTTTTTTGTTCTGGCTTTTTCATAAGATCCAACTGGGTAATCTGGGCTGGCCTGGAAGTCACCACAAATCTCAGGTTGGCTTTGCACCAATAAAATCCTCTTGCCTCTGCTTCCATTGTGCTGGATTACAGGTGTAAGCCTATCCACTGGGCCTGGCTTCTCTGTTTCTTCACAGCTTAGCATCTTTCACAAGTCTTTTTTGTTGTTGTTGTTGTTGTTTTTTCGAGACAGGGTTTCTCTGTGTAGCCCTGGCTATCCTGAAACTCACTCTGTAGACCAGGCTGGCCTCGAACTCAGAAATCCGCCTGCCTCTGCCTCCCAAGTGCTGGGATTAAAGGCGTGTGCCATCACCGCCCGGCTATCTTTCACAAGTCTTAAAGATGCAGCTGGCATACAAAGGAGTGTGGAGCTGGGTCTCCTTAAAGCTCTTCTCTCTTGGGCCTCTTCCTGTGGCACTGGCAAATGGATGTGCCATCATCTGGCTGGGGAACGAGTTCCATTCCATCACGGACCATGGGCTTGCTGGCCTGGCGCTCAGCATATTTCTGTAATATGTTCAGAAGGAACAGAAGTTTAGTTCATGCTTCATTCTAGTCTAACCTCCCACACACTTCCACCTTCAACAATGATGCTTCAAACCCAAACCAAAGATCTGGCTCATTCTAATTTCATAGTTATCGTTTAACTTTATTTACTATAAATGCTAGTGTAACATCTCATAGTCTGCCATAGAATCCTAATCTATACTTCTGTGTAAATGGGATGACTCTAGAAAAGATACATGCCCATACTTGAATGAATATGTATGTATGTATGTAGTATGTATGTATGTATGTATGTATGTATGTATGTATATTAGAGTTGAAGCTGAATTTTCACACCAGCAAGTCAAAATAATGAATATCTCCAGATAGAGTGCAAGATGGCCTCTTCCATCCACCCTGTAAGCCTGGAGTCATAAGCATAGCAAGAGGCCCATGCAATGTTCTTCTCCTCTGGCCAGAAATATCCCTACGTGCCATGTCTTTCATTCCATTGATTCTGTGCCCACTTGGTTATATATTCCTAGTATTAAGCTAATACCAACAAAACAATAATATAGCCAAGTTAACATATTAGAGGTAGAAACCCCTACCATTAAAATTAAAGCTAGGGCTGGTAAGATGGCATAATGGGTAAAGTGCTTGCCACCCACCTCAAGACCCTAGTTAAATCCCTGGGACCTACAGGGTGAAGAAGAGAACCAACTTCCATAGAGCATCCTCTGACACAGGCACTATGCTCTCCCTCCCTCCCCGAGCTCACACAACAAATACAATAAAATGTAATTAAAATTTAAAAAAATATTAGAACTAGATTAGTAGAGAGGATGGAACCCATCTAAGAATGGCAAGAGGAGCGGGGTGGGGTGGGGGTGGGACGGCTTGCCTTTATTCTACCCACAGACAATGAATTTCTCAACGGATCAGCCAGCAGGGGGTGCACTCGGACAGGATGGGAGGAACCGCGTGACCTCTAAACCTCCATTTTTTGTTTTTTTTTGTTCTCTCTCTCTCTCTCTCTCTCTCTCTCTCTCTCTCTCTCTCTCTCTCTCTCTCTCTCTCTTTCTTTTTTTCCCATAATACAGAACGGAGATTAACAAGTTCCAGCACTCAGGAAGCAGAGGCAGGAGGATACATGTGAATTCGAGGCCAGCCTGGTTTATAGAAGGAGTTCCAGGACAGCCAGGGCTACAGAGAAACCCTGGTGTGAGCGGTGGGGATGGAGGGTTGGGGGGTTAGTACGGAGGCGGCTGGGAGGTGGCAATGCACTCCTTTAATCCCAGCACTCGGAAGGCAGAGGTAGGTGGATCTCAAGGCTGAGTTCAAGGCTAGCCGGGTCTAGAGAGCTAGTTCTGGGACAGCCAAGGCCAGACCTCAGCACTGGTAATTTCTTCCCACAAGCTGTCCCTGATCCTCCCAGTAAGCACAGTACAAAGTGTCCAAGCCACACATGGGGTATACAGGCCTCAGACCCATGAGGACGGACAGACTGAACTGACCTGTAGCACTCTGTAATAGTAGCAGTAAAGTCTGGGTGGCTGGAGCAGGTCCCTAGCAGTTAGCTGTCCTTCTTTCGCTATCTTCTTTGCTTCTTCATCATTTTCCTAAGATTAAAGATGAAAATGAAAATGACGGCTGCGGCCCACAGAGAAAGCTAGGTGCAAGCGTGGGAGGTGTGTGAACGGATGGGCGATGACGACCACTATGGGCTCTAACTAACACAGGAGGCCATGGGAACACAGAAGATGTCTGTTACCGGGAAGGGATGACGGGTGTGTGGGCTGATTCCAAGTCTCACAAGCTCTTCGGTGACTATTTTGGAACTTTCTTAGCTATCCATGGAGAAAGCTCTGGGTCTGTCATCTGCCTCCCCAGCACTGCCCAGTCTGCCTAAGAGCAGAATGAATCAATTTTCATGTTAAAATGTCTTTTAAAAGCCAGGCTGTACCTTTAATTCCAGCACTTGGGAGGCAGAGACAGGGGGATTTCTGAGTTCGAGGCCAGCCTGGTCTACAGAGTGAGTACCAGGCCAGCCTGGGCTACACAGAGAAACCCTGTTTCGAAAAACAAACAAACAAAAAAAAGCCAGGCTGCAGATCTCTGAGTTTAAGGCCAGCCTGGTCTACAGAGCAAATTCTAGGACAGCCAGAGAGCTACACAGAGATACTCTGTCTTGAAAAGCCAAATCACCACCACCACCACTAGCAGCAGCAGCAGCAGCTAAGATTCTGGGCTGGGGAGATGGCTCAGCAGTTAAGTGTGAGAACTGCCCTTACAGAGGACCAGCATCCACCTCCAGGGGATCTGAGGCTTCTGGTCTTTGAGGGCATTTTTGCTCAAGTGCACAGACCTCTACACTTGTGTAAAATTAAAATAATAAAACTTTGTTTTTTGTAAAGCTTCTTTTAATACACAGTAACAGGAAGTTCTGTTAAACAGCAGTAGCCACAAAGGACTATAATGCTGTAATAAAAAGTTACTCACTCATTAGTACGCACTGGCTGTAGAGCCAGGAATAGCTAACACTCTCAATTATACTCAGGGAAAATGCTTATTTTGTGCACACAACTGATAGGAAAAGCCATTTGGTTGCAATTGTGGATCTTAGGAAAAGTCAGAACAATGACTCTGATCCCCATTATGTCCACAAACAGATATTACTTCTCAAAAGTTAGAAAGTGGAAAAATTATAATGGAAGGATACATTTTATAGTGTCATAATAAACCCAATAGTTTTTAATATTTCTCAAAAAAAAAGGAATCTATTTTATGGGAAACTTGTTCTTGGGATGCTATGGCTTGTGTTGGGGAAGGAATTGAGGTTTTTTTTTGCCCCCTGTTGGGAAGAATATTATAGTTGCTTGGAAAGTTCTCTTGACATATAAAGCCTTTCAACGCTGGCCTTTTTGATCTGTAGTTTGCATTCTGTGTGTTTTTGTTTTGCATTGATGAGTGAAAATAGGGACTCATTTAGAAAAGCTGTATTATATCCAACACTAGACTCCAAATCTGACCTTCAACTATGTTGACAGAGGCTATACAAAGTGATTCTGATGTCTTTCTCTTACATATGTGTACCTGTGTGTGTACACATGTGGGTTTGTATATGAGCACAGACACAGAAGCCAGAGGACGCCCTTCACTCCCTGAAGCAGGAGTTTCAGGCCATTGTGAGTTTCCAATGTGAGTGTTGGAAGCCAAACTAAGTCCTTCAGAAAAGCAGCAAGTGTTCTTAGCCACCCAGCTATCTTGACAACACTTGTGCCTGTTCTTTTGCTATTTAAAGGGATCATGTATTTTCAGAAAATCATAGTCCTTTGATTCGTGTTGATTATGATATACTGGGTCCTCATGGAACACAGGTTCCTATATTAATAACTTGGTTATTGTCCAAGAAAATAACAATTGCATGGAACATACCTTGGCCCATTTCACTTTCTCTAGTAAATCACCGAGGTTTCTTTTAATGGGAACATAGTGTTTCCAAGGCCTTAGTGCCATGTAGAAATGTTCATAGTACGGTGAATCCTGCTTCAGGACCAGGCTGTCGCCCAGCATGAGGTATGGATACCTGTATGCAGCCACAGTCCCATCCACGTTCACTTGGTACTTGTACTAGAAGATTAAAACCAAAGACTCTCATGAAGCACACATCACACAAATACAAAGTCACATACACATCCATACTTTACTTCTGTTTCTTATCATTTTTAAAATTAAATACAGAGGGATTATTTCCCACTTTCTCACATATGTGTTTGTATTTCATTTATCTTTGATTTTTTCCTTGTATAAAAGTGATAGTCAGCCTTTAACAGCTCCCTCATAGGAAATTTTAGGACAGGAGTGTGTGCTGTTTCAATTACATCTGTGAAACAGAGAGTCTGGACTTGTGTAACCAAAGCAGGTGTTAAAACTATTGTCAAAATTCTAAATTTAAATATTCTGAAGTAGGAATAATTATCAATTTTCATGTATACATTATTTCATTTGTTTCATGCCCTAAACCCACAACATAGAAAGGCACTCTCTCTATTTAACAGTTTTAAATGAGTTTACGTATAATAGAGTTTACATCTTACCAGCTTGTAAACTGTACATAAGATGGTTCAGTGAGTGGAAGATAACTCAAGTTTAATCCTCAGAATTTCCAGGATCCACATGGTAAGGGGAGAGAACTAACTGACTCACACACACACACACACACACACACACACACACACGCACGCACGCACGCACGCACGCACGCACGCACGCATGCACGCAGAGGAAGAGGAAGAGGGAGGGGGAGAGGAAGAGAGAGAAGAAGAGAGATAAATAAGCATAATAAAAATAGTTGACAGAAACCTGGAGGCACAGCTACATTGTTGGCATATATTGGATTAACATTTCAAAAGCACTTAGCAAAGGCTTGAAATCCAATTTAATTATAATATGAAGCAGGTTTTTTTTTTTTTTTTACAAGTGAGAAAACTGGTATACAGAGAAATTTATAAACTTATATTGTGAATGCAATTCACTGTTCTTTTTCACCATTACTCCCCCACCCCAGAGACGAAGATAGTCCATTTCCAAATACAGTGACCCCCCTCTCTTTCCTCCATTTCCCCTCTCTTTTTCAATACTGGGGATCAAATCTATGCCTCATATATGCAACTGAATCCCTCTGCTGGGCTACACCCTAACTTCTTAATAATTTCTTAAATAGTCAAAACCTTGTATTTCCCAATCTAGGTGTGGGTCTCATAATAACACTCTAAAAGGAGTGAGAGGTACACACACACACATACACACACACACACACCTGTGTGTGTGCATGTATGCATCATACATACATGCACACATCACACACATACAAACTCATACACACATTCATGTAAAAATGAATAGCAAGGGGCAGTAAAGGAGCAGAGCAGGCCTAGTGGTGTCACAGGACACAGAGCCACTAGGAGATGAGGGGCCACAGACAGTAGAAGAAACACTATAGGCAGGACCCGAACTCCAGCTCTTATTCACATATTTTGTGTATATAAAAATGAATACTCTTTATTTACCAAGGGTACTTGAGATAACTCCCTGTAAAAGACACTTACGTAATAAGACCAGCTTATTAAATCAAAGGGGGAAAAGCCACAATAAATACATCCAAAGTACATGTTAACTCTTATGTAAAGCATTAAATATAGTTCTACGGTACTTGGTAAACAAAATTAACAGAGACAAAACTGTCAAGAGTTTTATAATTCCTGTCTGACAGGAAAGTTTGAAAGTAGAGTTCACTCAAACACTGGGGCAACCTGCTTGAAGCCCCCGTTTGGTAGACTGGACACAGTATATCACTTCATAGCCACAGGAAGACTCATACCTTAAAGAAATCAAAGAAACCCATCAACTTGGCTTTTCCAAGCTCTTTTTCTTTCTCTTGGAAAAAGAAATATCCTGTAATTCCTGCATCTAGCAGCTGTGGATTTTCTTTGGATAGAAGTACCAACTGCAGCCTCTCCTCTCGGCTATCTCTACCTCTGAAGAAAGCTTTCTCGGTTTTATTGATCCAGGAAGGCCCTAGAAGTTTGAGGCCATAAAAAATTATGATTAAGAATCTGAAACCAAAAGACAGTATGACGACCTTTACTCCACTATTGTCATTTAACGTGTCGATGCTCTTCGAGAATTCACTTTGTAACATAGATGCTATTCCCAAAATACCTGGGACTGAGTCTCACTTTGCCAGAGATGCTTTCTGAGAGCGTCCTTCTGTTTGCTCCAGCCCCTCCCATTTACCGGCAAGGACAGCTCACACAAGGCACTGCTCTTTGCTGCTGTACAACACTAGGAAGCAGCCATCACACATCAGACCAAGTGCAAGGCAAACAGAAGTTCTGTGGTTAGTCCCACTCCTAGGCCATACCTTCTTCCAAATGTCATGTCTCATGAAGCACACATAGACTTTTGTTCTTGTGAGATCATCAGAGAACTGCATAACTCAGTAACCCCAACAGATTTTTAGTCCATATTTTCCCCTTATTTTAATTTTATGTGTATCTCACGTACATCTGATGTATACAGGCCAGAGGATAAAGCCAGATCCCATGGGACTAGAGTTAACACACATTTGTGGTTCACCAAATGGGTGCTGGGAATCGAACTTGGGTCCTCTTGAGAAGCAGCAAGAGCTTATTTATTTATTTATTTATTTATTTATTTATTTATTTATTTTGTCTTTTTGAGACAGGGTTTTTTTGTGTAGCCCTGGCTGTCCTGGAACTCACTCTGTAGACCAGGCTGGCCTTGAACTCAGAAATCCACCTGCCTCTGCCTCCCAAGTGCTGGGATTAAAGGCGTATGCCACCACCGCAGCAAGAGCTCTTAACCACTTGACCATCTCTCCAGCTCAGCTACTTATAATTTTGAATCCAGGGAAGACATTTTCCTTTGATATTATTAAATGCAATTACATAGCTCACAACACTCACATAGGTATATGGAGGACTTGAGTTAGGATCTTGCTATCTATCTCTTGCTGGTCTGCTGCTTGTTATGTAGCCCAGAAGGGTCTCAAACTAGTAACAATCCCCCTGCCTCAGGCTTCCAAGTGCTAGGATTATAGGCATGAGCAACCATGCCAGTTATAGAAGGGAAATGTCTTAGAAAAATTAATTCCAACCTCTGACAAAATGTCTTACTACTCTAAAGAACGATGTTGTTGGTTAAATACTTGTCAGCATCTTGGAGAGCTCGTCAGACAGAAATGGGAGGGATCCAATCGCCTCAGCCAGCTAGTCAGAAATGCACTGCCATCAAACGGGAAGTACACTGACTTTTATTTCCTGTCGCCTCCATCTGATTTTTATTATCTTTTCTCACCTTTGGGTACTTTGCCTAAATCTCTGATCTTGCCCCCCAAATGACATTCACGAGGCATGGAGGCTAAAAGGACAAGGCAAAGTGTGGGCAGCCCAGTGAGTTCCCAAGAAGGGTGCTGTATCACAATGGAAGGGTTCACAATCAGAGAGAAGAACCCCAGCTCTAAAGACTCTGGAAACACAGAAATGAGAGAATTCCTTACGGAGCGATAGAGGATGGGTTCCTAATGCCCAGAGTTCACCACGGTCGCAATCCTCTTATGCTTTTCGGAATTTGTTCTCATTTCATGCAGTAATAAAAAGCACTGGAGTCAGAATTAGGTGACAAGTTTACCAAATATATACATTATTTAAATATCTTTAAATTTTGCTATAAATTTTCACGTAAATATAACCAAGTGCAGAGCAGACTTGAAAGATGTTTAAAGATGACTAAGTTCAAAAGAGACTACATGAATATAGTCTTGGACATTGTCACCCCAGACTATGTGTTTTTAATTTTTTTTTTTTTCGAGACAGGGTTTCTCTGTATAGCTCTGGCTATCCTGGAACTCACTCTGTAGACCAGACTGGCCTCGAACTCAGAAGTCCTCCTGCCTCTGCCTCCCAAGTGCTGGGATTAAAGGCGTGCGCCACTACCGCCCGGCATGTGTTTTTAATTTTCAAATTGGGAGCGTCCTAAACATTCTCTTTCAGCCCTGGGATGGTTTTCCCTGCTTTGTCTTGCTGGGAATGGACCCTGGGCCCTTACACATGCTAGGCAAACATTTTTCTTGGTTGGAAGTAAGAATGATTAAGCATATACATTTATTCTTTCTGATTAAACACTCCCTTCGCCTTTTAAGATTTTTACCCTAGAGAATAAACCTGAACTTACCTGTGTTTCCCTGAACAGAGAGGAGATCATTTGTGACACCCCTCATTGCTTCGAGTGTGGAGTGGGTGACATCATACGTTGGAAGGATAATGTCTCTTGAGTCTAAGGAGCCACACCAGGAAATGATAGGTATAGGGCCAGGGGTGTCATTGACTTTTCGATGCTCCAAGGGCCAATCTCCAAGGTTGATATAAAATTCTAAATCTGGGAGGGTGACCTACAAAAGCACAAAGGTTAGTGCTGGGAGGCACCAAATGCCTCAGTCACTTCTGTGTGTGTGTGTGTGTGTGTGTGTACACGTGTGTATGCGCATAAACCTGCGGGTGAAGGACAGGGGTCAATCTTTGGTGGTTTTCCTCAAGCACTATCTACCTTGTTTTTTGAGACATGGTCTGTCTGGCCTGGACCTTTCTGAGGAGGCCAAGCTGACTGGCTAAGCTCTGAGCCTTAAGGATCCACCTGTCCCTGCTTCCTCAGCACTGGGATGCCAAGCACACACCATCACAACTGGCCTTTGTCACATGGGGTCTGAGGGTTGAACTCAGGTCCTAATCTTTACACAGCAAGCACTTTACCAACTGAACCATCTCCCCTATTGGGCACTGGGAAGTACCGTTGAAAACAGTGGGATAGGGAGAAGAAAGACTCTTGGCCACTGCTTGTTAGAAGGTCTTAGGTGACAGTGGTCTATGACAAACTCACTTAGCTGGAAGTTGGCTACCTGTCTCCAGAGGTGGCATTTAAAATGTAATGTTGCAGAAGTGAGTATCTAGAGAAAAGTGTGAGTGTGTGGCCTTCGGGAGCCCTCAGCAGCTACCTATGCAATAGTCCACAGTCAAACCTAAGCCGTGGCCCTCCTTACCATGCCCTCTTCCACCTTTGCTTCTAGAATTCTCTACCCTGTGTCCATATCCACGACTAAAACTCAGGTGAGGTCCTTGCACATCCGTTTCCTTACTAGGCATTCTGACCCCCCGCTCCCAACGTGAGCCTGTTTTCTATACAGCACCCCACATTAATGTCATGACTGAGCTCACCAGAACCCTTAGACTTCCGAACAAGGCCTGTGCCCTGTCCTGGCACTCTGCCTAACTCTCATATTCTAGCACTGAAGTCTCATGAACCTGAGTGCTGAGATCCACCTTAGCTTAAATCTTACAGCAAATAGCCATCCTTACAGCGAAGAGACTTACGCACATTCTCTGACACATTTTTGAGCCCTGAAATCTATTCTCATCCGTTTTTATAGTTCTAAGTTTGTAACTGTTGCAGTAACAACACAATATTATTTCTGGAAGCAGTTCATTTATTTTCATACCTTTCTTGCCAGTGACAGCAAAATTTCATCAGAGAACATCTTGAAGTCTGTGTATTTCCCCAAAGATCTCCGGTAGATATGGTTATTGAGAATCGTGTAATGAACAACAGCACCCCGCTCGTCCCCAAATCTTTTGGGGACCTCCTTCAGCATCTGCTGGAGATTAATGCTGGGGAAGGAAACAAAATCCTGCTCGATCTGTGGTTCATCGGCTGGACAAGACAGAGTTTTCTGCCAGACCTGAGGGTCATCTTCCGGGCAGTCACAGTACTCATGGTACACGGGTCCTGGGGGGACACACACACAATGCCACCCTGAGTTAACAAACGCCATGACGGAAAAAGAAGTGAGCACTGGATGACAGCTTGGCAGATCTGAAAACTACTGACAGAGGCGAATCTAAGAGCAATTCGTAGTAGAGTGATTACGTCAGAGCCCCACCTCTGCCCCTGGCAAGGCACCTTGGACAGACTACGTAGCGTATGCACCCTTCCAAATTATTGCACTCCAGTCACGTGGATGATACCTTCCCTTCTGGTGAGGTACAAGTAATAAATGTAAAATGACTCTGAGCACAGAAAATTCTTGATTTTCAGACATTCAAATGCAGAAACAGTAAGGTTTTAAGAAAATGGAGGACCTTTCTCTCAAAGTCCCTAATGCCCCCTTGGTCAACACATCTCAGAGGAAAGAGAAACCCAAACGGGTCTATCAGTGTAAGTGGACAGCTGAACAGAATGGACTCTTCTGAAGATACATTTAGAAAACAATATATACAAATCTAATATAATTTCAACACATATATTTATTGGAATATATTTTCTTGATGGTTTATTTGTGATCTTTGGAAACAGAGTCTCATATAGCCCAGGCTGGTCTTAAACTCATACAGAGATCCTCCTGTCCCTGTTTCCCCACGCTGAGATGACATCAGGCTCCATTTTGTTGGCATTTTCTACTTCAGACCAAGACCAGGAAGAAGCACTGACCTATTCTTTTACATCAGTCAAACTAGTGAGCAAAACCCACCACGTGGATTCCGAGTTTCCAGACTATGGACATGAAGCAGTGAAGGACGGTGGGTCTTGGAGGTGACACTAGCAAGGGAAAGCTCACAGGTCACACAACCTGTTGCTTAGTGTAGCTCAGGAAGAGAGCGCCTGTAGAGCTGAACAGTCTCACTAAGCTGAGGAAGCCGGAGCGGGCTGGAGAACCAGGCTGCTGAGCCTGGGAGGTATGTGAGGGGTGAGAACTAAATACAGGAAAGCCTAGAAGCCTTCAGGACTCTGAGAAAGAGAGTCCAGCCCAGCCTGTAATCAGGGCATCTGTGAGTAGAATCCACTCAACGCACGGAAGAACCATCAGAGCAACCCTGGAGACCAGTGCATAGCGCTCCTGCTGGGCTGGGTCAAGTGCCTGTGTCAGCCAGGCTGGAAAGCCTCCTCATTTTTGGGACTTGGGGAGTGTGCACCTCAGTTGTTGAGTGTAATTAGCCCCAGATTAAATGTGACTCAATTTCATCTAACACATTGTAAAAAAATATAGCTGGAAATGATTAAATTATATCCAATTAACTCTGCCACATCCCAGAGATAAAGCTTAGGAAAATTAAAAATGGTACCAAGAGATAAAATTACACTGGAGGGGATTAATGGCAACTCTGGCATTGCAGGACAAAGGATCAATAAACGTAAAGATATAGCAATGGGAACTATACAATATGAAACACAAAAGGATTTTTCAAGAGATTTGTCTGTTTTATGTGTGTGTGTTGTCTTCATGTATATATGTGCATGTCACATGTACCTGTCTGGTCAGAAGAGGACATTGCATCCCCTGGAACTGGAGTTACAGGTGATCGTGAGCTACCATGCAGGTGCTGGGAACTGAACCCAGGCCCTCTGCAAGATCAGCGAGTGCTCTTCAAACTCAGAAAATAATAATTTTTTAAATGCCAAGAAAAGAAATAAAATTTGAGCTTCCGGGAGTACATATGCAATGTTTACTCTGTCACATTTGACTGCAGGGTCATTACAGCCCTTCTGAAAAGCATGCATCCCACATATGCCTAGGGTCAGGTGACTGGTAACACCTACCTTTTAAAATATAGGGAGACTGAGCCACGTGCTCACTACCATAAAGGATCTCTATCTTGAGCCCTTCATGAACAGTCTCGTGCATCCGGTATCTCACCAAAAATGTTCCATCATTTCTGTCCAAAGGTTTAGGGACATAAATACGGACCAACTCTTTAGGTGAAAGGGATTTTACCACTACTTTGAAATGTGTTTGACCTGTAAGCAAAAGAAATACAAATAACATTGCCATTTCCTGGTCATTATGTCTCAGTGATTAGACACGTATCTTAGGATAGAAGTTCTTTGTCCTGCAGTGTTCATGGTAAACCACGTTTATTTCATCCTGGAAGATCCTTGCAGACAGCAACTATGTGTGGTCCATCCTTAAATCAAGGATATGATTGAACATGGGACTCATCAGCCATTCAATAACAGTGGATGAAAAAATTAATTCACTGAAGGAAGTAACATTTCTCCTACTTGGTCTTTTCTCCTCTGAATAACATTCAAGCAGTAATAGTCCACACTCTAAAGATGGTGGCCCTGTGGCAATTCAGCTTTCTCCCTGTAAAATACATATACGTTATTTAATACCATTGAAGTGTCTAGTAACCCTCATTTCTGAGAAAATGTCCTTTTTTCATTAAATTTGTTCTTTGACAGTTTCACACTTTACATAATACATACAGACCACCCTCAC
The DNA here is from genome assembly GCF_008632895.1 of Mastomys coucha. Taxonomy (NCBI): domain Eukaryota; kingdom Metazoa; phylum Chordata; class Mammalia; order Rodentia; family Muridae; genus Mastomys; species Mastomys coucha. Next base: position 47,379,186 of record NW_022196906.1, on the reverse strand, counting down.
CCTCTGTCCTCTCCAAACCCCCTCCCACCTTTGCCTATCCCCTCCCCTTTTGTACAAATCTCTCTTTAACATTCATGTGTATTCATTTCGTTTATGACCCACTTGGTCTAACCAGGGCTGTCTGTGTAACTGTGAATTTGGACCGATCCACAGGAACCTCGTGGGTTCAGCAGTGGGTAAGTAGCAGGCACACAACTGTAGGTGACTCTCCCTCTGCCAGAACCTAACGCTAATTTGGGAGTGAGGGACAGGGTTCCATAAGATCCTCCCCATTCTGTGATTGACTGTTGACAGGGCCAGTCTTGTGTGGGTCTAGTACAGTAACCATGGTTATGAGTTCATGGTTGCAAAGGCTGAGTCTACAGCAGTGGAGAATGACTTTTTCACAGATATCCTGCATTTCAGATCCTTGCAGTATGATTCATAGCACTAGCAAAACTACAGTTATAAAGTAGCAAGGAAAAAATTTTATGGTTGGGGGCTCACCCCAACATGAGGAACTGTATTAAAGGGTCACAGCGTTAGGAAGGCTGAGAACTGCTGCTCTGGACATGTTGAAGCCAGTCCCTCTGTCTTCCAGCTCTTAGATGCTTCCTACTTCCTCTTCCACAATGTTCCCTGTGCTTTAGAGAGTGTGAAAGTTTTCTTTTTAAACTGAATTTTCAAATGCTTAGTGTTTCTTCTAGCTGCCATCAGAAAGGCAACCCAAGGAGGAAAGATGGCTCAGCAGTTAAAAGGCATTAGCTACTCCTCCAGAGGACCCAGGTTTGAGTCCCTGTACTCACATATTTAAAGTGCTTAGTTGCCTGGGCCATTGATAGCATAAAATTGAAGTGAGAGTCAGTGGAAAATAACACTGATTTGGTCTGACAGAGAAATAAGTAAGTGTAAGTAAGCTTTATAAGGAAGAGAAGCATTAAATTTGAATTGCTCAAAGTGGAAGGAATATGAATTCCCATTTGCCCTGATGGCCTTTACAATGGAACGGGATCAAAGATCAGCTTACAGTTTCCTCTCCATAAATTCAGATTTAAGAAAAGGTGACTGATGAGAAGGTAGTGACACAAAAGGAGCCTGGGGTGTTGAACCTTACCTCAGAGATTCTGAATACTTAGTTTTCAAAACTACCAAAAGCATAAAAATTTACTTAGTGCCTACTATGGGCTATACGTGTTCATATCTATCTATCTATCTATCTATCTATCTATCTATCTATCTATCTATCATCCCTCCATCTATATGTATTTTAGATCATGTTCTTATTACATAGTCAAGGCTAACCTAGAACTCACAATCCTGTTCTTGCCTCCCAAGTGCTTGGATTATAGGCCTGTACCATCATACCCAGCTCTCATAAGCATTTTCTACCTTTTTCTTGTAAGACTTGACAGGTAATTATTGATCTACCCCACTGTACAGATCAAGAAACCTAGCTCCAAGAAGTATCAGAGGGTCACATATCAAAAAACAGCACAGCCAGTATGCTATCACAGTATTGCAGAATTTTAAGCAGAAGAGAATCTTTGGCAATGGGGACGTCACCTGCCATGACTAAAGGGGCTCTGGCCAGTGAGCATGGCTCTGGCAGGCCTTGGCTTTCTTTCCCATTGCCTCTACCTTGCTTAAAAAAAAAAAAAAAAAAAAAGCTGGATTACATTCCTAAAGCTAGGCACCAAGGTCTACTCCCTTATATGGCCATTTCCTCCTTCTGAAGGTTCAGCTATCAAAGTATTGAAGCCCAGCAATCAAAAGTCCCCTTTGGCTCACCTAATTAACATGCCCAATTAAAGCAAAACACCTCATGTGAACATAGGTTTTCCCCTTGTATCTTTATAAACTGTCATTTGCCTATAGGTCACATCTGTCTCCTCTCTAATACAGAGGCAGTCCTTTATCCCACTCCTAGACAAATACCCCGACCCCTCTTCCTTGTCCCCTTCCCCTTCTTCCTCAACCTCTGTCTCCTGTCTGTCTCTTATTCCCTGTCCTCTGTCCCCCTGGGGGGAACAAATCCCCTTTGTGCTGAGAACTTGGTCTTGGGGGTCCTTTCAATGGCCATTTAGGAAGTTTAATCAAAGCTCTTGGCAGCTGGAGGGAAAGCACCAATCCTACATGACCAACAAGAGCATCCCATAAAACCAAAGTGTCACACCCTAGGACTACGTAATCATCGTCTGACTTCCTGCCACGGACACTCCAGGATCCACTCATGCACTGCAATTTTTAAAAGATACGTTTTTCTCATTATAAAAACATTATGACATATTGGGGCTAGAGAGATGGCTCAGTGGTTAAGAGTGCTTCCTACGAAGAGTACAGCGGACACATGTTCTCAACAACTATGTTAGGCACCTCACAAGTGCCTAGAAGTCTGGTCTCTATGAGCACCAGCTCACAAGTGTCATACACAAACACACACATATCCGAATAATCTTTGCAGAAAATTTTATTTGGGGAAAAAGAATTTTAAAATTAGGGGGAAAAATCCTTACTCTCTTGCTGTAGCCACATGAAGGCATATCTGGGTTCATTTACTTACTATGGAATTGCAGACACTACGATACGGTTTGAATCTGAGCCATGTCCCACAGACTCCTGTTCTGAACACCTGATCCTCACACTCTGCTTTTGCAAGGCTGCAAGCCAGTCTAGAAACCCCTCTCAGCCTTCAAACCCACTGTCCTGAAACTTCCCAGACTTCCGTGGGCCGATTGGCAGTTCTTCAATGTTTATACCAGGCTGCAGAAATCCAGTTGTAGCAACTGTGCTCTGCCCTGATAGGCTGGTTGCTTATTATCTATTTTCTCAGTAGAGTCTAAGTTTTCTGATAGGCAGACATTGCCATCCTCTTTTTTACACCAGGATTGCCAAGTACACGTAACCTCCAAGTACGTGAAATTCTCATTTGCTTTGTGGAGGACGCCCTGGATTTCTCTGCCTCTTTGCAGGCAAAACAGGACGCCAGTTGGGAGCAGATTTAAATTTAGACCCGAGTTAGCAAATCCTGACTGGCAACAACCTGAAACCAGCTGGACAAGTCCAGGGAAGCCCTGCTGAGATTCAAGACAAGCTCCTCCCTTCTCCGCGGTCTACGAAGTTTCTCTGATTCGCGAGGTCTGCACTGCCGGCCTAGGAGCTCCCAGGGATGAGTGGGCTGCTGAGTCAGGGAGGAAGGCGCGCCCTGCAGCCAGGAAGGGCCATCTGCATCACGTGACGCCACCACCACGCTCCGTGGGACCCCATAAGCGCCATTAACTCTACTTACCCTGACATCGGTCACCAGGCGGGGCCTGTGGCCCGGCCTTTGGAATTCGTCACCCAACGGTCCTCGGTGGCATCTCCCGCCCCCGTGGGTGTCAGGGAGGAGGGAAGGGACGCCGATGGGAGGGGAGAGAAGGCGACACCCGCAGTGGGGAGATGGCCACGCGTGGGGACAGGGACGCGCGGGGACGCCGACGGGCGCTGACCTGGCGGCGAGCTAGTGAGGTTCCGGCCGTCCGAGTCCACCGACTGCAGGAAGAAGTAGCGTACGGGCAGGACGGCGGCGGCCTGCAGCCCAGGGCCCCACGCCAGGCTCCGCGGTGCGCTCACGCGCGCCCCGGCCCCCGCCGCCACCAGCAGGGCGAGCTGCAGCCGCAGCAGCAGAGCCCGCCGGACGCCGTGCATGGTCGCCGGCTCTCAATTCCGCTGGCCCGGGAGGAACTGGAGGGCCGGGGCCGAGGGGACACCCGGGGGCGGGCCTCTGCCTAGAGCCGCCCCGGGCGGGCCGGGAGCGCGCCCGGACCACGACTGGGTCGTTGTGCACCGCGCCCAGGCCTCCTCAGGCTGGTCAGCCCTCTACTAGTTGCCGGGAGTTTGCCAGTTTAGAGAAAGGCAGGGTTTGCTCGTTTTTAAATTGTTGTTATCTCTCTCTCTCTTTTTTCTTATTTTATATTTTATTGTTTTTCCTTTTGAGAAGGAAGTCTCCCCTCTGTATCTCAGGCTGGTTTTGAACTGATGGTAACCCTTCTACCCCAGCCTCCTCCAGTACAGGGAAATTAAAGGTGTGTAAGCCAAACCACCTTGCCCTGTGGAGAAAACTGGTTGAGATGGGGTTTTCTCGATGTATCGCCTACTGCCCCGGAACTCTCTCTATATTTATATAGATTGGCTGATCTTTAACTCACTGTCATCCACCTGCCTCTGTGTCCCAAGTATTGGGATCAAAGGTGTGCACTACACCCAGCCAGAAAAAGTGTTTGAGACATGGCTTACAATAAGTGCAAATCAAGGTTTGGTTTTCAGTGCCACAAATGGAATACAAGGGATGGCTTCCCTGTGAGGAATCCCACTGGTGTTGGTTCACACACAGGCTCACCTGTTTCGTTTATTTATGCTTGGCAGCCTCTGACCATGAAGTCGCTGGAGTATGGTTCCCGTTCTGTCCCTTGTCTTTTCAGTGTTTTCTGGTGTAGGGCATATGGGCAGCAGAAGGCAGGTTAGGCAAGAGCTGGGTACCTTTCCTTCCGTGCTCACTTTGGAAAGTGAGGGTGGATGGCCTGGGTACCTCACTCCTGGGCATCTGGAGCCAGAAGAACGGTCTCTCCACAGCCTCTTTTGTTCACTCTTGCTAATTATTTTTTCTTTTTATCTGCAGAGCATTAACATTTTAGGAACTAATTCTTCTTCCGAGGATGAGAAATCTAGAAGAACTCATCCTGTAGAAAGGATAGAGGGCTTCTGTCCCTTCACACTAGATCTCGACCCAGAGCATATCAGAACCAGGCCCCAGGCTTTAATTGGGCTCCTGAACATTTTGAGCTTGGGCCTAGGTCACCAACACAATTACCAATCATAGATTAGGATAGAGGTCAGCAGGAAGAAAGCAACAGATGCCCATGCGCCCATGCGCCCATGTGCCACAGTGCTGGGGTCTTGGGCTAGCCTGGCTTCCACCTCTGGCTCTTTAGAAGCATCATTAGGAACTGGGAATAAGTCACTCGTAAACTACAGGGCAGCAGTATAGTATAATGTAGCGTGAATGTAAACACATATTCGCACTCTGCCAAAACTGAACTTAAATTTCATTTTCCCAGAGAAGTGAGCTGGGGGCTATCTGGCTCTAGGTGATAGTGAAAGATGGCCCGAGAAAGTATATAACACTTGAAATAACACCTATTGGGTGGGGGTCGGGATCAAGCAATTGACTCCTAAGACTGCAACCAGTCAACCAGTGAACAGTAATTAGAAGGGTCATTAAGTGATTGTCTTAAGCTACAAAGAATAATGTGTGGATTATTCTAGTGGATGAGCTGACCCCTAATTCAAGCCCACTGCCTCCTCTTTGCTATACCTAAGAACCTCCAGGAAGTGATGTTAGGCTAGGCGCTCTGACGTCTCCAAGCTGGTTGGCTACTTTGGGTGTAACATGACAGAGAAGCAAGACACTCTTTTTGTTTTAGAATTATAAGTCATACATTTGACAAACCTCCCCCAATAACTGTCAGAAAGACCAGGCATATTTCCTCTCCGTATCTTCATAATTTTCCTGGGAAATTTCATACTTAAAAAAAAAATCATCTTTTAAAGGGCTGGTAAGATGGCTCAGTAGTTAAGAGCACCAGCTGTTCTTCCAGAGGACCCAGGTTTCATTGCCAGCAATCCCATATGGTTGTTAACAACCATCTGTACCTCCAGTTCTTCAAGATCTGATGCTCTCTTCTGGCCTCTGTGGACACCAGGCATGCACAGTCGTGGTGCACAGACAGGCAAAACACTCATACACATAAAAAAATTTAAAAAATAATGTGAGGGTAGTAAATAAAAGCAACTCTAACAGGATTTTGGAGTTGAGGCCGTGGCTTAGTGGCGGAGCTGCCTAGCATGTAAGGTTCTGTCTTCAGAAGCACAAACCCAGAAAAACCAACAAGGGATGCAGTGCATCTGTTTAAGTTCTTTATTTCCACAAAAGTGTTACTTTAAAATTTCATTGTCTATTCTATTCCACACTTTGGGAACAGCTTCGGAGGAGAAACATGACAGGGTTATTTGACAGGTCTGACAGAGTGCTTATTATGGCTTCCTGGTTCAGAAGAGAATTGTCAGCCACAAAGAGCCTTTAAGGGGGAATACAAACTTCCAAAGTAAAATATTTACATATTTATACTGTACATTTAGATAGGATATTCTACAGCTCTACAGTAAACTCCATGCGACGAGGCCTGTTTGAACCTACCAGCATTCAGCATGGGAACTTGTTTTTACAGAGATGTGAATTTCCATTTGAATCTCATCTTCTCCACAACCTCTGTAGGCTTCTTTTAGCACCCTTGTGACTCATCTTTATTTCCTATACAAAATAGTTTTCTCTTTTGAGCTTATCCTTAACCAATTCATGTTAATAGCAATTGGAGGTTTGTTAAGATCAATGTATTAATGATGTAAGAGTAAACCATTCAGAAGTGACTATCTACAGAGTAAAATAATCTTATTAAACTCCATTTTAAACAAAGTCAAATTTTATATAATTGTGTTGTTATCCTAATATTTAAGCAAGCTAATAATTTCCTAGGCACTTATTAATCTTGATTAGTTAGTGTTTTACTCCATTTACAAGAAAGTTTAATAGTTATGTATTTTAGAAAAACAACAATATAAAATGACTATCATTGAAGTTACCACAGCTATGCCCAAAATGCACATCAAAACCCAGCAGTTTACATATTACATACAACACAAAGAAACTCTTGAAAGTCTCTATACTTCTTCAACGAAGCACTTCATAAAACTATAAACAGTAGAGATGTGATTCTATTTTTGTGAAATTACTGTTTTCCGGATCCCTCAGCCTGATAAGCAGGTAGTCCTTATACATAGTGCAGACAAGCAATGACTGAAGGGCAGCCTTCATATGGATAGAAGATTCCAACACAGAGAGCCTGAGTCCCCAAAGTATTTGTCCTTTTTTACTCTGACTTCTCTTCTTCACATCCTCTCCTTGTTGAAAAGCAAGCTAACTTCCTGTCACCTTTTCTAGACTCTTGTAGATTCAAAATATTTATTGAAATAGTATCTCATGGTGATCCCTTAAGAAACAATAAAGATCTTAGTGTTAAAATATTTCCGAATATATTAAAATTACACACAAAAAGTCATACTATATGAGAGTTTTACTTAGATAATCAAATAGCAAAAGAGGGAAGGCATATGTACAAACACACACCATTAAACGAGAAATTGATTTTTTTTTTTTTTACTCTTTGCTATTCAAGTTTGGATCCATTCAGAAGAGCTGGTTTAAAATTCTATTAGGCATCTTTTTGAGCTTTAACCAGAGCTCAAAATTTGAGTAGACAGGTTTAAGGAGAGGTTTTCCTGTTAGTGACCTCACCTTCACTAGTTTTATGGGACTGATGTAAACTAGCCAGGACCAGACACCAATTATGAGGGCAATAATAATGTATTGATGTTCCTTGTAAATGTGTCCCTGCCAGATCTCTGTACACTTTGCCAATACCTACCCTTAGCTTCAGTTTCTTTGGATGAACAGTAGAAAATAAAACTATGTCAGAAACACCTATAAAACAAGACAAAATCCAGTCCTGCATTGAGATCCAGGATCCCATGCTGCTTGCAGGTCTAGACCACCCTCATCCGTGGACTTTTGCCTTGAATTACAAGGCAAGAAAGCCCCAGATACTCTATGTAGCAACTAAGGAGGTAGGAAGCCAAATTAGCAATGGGTATCATAGTGATTTGCAATACATTAAGAGCTCAGAGTTCAATGTGCCTGAGGGTTTGACAAAAGGTTCAGCAGGAAAGGCAAGTGGTTCCCAGACATCACATCTGACCTCGAATTTTAAGGATTCATCCAAAGTTCCCTCTGAATGCCTCACCAAAAGCATCTTAGTCCAAAGCATCGTAAACCATGGGTCTTCACAGAATTGAGTGTAGGGTTGAAAACAAAAAAGCAACAATAAAAGGTCTCTAAATGTGTACCAAACAAAAATAACCCTAGATTAAACACATAATGAATCCTGGCTGTGCTTACCCATAGTGCAAGGTATGACCTCACAGCAGCCTTGACTCCAAACACACAGCATATATCCTGTACTGAGAGGAGGAAGAGGAGGAGGAAAGAATGCAGGAAGGGAGGAAGAGGAGGGGAAGGGAGAGATCTGATATTGTTACGAACTGCACTATTTTTTACTGTGCATGCAAAGATTTCTGCTCATATAGAAATGCAATTACAGATAACGAAGACTTTAAAAAGTCCACTTTATTTCCCAGCATATGGGTAACCTTAGTATATCCTTAGACTGTGTTGTATTAGACAAACAGATATAACTACCTCATTGGTGTATGCTTGTTTTTTACCTTAAACAAATGGTAAATTTGTGTAAGCCAGAAAACTGTTTTAAAATAAATTTGAGTTATCAGTGAAGGTTTGATTTGTATATCTATTCTATATATGTATATACTTGACATTATGTAAAAATTCCTCAAACTACAGAGCTTGGGCTATAAATAAGGAAATTATGTGAGAAGAGTTTAAAACTCAAGACTGGGCTATAAATAAGGAAATGGGAAATGCACAGGTCTGGAGAGATGGGAAAAATCAGTTATGGAGAAAGTAGCAATAATGCTGGCCCAAAAAAGAGCTGTCTGCTTGTCTCCATCTGTCAGCTATGTCTCTGTGGCCAAGACACACTGCCTGAATCATTTGGGTTTCACCCAAGCACTAAGTGTGAAAACTTAGCTCTCAAAAATTCAGCCAATCACCACAAACTCTCTTAGAGAAATCCCTGAAGGCATTAGTGGGACTAATCTTTCATTTATAACCTAACATGTTCTCTAAATGTGTGTCAAGAACCAACTACAGACGTCCAAGGCTGCCTACACAACAGGGCATAATAAGGATGCTTGTTTATCTGTGGCTGGAGAGAGCTCAGTGGCTAAGTGCACTTGCAGCTCCTGCAGAAGAAGGACCCAGCTTTGCCTCCCAGCACCCATGTGACCCCTAACAACCATCTATTCCTCCCATTCCATGGGCTCCAGTGCCCTCTTCTGGCCTCTGTAGACACTGAAAAGCATATGCACACACAATGACAGCATTTTACCCCATGATTGCTTTCCTTATGTTATATTTAATATCTGGAATTCAGGCTGTGGACAGAGAGAGGCAATTCAGTTTTGTAGCTGTACTGGGTAGTTAACAAGTCACAAGGTTGGACATGTCCCCAAACTATTGGTAAGAGAAGTTACCAATGAGGAAGATAGTGCTAACATTGTAAAGTGGCTTAGGAGATGAGGCTAGGGGGGAGAGACAAGGAGGGCAAAATTCACCAGGAAAAACATAGTAGGGAAAACAAACACACAAAACCATTCAAAACCAGTGAATTCATAAAGGAAAAAAAATGGAATAGAAAGGATTTGAACACTCCCAAACCAGCTCTTTTTTATCTGTCTATAATTATTGGACTAATTTCCACAGTAAGTTTTTGGTAAAAAGCAAAACATGACAGCATTATATTATGCAGTTTCTCACAAAAGTCTCATAGTTCTGACTCTTTATCCTTTTCATCCAGGTAGTACTCGTCATCTGTGGTTGTGTCTGTGTCCCAGTCTGAGTCCAGTGGGTCCACTGGGTCGTCCTTGTAGATATTAAGTGGCTCACTTGGAAATAAGCCATCTTCTGGTGCCTGGCCCACCGGAGAATTTTCCAGCTCTGACTGTGACAGGCTGGAAGCGTTAAGAACATCATCCTTGAGGAAGCCAGGGGTCCTGAGGAAACTTGGCTTCCACAATCTTCCCTGTGTGAGTGAGCGTTTGACGTTCTCCAAGAAAGCCAACTGCTGCTCTTTCCCAAAAATTCCATAGTCAATAGGCCTGGAAATGGATGAGGTGGACTTGGGACCTCGTGTCCTATTGTTATATGAAGTCCAACTTTCACTTTCGTAAGAGGCAGGAAGCTCGGAAAAAGATTTGAACCTTCGATTGTACCCACTGTTGGGGAAAGAGCCATCTTCGAGGGAGAGTTGACTCAGATCATTGTCAATGGAAGTGTTTTCAGAGAAGTGGCGCCCCCTGGCTTTGGGAGGATGACTTGTACACACCAAGTCGCTTTGCACAGTGAAGTTTCTTAAACTCTTCGACCTATAGAGTTGTGGCTCATGGTCCGACTCTGGAGATGGGGCACTCCTGTGCCGCAGCTGACAATGGGAGTTTATTGTAGATTTCTGTGTAGGTTCTAGGGGGAAAGGAGAACTTAACCTCTGCTGATGGCCAGAGCTTTTTTCTAAGGGGCTGGTTAATGTAAGCTGAGCTGGGGCTCCCAACTCTCCTGAAATCTGAGTTCTGGAATCCTCACTCTTGGGTGGTGTTTCTAAGACACTGTGCGACTCATTCAGATGTGGTTGCAAAATGCTAGCAGATTTTTGATGGCAGAACTGACCAGGAGGTCCAGGGCTGGATACTGTGGTCTCCTGGAGAAGGGTCTCAGGTTTGTCCACATTCATCCGGCTGCTTTCATCTGTGGACTCCGTGGCTTTTACAATAGGTTCAGGGGATAGTGGGTTGTCCTCTGGTCTATATAGAGAGAGCCTTCTAAAGCCAGATTTGCTATCACTTTGGGAGAAGATTGTAGCTACATGTTTTCTGGGACTTAAATCCTTAGCTGGGATTTTTTTACTTGCTTTAGATATGGCTGCCAATCTGTGTTTACCTGAGTATCTGTCTTTTGTTTCTAGGTCATCCATGTTGGTTTTATTTTTATTATTTCCTCTAGGAAGTAAAGTTTGATCCCGTGTCAACATTTGTTCTTTATCTTCAACCTTGCTCATCTCTGCTGCTTTTGTTTCCTGACTCCCTGCCTTCCTGGGTTCTGACTGCAGACCTGCTCCCCCTGTCTGAGCCTCTTCAGCAAGCTGCAGCTTACGCAATGCTGGCATTAAAGCAAAGGCTTGGCTTTCTGAGTCAGAGAGCATTTTATCAGTCAGGTTTTGGCAGTCTGACCCAGTTGTCCCACTGGTTTCCCTAGGCTGTGACCTACTAGAATGGTCACCTACCACTGCAGCCAAGTGATCTCTCCAAGGATATCGTCCATTTCCTGTTGAGATAGCGGCCAGGCCACCTGCACACGTTTTGGAATCTCCTCTGGTTTGAGAGTTTTCAACATTATCTTCTGAGTGGGATGGGAGGCTTTTAGAAGGCTGTTGATGACTCTTAGTGTTTTCTTCTCTAGCACCTTTTTCCTGATGCAGTAAGCGGGTCTGTAGGATTTGTCTTAGCAGTTCTTTCTCTCTCTTTTCCCTGCTTAGTGAATCATCTATAACTGTTTTAGATGCATTCCTTGGGGAACTCTCTTCCATCTTAGGTTCTTCTCTAGGAAGAGAAACATCTGGCCCCACAGAAGCCATTTCCTCTAATGCAGATTTGGAGGTCTCTCTATCTGGCAATTGGGAGACAGCTTTACTTTCAGGGCTGTAGGAGAGAGAGCATGGAGCGGAGTCAACCTGCATCTTTAGGTCTTGCGGTGGAGGTGTTCCTGACTGCATTTGTGCAGGACAATTCGGCTCATCGATTGCTAAAGTATTAGGAGGTGCTTCGGTCTCTCCCTGAAAAGCATCTCTGAGTGACTCGGTACCTTGTGCGTACTGCTGAAGGAGGCTGCAGAATTTTTTGCTGGGTTTCCTTGGTAGAGTATAATATATCGAAACCACCTCAAGACACTTCACATTCTCTTCATCGCCAGAAACAGAAAACATGCTAGTTGTCTTAAACTTATGTAATGCTTTCCCGCTCTCTTTTCCTGGTCCAGTTGCACCCGAAGGTTCAGGAGTTTTGTGTGAAAGGGTAAATGAGCTCATTCTGGGAGCCGGAAGCTCACTATTTTTTCCAGTGTGTTCATGAGCAAGTTCCTTTTCAGAGAAAGTACTCTCTCTAAATGATGATTCACCTTCCAGAGACCTAAAGATTCTCCCCCCAGGCTTGGCTATTACAGGAGAAGCATCCATGTCTAGGACTGATGATGCCTTCTCTCTTTCTCGGCTTTCAGCCAAGGTACACGGCTCCCCCGAAGGACATGATACTGCCCTCTTGATGAGGAAAGGGAGGGGTCCTTTCCTAACTGAGGCCGATCTAATGGCTTTCAGATCCGTCATCTTCTTAGTGGCTTTGGGTGTCCCCATGACTGAATTTGCAGCATCACCCACTGATTCAGGAGAACTGGGCTTGTCAGATGTGCTCTTTCCACCTGGAACTTCTGCTTTATTTTTTATTTGGAACGGAAGTGGCCCATTTCTAACGGAAGCAGCTATCACCTTACTTTCCTGCTGTCTGCTGTGTATGAGAAAGCTGGCTGGTCTTCTCGGCAAGGTACAGTAGACTGTGTTGAGTGCAGGAACTTTGCTGTTGCTTTGGTCCTCAGCACAGCTACTGCCTTCTCTTGTGGGTGCCGCTCTACTCTCTGTTTTGGTTAGCTTCTCAATACAGGATACACGGCGCCTTACTCGCCCCTTCCCCCTCCCATTCTTGAAGGGAGAGTATGGATGGCAGTGAACAGCATCATGTGGAAGTGCCGGACCATCATGACTCTCTTGGTTGTCTGTAGAATTTACAGCCAGTTGATCATTTTGGCTCTTGGTTGTAGCCTTGTCTTTTTCTTCTTTTTGTTCTTGACCTGGATCTTGGCCTGGAAGGCTTCTGGAGACCACTGTGGTGGAAGGTATCAGAAGAGCACCAAGGAAAGAATCTTGGGGTGCATCTGATGACACACGTAAAGGATCTTGTGAGACGCTGTGCCCTGTGGCCTGCTTGCTGACATTGGTAGAATGAGTGGAAGGACTTTGCTGTCGCTCAAGATCTAAAATAGCAGGCTCCCTGGGAGGCTGTGGATTTTGGTTAGCAGTGGGTTCAAAGCACCAATGACTATCTTTAATGGTGCTTGAATTGTCCTCATTACTTCCTGTTTTCTGGTGACAGCCTTGATTTGGGTTGGGAAGAGAGGCCGATGTCCCACTTTCTTGGATGAAAGGCAGGGAAGCCGCTGAGTCAAGTCTCCCATCCCCCCCAGAACACTTATTTTTGCTTGGTTCATTGCTTTGATTTCTGTGTGCTGTATGAATTTGGGAAGTACCTTTCCTGGAAAAGACCCTGGGTGACCTTCTGGAATGTTCTGTGGCAGGTGCATTAAAACCATACCTGTCATTTGGGGTTGAGTCCTGGGAGTTGGCATTTTGAAAATCAGGTAAATCATTAGAGATCACAGTCTGTGAAACATATTGGGGTAACCCAATTGGCCTATTCTTCTGGTCCATCTTGTTTAGCTGTTCATCCTTTGAAATAGACGTATCCATATCTTTCTCACTGTTCGTTTCTGTGACTGGGATGTTGGGCTGGGTTTCAGTAAGAGACAGCGATTCATTAGAATGGCCATGAGCCATAGGAACTTCTGTACAGTTTCTTATTGGAAGAGAGTCTGGCTTATTAGGGGTTATATTCTGCAAAGTCGCTGTGGGATTCTGGAAGATGAAACTCTGAGACTCCCCTCTGTCATCAGGACTTAGGGGGAAGGGAGTTCTGAATGAAGACACTAGAGTCTGAGCCTTGCCCAACAAATAAGGGTCTTCAGCTACAGCTTCTTCTATAGGGAAGTGGCCCTGCTGAGAGTCCAGCCCAGAAGATTGGATGTGGCAGCTTGAGTCAGTCATAGGAAGCCCATCTGGTGTGACGAAATGGGATGGAAACTGGTTCTCACTAACATGTGAGGTGTCCCTGCTCCCCAGTGGGGCTGTTTGAAAATCAGGTCGCCAGCAATGGGAGTCTTCTTGACCTCTGAAAACGTATGTTCCATGGCCGGGAGAATGTGGCCTCCAGTGCTGAGAAGGGACACCATGACTGCAGACAGATGATGTCCTGCTTGCTTCAACAGAAATCATTTCAAAGTCCTTGTCAGAAGAAGGGAACAGCTTCCTGCTCTGGGGAAAGTCAGACCAGGAAGAATGCTCTTCTTGCCGGCTCCAAAAAGAATTCTGTCCAAATCTCTGTTCTCTGAAGGTACTGCTAAAGAAGGACTGTGCAAATGGGCTATGTTGACGGTAGAATGGCATATTCTCTGAGTTCTCCAATGTGTCAGGACTCATTGCATTATCCACAGGGACATTGAAAGGGTAGCTTTGGTAAGTGTTCTGTGAATGGCGCACCTCATACCTCCTACTTTCCTGAAAACACCTAGGAGACACATATTGCTCAGCAGGGTCAATGTCCATTGGTGCTGGCATCCCCAGTGACTCTTCCTGATTCTGCCTATGTCTAGAAGCATCTGACCTATTCCATATGATGGATGATAAAGGAGTCCTTTTGGGGCTTTGCTGGTGTCTCACTGGCGTAAAACTACTCTTGTTTTGAGTATCAGCTGGAAAGTGTAAACTCCTGGCCGTAAAACGCCCTGCGGCAGGTGAGGCTGATCTTTGCCGGCTGTCGAAGCACAGAGATGCACTACCAAATGCATTCTTTTGCATGAAGTCTTCCTTGATGACTCTGGGCTCCCTGGTCCTATACATATCATAAATTGTCTTTGTCCTAGGAGAAAAGGTTTTAAAGCCTTCTCTAGGGGTTCCAGGCCTCAGGATGTCATAGATAGACATGTTAGAAGTTTCACTATGGTAGTTTTGATGCCTTCCTGTGCTATGACCATGCCTGTTCCTGTGAGACAGCTTGAACTGTGTCCTTGATCCATAGTTGAATGGCACTCTGGTATTCATCAATCCTGCAGATTGTTCCTGAGCCAGCTTGTTGTCCAAATCATCTAAAACTAAAGGAGAAGGTGAATTAATTTTTGTATATGATTTTATAGTTTTATAACAATTAGAATCATTAGAGTCCCCTTTCTGAGAATCATATTTTGTTATTATAAATATAACATTAATCCTTTTTTTTCCTTTTTGGCTTTTTAAAACAGGGTTTCTCTGTGTAGCTCTGGCTGTCCTGGAGCTCACTCTATAGACCAGGCTGGCCTCAAACTCAGACCTGCCTGCCTCTGCCGCCCAAGTGCTGGGATTAAAGGAGTATGCCACCAATACCACCTGACAAATATCATATGAATCTTGATAGTGTTTAAATGATTGTATGACTTTTACAAGAGTGTGATGCAGTTTTCTTTCTTTTCTTATCATATGTTTAAAGATATAAAGCTATATTTTAGGGGCGAGGAGATAACTCAGTCAGTAAAATCTTTGCTGTACAACCTGGATTCAGTTGCCAGAAAGAACCCAGAAGAGTGCCATGAACTCGCAATCCCAGCAGTGGGGGAAGGGAGAGCAGAGGCAAGTGGGTGGGGCCCGCCACCCTAGCCCAAGTGCAAACTCTGGATTCCAGGAAGACCTGGTCTCAAACAACAAGATAGGGATCAGAGTGTCAGCACAGTCATTCTGACTGATTGCTGCACAAACAGGAACACTTGAATTTAGATTCCAAGTACCCGAGTAAAAGGCCAGGTGTGGTGACCTGGACCTGTAATCCAGTCCCTGGGGAGGTAGAGATAAGGGATTCCTGGAACTCAGCAGACAGACAACCAGTCTAGCCACACTGGTGAGCTCCAGGTTCAGTGAGAGACCCCTCACAAGAAATAAGGTGGAAGTTGGGATGATGGCTTAGTAGTCATGCAAACCCGATGACCTCAGTCCCTAGAACTCATATATACAAAAGCTGGGCATGATGGCATTCATCTATAACCCCAGGACTCCTAGAGCAAGAGGGGAAGTGGAGACAAGAATAAAAAAGCCCTCATGAGTCAGCCACCTTGGAAAATACTTTATAATAATAGCAACCCTGCTTAAAAAGGTAGAAGGTTGCCAGGAGGTAGTGGTGCATGCCTTTAATCCTAGCACTT
The DNA here is from genome assembly GCF_008632895.1 of Mastomys coucha. Classification (NCBI taxonomy): domain Eukaryota; kingdom Metazoa; phylum Chordata; class Mammalia; order Rodentia; family Muridae; genus Mastomys; species Mastomys coucha. The sequence goes on along the minus strand of NW_022196906.1, from coordinate 47,363,318 downwards.
GGGAGGTAGAGGCAGGTGGATTTCTGAGTTTAAGGCCAGCCTGATCTATAGAGTGAGTTCAAAGACAGCCAAGGTTATACAGAGAAACTCTGTCTTGAAACAAACAAACAAACAAACAAAACAAAACAAAACAAAACAAAACAAAAAAGGTGGAAGGTGACAAAGGACTCCTGAGAAGTGACCTTTGACCTCATGAACACCACAGCATACTCACATCTATACTCATGCACACATGTACATACATGTTATATACAAAAAATATCATTGTCTGAAAGGTAGAGAGCTCAGTGAATTGAGTGCTTACCCAGTGTGGTGGTTTGAATGAAAATGGCCCCCATAGGCCTCCAGGGAGTGGCACTATTAGGAGGTGTGGCTTTGTCAGAGTGTTTCCACGTACAATTATATAAGTCTAATTAGAGTTCATTAAATATTTAACATACAGAATAAATACAAAGTCATTTTTTAAATTCATCATTTGAGACTCCATATATATTCAAGGAAAATATTTCACATCCATATTTATCAT
>NW_022196906.1:47350091-47362168 GCF_008632895.1 Mastomys coucha | reverse complement strand
CGAGTTGCTGGTTCTAGTTTTGCTTCCATTTCTTAAGAGATAAGGTTGTTATTCTTTTGGGTTAGATTAATATTCAATTTTGATATCATGCCACACTCATTTATTTATCAGCAACTCTGTCAGGCTGTCATCTGATCAAGTGCTCTCACCTATGCAGCTAACTGCCTGATGCATATTAATTCAAGGAAAAAAAAAAGAAGATAAATAAAGAGCACTTTATTCATCTTTATTTATAAAGAGCACTTATTGGCCTTGTTGGAGAAAGTGTGTCACTATGGAACCTTTGAGGTTTCAGATGCTCAAGCCAGGCCCAGTAGCTCACTCTCTTTTCCAGGTGCCTGCTGATCTGAATATAGAACTCTTAACTACCTACCATGTCACCAGGCTTCCCACCATGATAATACAAAAGACTAAACCTCTGAACTTTAAGCTAGACCCAATGAAATGTTTTCCTTTATAGGAGTTGCCAATCAGAAGGCAATACCAATTTGGGCCCCTCTCTCTTTCTCTCTCCCCCCACCCTCTCTCTATATATGTATATATATATGCATATATATATATATATATACATATATGTGTGTGTGTATGTGTGTGTGTGTGCATGCACAGATATGCACAAACTCTCATGTGCATCCCACAGATGTAAACATGTACACACACCACTCATGCATATATACCTACTCACCTACATACATACATAGATGAATAAAAAAGGCAGAAAGCCAATTAGGAAGATCTCTGGCCACCACACACATAAGAGCTCACCTACATGCTCACCCACACATATATGAACACATACACACAAAACAACGTGGAAAGCTCTTGAGGAACCACATATAAAGTTGATTTCTGGCCTCCATATACAAATGAACACACACACACACTCACAAGCCTTCACATAAACCTTCACACACACTCTTGTGTGTGCATACATACACACAAAATTATATTTTTCCTAATAAATTTTAGCCATGTTCTCTCTGTGTATCTAAAGTCTGTTTACTCTTTGTGCAACACGGGCTAATAACAGAAGAGAATAATGTAGATAACAATATATGCTTGCCATTGAATTACTAGGCATGCTGAGGATTATTACTTCATGTCTCTCTATTTCTTTTACATCACAAGGTTACTGTAATAGTTCAACCTTTATTCACATCATGAGACTGTAATACAAATAAGCCTGCACACGGTATGTGGTTTCTCAGCTGTTCTGTCCAGAAAATAGCATTACAGACAAAAGTTCAGTCCCATTTAATGTACAAACACTTAGTTGGATAAATTTGGAGGCGATAAGTGGAATTCAAAGTTTTATACAATATTATTAGATGATATGTTAACTATAGACTTATTTTCAAGAAAACCTCTGTAATATAGCACTTCCCATGTATCAGGCACAGAACATCAATTAATAAATACTTATATAAACTTTACAGGGATGGCATTTTTACTACTTTTGTTTTATAAGTAAGGACACTGAACAAACCAAGACAAGGCCCTGGTCACTTAGTGCAGGGATTTGGATCCAGACACTGTCTCCTGAGTCCTACTACACAAAGGCTTGCGTCACGTGCATGAGATAGAGCTTTATTAGGAGGCAAAGCTGCTGTTGTAAACCAATGCTGACATTTATCTTATGGTCCCAGAGAGGGTGCTGTCCAAGCCAGGGTCCAGTGATCTCCTTAGAATATGAAGGATGGAGGTCAAACCCTGGGTGTCAAAAGTACCTTAGTCTGCAACTTTAGACACACCACCATTCATTATTCAAGTTGCTGCTGGCTGTGAGAGCAAAACAAGAGCAATACACTTTGCAAACTGATGGGAGACCAAAACAGGAACAATGTATCCTGCAGGTTAAGGGTTCTGTTTGCAGTTAAGTAGTTAAGAATAAGTTCCTGGTTGTCCTTGTTAAATTCTTTCAAGTTAAGGTATCTATTTGTAAGAGAAGAAGTTCTTGTCTGTCCTGTGCAGGTTAAGGTGTCTATTTGTAGTTAAACTATGTTTCTGTTTGTCCTGTGTTAAATCCTAGCAAGTTAAGGTTTCTATGTATAATTAAGAAGTTCCTGTTTCTTAGATATGTTGTAAACTGCTTGAGACCCCATTCACATGATCCTTCTCTTCCATTGCGTCTTTCTAACAGTGTATAACAGATGTCTCTCCCCTCTTTGAACACCTTATCTCTCCTATAAAAGGGACTTCAAGAGGCCAGCAGAGGCTGCTCTTTCAAGTCCCAACTTAAGATAAGACTGCTGCCTGGCCAGTCCTAGGTATACCTCAAAATACAGCTTTCTTTAACTGGACAATCACAGATTTGGTCTTTTTGAAATTTTCAGGCTTAACATTGGCATTGTTTTGTGTTGTATTTAATCACAGTAAACATTTTCCTCCATTAAACTATTATAACTGCATTCTCTTTAAGGTGTTTAGATTTTTTGAAGACTTTGCCTTATAACAGACATACTAGTGTATATATTTTATGATGAATACAAATCAACTATGTATTTATTGGTGAAATACTCCCTAATAAAAATCAGATCGGACACAGAAATAAGTATTTTTCAAAGTGCTGCAGTTCAGCGTCTGCAGAAACCTTTCCTTCTTGTGTTAAGGACTCACTTTAGTTATATCACTTCCTATTTAGTGTTTTTTTTTTTTAAACTAATGAATCATGGGAAGCAAGGCATGTCAGTATCTGAGTACATACAGCTGTCATGTATGGATGTGGAAGCAATGTGCCAATTACAGTGGGCAGGCACTAGAGGGATCTTTTCCCTTCTGTTCGGGACTTCTCTGTAAGTGCTCCTGAGCAGACCACGCCAGCAGAGCTCATCTTGATCACTAAGATCATACATGGAGAGGATCCTCAGTGAAAAGCCATTTGATTCCTAGTTACTGAAACCATCCACAATAAGATTATCAAACTATGCCAGACTATAAGGGTGGATAAAAGACAAAGAGAAAAGAAAACTCTACAGAGTTGATGAAATCTGCCTTCAAAACAAATGATAAAAATCTCTCCTCTTTGAGCTGTTTATGCCCCTCCACACAGTAAAGCCTATGTCAACTACAAAACAAAATATATTTAGAATAGAAAACACAAAAGAAATCATGGGCACATGGACTCCTACCCAGGAGGAGCCACTATTTTTATCCCATAACAAAATTCACTGACTCAAAGGTGTTCAGAACATCACATTAATGGGATTGTTTTTCTTACTACTTGAGAGACTGGAGAAATTAGTGCTCTGTCTCCTACCTTATTTTTAAAGACGTGTGCCGGGATCATTCCTCTTCAAACAAAAGCTTCATTTGGATTATATTTTCCCCTGGTTCCTGCCCATCTTGTCCCGGAGTGTTCCTAGACAGAGCCGAGGCTATAGCTCTCATGAGTAACTACCACTGGTTCCATTTCAGCGCAAACCGATTGATTATGTTTCCTCACTGTAAAGTTGCTGAACGGCCATGGACCTAACTTTCCTAAAGGCCAGGCTGATTGTGATCCAGAATAGCACATGTAAAGTGAACTATGGTATCAATTATAAGACTGGCGTGTACTATATACTTCTTGAATCTAAGTCAGTTTAGTAAACTGTTTAGTGACTACAGGATTTTATCACAGTGTATTTATGCCCTAATCAGGAACAGACTTTTAAGAGCAATCTCTATAGATGTGATTTGACCTAAGGTAAAATATTAAACATTATTACCAGCCCATACGTCTGTCATTCTTTGATCTTGAATTATTGGCTTAGATTTATATTTAACCATAAGATTCAAGATCTTGGTTCATAACATAGAATGGAATCTTCCTCAGATGAAGGAAGCAAGCCCAGGCCTTGATTTGTTTGGAGCATGTAGTACAAAGGACAGTTAGTATTTGCCTCTCTTTAGTTCCCGGAGTTCCTAGGGAGAGCTGCTATATGAGCTTACCTTGGAAAAACTCACTCTCCAGCTCGGAAGTGTCCCAGGGCGGAGGCATACCGCTCTCTTCCCTCATGACTGCCGGCTTAGGAACAAACACACTGGCCACTGGTTGGTTCCCAACGGGCGAATTGTATAATTTTGCCTGTCAAATTTAAAATGAAAAAAAAAAAAAAAGATTATTTTACATCTTCTCTAGGTAAAGTACTCGAGTGTTCTCCCAAAATGTCAACTGTTCTAGTCTAAGAATTACTGATCAGTTTTCCCAACATTTGTTTCTCAGTTTAGTGTTCCCTTAGTTTTGCTGTTTACAATGGATCATGAACACCCACACATAGCCTCCTATGCAGGCCTCCCTAGATATAGATTCACACACACATAATCCTATATACATACTCATATGAATGTTCCCTTATACATATCCTCATATTCACATTCTCCTATACATACCCACCTAGGCATGCTCCCCTAAACATACCCCCATTCACACATGCCCCTACACACACTATGCACACTCCCCTTCATACACCTTCACACACACATACACTATCTACACACACATTCTTATATATAATCCCTTAAACATAATTCAATGTATGCTAATTCTTATAGTAACAAAGTTCAGGGATACACTAAGACTCTTTCAGAATTAAACAGGCCTTACGGTAGGAGAGCGATTCCTGGCAATCAGATAATTAACTTTTCTCAAGTTGGGAGTATTGTCTCCATGGCGCTAATGGCTAGGACTTTGGATTTCCTGACTGTGCATTTTCTATTAAGAGTATCTTAGTCCCGTCAGGTGGACCTTGAGTTTTGTGAGCTCAGAGGGCATAAAAAAAGACAGTGTTCCTATCTCAAGGTCATTCTGATTGACAGAACAGAGAAGAAACACAAGGAAAGTGATCAAATACATGTGACATGAAAATGGAAGGGAGGAAAGGGACCGGCAGGCAGAGGCAAGAAGGACAGGAAACATAAAGTATGGGCATGCCATACCAGAACTCAGCACGCTCTTGAGGATTTTGAAAACAAATTACATTTCTAGAGGAAGAGGAGTGGAGAACGCTCACACACATGGCTGTGAGCAGGTTTAGTAATTCTGAGATGAAGCATTGAAATGTAAGATCTTGTTTGTCTTTTTAAACTACTGCTATTTTTAAAGGACCTAGGAGACAGACATAAAGCTAAAGTTGTGTTCCATTAAAAAACAAAGCCTGGCGAGTGTTTACGTTGATCTCAAACTCAATCTCTGTCCTACTTTCAAGCTTGAGTTGCTGTATAACCTTGGGAGGATTACCCCACCCACCTTCACTTTAGGTGCCAGGAGTCCTCCTGCATTTCCTTTGTCAATCTGGCTGTCACTCCTGCCTCCTGCCTCAGTTCATCCTGCCAGGGTTTGATTCCTGAGCAAGGCTGGCAGCTCTGGTCCTTTCCCCTTTATATACAGGTCACTCTGCTATCCAGTGCGCCTGTGCCTTTGGAGTACTTGGCTCCCTGGTGTCTCCTTTCTACTTCATATCACACCTACCTTATCTATGAAGTCGGAGAGGCCAGAGGTCTGCTCTTGCCAAGGCCTGGCTAAGAGTCCAGGTCCCTTTATGCAGCCCCCCCCCCTTGTTTGCCCCCAGAAGCCTGCCCAGATTTCATTGACTTGTGTTTGGAGCCCTATGGTCATAAGTGAATACTCACAAAGGGGGCTAATCAATGAAGAAACAACACTCCCAAGATAATTTACTCATCATTGAATGTAATCTGTCACACAAATATAAAAATCTAAGATAAACAAATAAAACTTTGATTATAGATACCCATTAGAGATATGAAAACTGAAAGTTAATCACTTGAAAAAAAATTTAAATTTAGTTCTTTTATCCCTAGACAATGAAGAGGCTTCTCTTTCACATTCTTCCAGGCCTCTTCTGTTTTCTATTTTTGTTTCATTGTTTTGAGACAAGGTCTTACTTTGTAGCCCAGGATGACTTGGAGCTCACTAGGTACCCCACTGGGCTGGCCTCAATGTCACAGAAAATTTTCCTGCCTCAGTTTCTCAAGTACTACAACGTGTACTAAAACACTGGTTCAGTTCTCCATCTATTAGCAACCTATTATAGATGTTATAAAATCCATCATTCCAAAATCTGTAGTTTTGGTAGTTGGTACACAAAGAAGTTATTAGATAAAAGTCACCAAGCATGATTCTGTCTGTCTGTCTGTCTGCCTCTCTCTCTCTCTCTCTCTCTCTCTCTCTCTCTCTCTCTCTCTCTTTTCTCTCTCTCTTTTTTTTTTTGAGATAAGATTTCTCTGTGTAGCCTTGGCTACCCTGGAACTCCCTCTGTAAACCAGGCTGGCCTGGAACTCACAGAGATCTACCTGCCTCTGCCTCCTGAGTGCTGGGATAAAGTTAAAGACATGTGCCACCACCGGGATGCACTTAACATCCAAACAAACTTCAGATTCCCTCCGTGCACACCAGAGTACATGCCTGTGACCTCCAGGATCACAATTTTGCATAGGAAACATTTATAAATGAAATGGAAAATTCATGCACTAGGGGCTCAAGTGAGAGGTGAATATCTGTATGCTGGAAGGTCCCTCTATCTAGGGACCCAGGCTCTTTTCTGTAAGGCCAACCCTATACACCCAACATATCCAGATACTTCTGATACAGATATATGTGAACTGAATGGCTAACATCATCAACAAACAAACAAATGTGATTTTACTAACATGCAGCTTTAGCTCTACAGCTGATCAGAAGTTGGTACCAGGTGTGAAGAAGGCCGAGCATCATCCAGGCTCTTCAGACCCTTTTATTTAAGCAGTATGTGAGATGTTATCAGGAGTTGTTTTCTTACCAGAAACAAGTAAATGCAGATTATCAAGTTGTTACGTTAAAGACTTTGAGTATTTCATCAATCCCATGAAGTTGGTATTAATATCATCCTCACCTTCAGGAAACTGGAGTTTTAAGAAGCCATGCCATTTGCTTAGATCCCAGTGGAAGTAGAGAGAGGATTCATTCCCAGGATGTTGGATTTTAGAACTCATACTTAATCTCACAGCTCCTAGCAGAATCCCACAGTTCTTGGTCTATCAGAATACTGTATCCAGGTAGTAGGGATTTTCTTCAGCTAAACACAGGCCTCACAGTGCCCTGGGAGTAGCCTCAGTGCTTTGTGACCCAGATCAGACATTGATCCTCAGTTGAGGCTCACTCTTCCCCTCCATGCTGCAGAATCACCATAAAACAAGAGATTCACTTCTCATTCCTAGCTTGGAATCTTTGCATTAAAATCATATAAAGGCCCTTTCCAGACTTTGGTGCAAGCCTTTCCTTCTCTTTACAGATTCCCTGTGCTCCAAAGTCTGACATATACAATGCCCTAAATATCATGGACTTCTAGACCTTGGTCCCTGTGTTCTTCATTTTTTGCCCTTTCTCAATGTTTTCTTTCTGAAACAGCTTGCTGTGTTGTGCATGGCCATGGAAGAGACATCCTGACATAGTTTCCTGCCTCTGGAGCAGAGCCAGCAGGACGTGAGTTCTCCATGAGTGTTGACAGTTGCTGTAGGCATGGGGCTTGTTTGTATAATAATGTAAATATTTTCATGTTCCTCCTTTGAGGAATGCTCTCCCTGTTAAGGTTAATGATTCTACGATAAGTAGAAACAGCGCAGGGTCTGGGAGGTGAGAATGTGTTCTTCGGCAAATGGTAAGTTCTGTACCCTTCAAGACAGTTCTTAAGGTTGTAGGAAAGAACTCTGAAAACATGAATTCAAGAGTGTATAATTTCTCAACTATGCAAAATATAAGGATGCGCTGTGACTTGTATGAGGGGCTTCATGGACCTAAAAGAACAAAGGCAGCTGCACTATGAGCCAGCTTGTCAGAAAGATACAAAGGCAGGAAGATTCCTGAGTTCAAGGTCAGCCTGGGACAGGTTAAGTCTAGGTATAGTGGGAATGGTAATTTCAGTATGGGAACCCATCCAGCTAAACTTAAGTTTGTGCTTACAAAGGCAGGCCGATATCAGTTCATTTGCTATATTTAAAAAAAATGTACTTGGGCTAGAGAGATGGCTCAGTAGTTAAGAGCACTGACTGCTCTTCTAGAGGTCCTGAGTTCAATTCCCAACAACTACATGGTGGCTCACAACCATCTGTAATGGGGATCCAATGCCCTCTTCTGGTGCATCTGAAGACAGCTACAGTGTATTCATCATATATATAAAATAAATAAATAAGTAAATAAATAAAGATCCTTTAAAAAACCTGTAATTAAAAAAATGTACTTGATGTCTCTTATAAGAATCAAGAGGCTAAGGTCATAAAATACTAATTTGTGACATAACCAAAAGGGAACCTGGGACAATGATTTGAATTGATAATGTAAATAACAGACTGGGCTTTGGTCTGCAAGAGCTGAGCTATTTACACAGCTGTCTGGAGAGCCGGCTCAAGCAGAACCCAGAGCTGTCAGCTTGTACCCACATTTGACTTCAAGTTGTTCTTTTGCCACTCCCAACATCCTTTCCTCAGGAACTCCTCTCTAAGCTGAGGCTGGTCCTTGGCAATGGGGGCTCATCCTCCCAACTCCAGGTCCTGTATTACTACTTTCTCCACAGGAACCCGTCCTCAACCCTCCCAAGCAGAAGTCATTCCCACCATACTTTTTATACTCTTTTGTTGTTGCATTTATATACATCATAATATCGCACGCTACATTTTCAACAATATTACATTGCATAATATTATAATTCATAATATTGCACATTACAGCATCATGTCCAAAGTTTGGGTTCTTTTTATTTTTGCCCTGCCACTAGCTTTCTCTTCCTACTAGAGATCTCTCTCTTCTCTCTGATTAAGGAAACCAAGGATCCAAAGACAAATGAATCAGGTCCTGGAGGTAGCAAACTTCCAGAGGGAAATAAATAAAGTAATGCCTTTTTATTTGTATTGTGTGCATCAACATGATACATAGTCTGCAAGGGCTGATTAATGCCAAATTCAAGATACTCTCCTGTCACAGTGATAGTCTCTCCTTCTGAACTTCTCTAAATTATTTTTAATACTTTGTGTGTGGAAGTGGTAGTATGGTGTGTGCCTGTTATATGTATGTGTGTGCAGGGGCATGCAGTCAGTGCTCTGACCTGCTGAGCCATCTTGCCAGCCCCCCGGTACTTTTTAAATACTATATTTCATATATATTTTCTCCTTATATTTTTGGTATTTTGCACATACCAAAGTCAGAGGAGGATGTCTTGTCTTCCTTTATCACATTCCACATTATTGTCTAGATAGGGTCTCTCACTGCATCTGAAGCTCATCATTTTCAAATGACTGGTTGGCTAGTGGACTCCCATGATCCTCTTGTTTCTACCTCCCAGTGCTGGGGTTATGGGGATGTAATCTGGCTCCTTTTAATTTTTTTAATTTGTGATTACTCAAGACAGATTTCTCTGTGTAGCCCTGGCTATCCTGAAACTCCCTTTATAGACCAGGCTGGCTCCAAACTTAGAGATCTGTCTGCCTCTGCCTCCTGAGTGCCATTATGAACTATCTTTGTAAGCTGGCTCTTAAGTAGGAGCTGAGGATTTGAACTCAGGTCCTCATGCTTGCACAGTAAGTGTGCTTCCCCCTGAGCCATCTCCCTAGCGCAGCTAATACATCATTGTTTTTTTTTTCTCACTTGTTACCAACATTCTTATATTTTAAAAATTATTCATTCATTTAAAAAGATATTATAGGGCTAGAGAGGTGACTCCATTGTTAGCAGCACTGGCTATTTTTTTTTTTTCAGAAGACCTGGGTTCAATTTTCAGTACCCACATGGCTGCTAATAACTGTCTAAAATTCCAGTTCCAGGGGATCCAACACCTTCTCACCTCTGTGAGCGCTACATTCATGTGGTATAGAGACATACATTCAGGTAAAAACAATTAGACATAAAATAAAATAAAAGTAAATAAACATTTAAAATTATTTATTTATTTGAGGGTATGTGTACCATGGCGTGGTTGTGGAGGTCAGAGGACAACTTGTAGGAATTAGGGCTCTCATTCTACCATGTGGGATAAAACTAAGGTTTTTGGTTTTCTGGCAAGTGCCAGTTTTTTACCTTTTGAATCATCTTGCTAGCCTTCAGTTACTTTTTATTTTTTTTTTAAGATTTATTTTATTTATTTTATGTGTATGAGTACACTGTAGCTGTACAGATGGCTGTGAGCCATCATGTGTGTGGCTGCTGGGAACTGAAGTCAGGACTGCTCCCTCCACCCCTGCTTGCTCTGGCATAATTCGCTGTAGCTGTCTTCAGATGCACCAGAAGAGGGTGGTTATGAGCTACCATGTGGTTTCTGGGATTTGAACTCAGGGCCTTCGGAAGAGCAGTCGGTGCTCTTACCTACTGAGCCATCTCGCCAGCCCCCAGGTGCTTTTTAAATACTATATTTCTTATATATTTTCTCCTTATATTTTTGGAACAAACTTGTGGCCCAGCTAAGGATTTATCACCCCCATTTTGGAGATAAAACAACCAAATTTCAGGTAAATGTCATACTGACATCACATGAGTGACATAAAGCAGTGGTGGCTATTCACACTCATCTGACCTGATCTCAAACCCGGATCTTTCCAACGTTTACTAATGTGTACATCTACATGACAATCCATTTGGAAGGAGGATCCTGGCCTCACACGCCCTGCCCTTCTGTGAGGAGTGACACTTTGCACGTAGTTATGAACTGACTTAGGACACCTCAAGAGAGAAAACTACAGGGGAAAGGTTACAAATCAAAATTATAACATAACTGAGTTAATGAAAAAAGTTTTCCATTTTCAGGAGGCCGAAGCAGGCAGATCTCTGATTTTGAGACCAACCTTGTTTACAGAATGGGTTATAGGATGGAGGGAACACACAGATAAATCCTGTCTTGAGGGAGAAAAAAAGAAGAAAAGAAGTGTTCTCTCTTAGGACCCTGAAAAGCCCGCTGGGAGGTCAGCATAGTGGTTATTTATAAATGCTACACAGTGGAGGCTTGGCTCTTCCCAGGAATGTCTACATTAGAAATTCTCAACCTGTAGGTCATGATCCCTTGGGAGCGGGGATCAAACATCAATCATATATATCTTGCATATTAGATATTTACATTATAATTCATAACAGTGGCAAAATTACAGTTGTGAAGTAGCAATGAAAATAATTTTGGGTTGGGGGTCACCACACCATGAGGGGCTGTATTAAAGGGTCGCAGCGTTAGGACTGGTCTGCATGCCTCGGGGTGAATTACTTAACCTTCTTGTGCCACAGTGATTTGTTGGTAAAATGAAACTAAGGACGACAGAAAGCAGTGCTTCCTGTCTGGGCTGCTGAGAAGATTAGCTGACTTCATAGCTGGGAACCACTGAGAACCGGTCGGGCGTTAGCAAGTCCTCCCTGCCTACTGTTGCGTGTTTTGGGGTTATGGAGAATTTTCTGGAGAACACCTGAGACCTCAATAAGCTAGGCAGATGCCCAATAGGACACTGTAGGAGACCAGCGTTTTTAGATGTCGGCTTTCAGGAAACGCGGAACATAAAAGCCACTGAATAAACCAGGCCTTTTACACAACTTCAATGCCCTCTCCTGATACTGTCTGCAGTGTTGACATAACTAAACAAACACAGCTCCTGTGAGAGTGTAACCTTCGAACACTTGAGAACGTCCCAGGGTAGCCAAACCTGCGGAGCGGCTGAGGGAGCGGGAACCCACGCTGCCAGATACGATCAAATGCCTTGGTAAAGTCAACAAATTAAATTTTAGGGTGTTCCCAGATTTGTTCTGTGTCTGATCTCTGGTGGAGGTCACACTCCGCAATATATTCTGGGCCCTGTGGCTTAAAATCACATATTCATTTCTGCTTTCTGGCTCTGGACACACAGGCTATACCAAGCAGGGATAGGTCGAGAGAAATGAGAGGCTATCTATTTTTTAAGTCTCCCTTTGGAGGTGTGTCCCTCCAGACACAATGCTGGCTGTAGTAAGCTAAGCTAGAATGTGTTCAGGGAAAGTAAGAGCAGCTAGCTGGCCCCAGTCATATTTCTTTGTCTTCTTCTCCTTCTCCTTCTCCTTCTCCTTCTCCTTCTCCTTCTCCTTCTCCTTCTCCTCCTCCTCC
>NW_022196906.1:47336225-47349985 GCF_008632895.1 Mastomys coucha | reverse complement strand
TTTTTTCCTGAGATGAGGTCTTATGTAGCTTGGGCTAGCCTTGAACTTGCTATGTAGCAGAGGCTGCTATGAACTTCTAACCCTCCCATGTGATGGAATTACAGGCATGTATCACCACACAGGGGGTTTGTCTAGTGTATGTACACGCAAGTGTGCTTGTGTGTGTTTTAAGATATAGTCTCATATAGCCCATGCTAGCCTTGTTGAACTCAGTTCAAGATGCCTGAATTCAAGGCATCTGTGTGCACATGGATGCCTCAGACATCATGCCCTAGTTGTTGTCCACTTTTTAATTTGTTTAAGTAGATGCACCCCCCTCCCTTTAAGATTGGTTCTCTATCAACTGAGTGACACCTTTGTCCCTGAAGGTGGATTTTAACTTTATATTCTTCTCTTCTCAGGAAATTGTCCTCAACTAGAGGCTACATGTTCCACTGGAAACATCTGGCAATCTCTATCACAAGTGGATGGAGGAGAGATCCTGGCATCCTTTAGGCAGAGGCGAGGCACTATTACAAATTCTGCATACTGGCTAACACCCTCACAGAGCATGGGTCATATCCATGGTGGAGTCTGAGGACTGCCGGGCTAGGTGATCTCTGTTTCCTTCTAGTGCCAAAGCATTTGGTGTTTCTGAAGTGATTTGTTTCTTTAATTGTGCAAATGTTTAAATAAATCTCTTGTCAGAGAAGGGTCATTCAATCATGCAGTAAACCTCACACAAAATACTAACATCCCCCTGTATCATTCTTGCCCAGCTGCCAATAAAGTGGTGGGGAATTCATCCCCTCAGATCTGGCCAAAGATCCCAGTGGCATCAACATTAACTCCCAGGAGGCCACACACAGTTTTGGCTTTAGGCAGAACTTCCATTCTTTTCCTCTGGTCACTGGTGGGAGTGGGAGCCACTCTCAGGCTCACTGGCAAGTCCCTTACACACTAAGAGTTGTGAAATAGTTCATTAAAAATAGCAACCAGAAATGATTTCTTTTTTTCAAGGCAGAGTTTCTCTGTGTGACTGGCTGCCCTGGAACTTGCTCTGTGGACTCACAGATCTGCCTCAAAAGCCTACCTTTTATTTACATTTACATATCATAACCTATATAGAAAGTTGTAGGCGGGGGCTGGAGAGATGGCTCAGCAGTTAAGAGCACTGACTGCTCTTCTGAAGGTCCTGAGTTCAAATCCCAACAACCACATGGTGGCTCACAACCCTCTGTAATGAGATCTGATGCCCTCTTCTGGTGTGTCTGAAGACAGTTACAATGTACTTACATATAATAAATAAATAAATCTTTGAAAAAAAGAGAAAGTTGTAGGCATACACAAAACAGAAGTTATGATCTCAAAAAGCAAAAATAGAAAACGTTTTATTCTCGGTCTAGAAGAAAATAGGAACATAGTGCTATACAGTGGAAAATTGGAATTTTAGCCTTTGGAACTGGAGAGATGGCGCAGGGGTTAAGAGCACCCAGGTTGATCATCTCCTGACCTCATGCTGGCTCCAGTTCCAGGAATATGACCCCCCTCTTCTGGTCTCTGAGGGTACTGCTTGCAAGTGGTACACAGATAACCAGCTTGCACTCACAGCAAAAACACATATGTGCATAAAATAATTAAAATAAGGATAATTACATTTCTGCCTTTGGTGCATGAGGGTTGTGTGTGGTCAAGCTCCTTCTTCAGCTACACACACCTAATACTTCAATGGTTTCCACTTTGAATAAAACAATGTCCATACTCAGAAAGGATCCAGTTAACACCCACTTGGTTGTCAACTGTGGCTATGGCTGCCCCATACCTCTTCCCCCATCTACTTGTTTAGTATTGTAGGAGTGACAGTGACAGTGACTGATGGCAGAGGTGTCAGCTCTAGCGTGGCGGAGACACAATGGCTACGGCTTCCTGCAGAGGCTATGAGCCTTCCTGTGCCAGAGCCAGCTGGCGATCTACCACCCAGAGACCTTAGACTCTTTGGGAGAAATCTGAACTTCTAATGTAAATTTGAAGAGGGGCCAGGAAGAATCCAGCTCACTAGGTAGCCAAGGCTTGATGACACAGACGCTGAAGTTTTTAGAGTCACCTTTGGCTCCCCAGGTACTTACCGCAGATGTCCCCCTCACAGATGCTGAAGGTCTTATACGTTCATCGCACCTGTGGAAAGACGTTGAAATCATTTCTTTGAAGAGGTTGATAGCACATTAGCACATTTATCGTTTACATAGCCAATAGCACATTTACCGTTACATGACAATATCAAGAAGAATGAGATGCATTTCTAATGCTCCATAGAAGGACGCCTCTTGAATAAGACTTTTCCTGCTACATTTTAGAACTGGTATTTCTATTTTTGGCACCCAAGTAGATTTGCCTTTGAGCACAACATAAAAACACGTAACAAGCCGTTTACATCAGCTGAATGTTTACTCTGTGGCTGGAACTGCTCTCACTCAGATACCCCACACCTTTGAGGCAGAAATCATAGCTGCTTCCATTTCACAGGTGGCAAAATAAAGTACAGGGAAGTTGGGAAGCTCGGCTCAGGAAGCAGTGAGCATCCAGGGTAGAAACTGGGTTGGGGCTGTCTAAATGTATCATTATTCTTAACCAGCAGAGTACACTGGCTTCTGTGTAAATGAAAACATTTCTGTGCCTGGGCATTTACATTTTAACGAACCATTACGTCAGGGCCAGAATTGATTTATAAGAACCATTTAAAAACCAAACCTCACCCAAATTGCTTCTGAGTGCTTTTGTTCATAAAGACCCTGATTTGAGGTGACATTATTTTGGAGGTAAGCAAGTGTGTTTTCATTGTTTACATTGCTTTTCTTAATTCAACAATAAAGAGAAAACTTAATAATTCCTAAGTCCAAAGTTGAGATATGGCTGGAAACATGGCTTATAAAGCAAAGGCACCTACCACCAAGCCTGCTGACCAGAGCTGGATGCCCTAGAGCCTACATTGTGGGAAGAGAGGACCACAAACTGTGCTCTGACCTCTATACATATACTGTGGTAGACATGTGGCCCAATACATACACAAAATGAATGAATAAATATAAAAGTAAAAAGGCATAGATGTCAGCTTGTCCATCTATATTCCTATGCCAATGTGTGCTCTTCTGGATCTTAATTCAGGCTATAGACTTGTAATGATTCACAGCTCTTTGTGAAGTAGGCCACCTCCTCCGCATAGCAGCAGTGCGGGGATCAGGAGTTACACAAGTTGGGAGTGTAGATTGGAGCAGTCAAGAATGGCAACAGCTGCCCTTCATCTACTCCCCTGATTCATGGTTCATGACAATTGACCATGAAAGCTGGGAGACCAAACAGTTTTATATTTTTAAAGATAGCCATAGCTGTTTTATAGTTGATCTCAGATTTTGAACAGAAATTGAATTAAGTCATGGATAGTTTTTCATTCTATTCTGAAATATTAGCTCTACTAATAATACTCTGCATATTAAACACAAGTCAGGATTCCTTGTCAGGATTCCTTGACTCTCGGAGGTCCTGAGAGAAGGGGTGCTTGATGCCGGGTGGTGGTGGCGCACACCTTTAATCCCAGCACTTGGGAGGCAGAGGCAGGCTGATTTCTGAGTTCAAGGCCAGCCTGGTCTACAGAGTGAGTTCCAGGACAGTCAAGGCTACACAGAGAAACCCTGTCTTGAAAAACCAAAAAAGAGAGAGAGAGAGAGAGAGAGAGAGAGAGAGAGAGAGAGAGAGAGAGAGAGAGAGAAGGGGTGCTTGAGAGTAGTGAAACAAACAACTTGAAGTCAAATGATGGGTCCCAGCTGACAGCCTGTGCTTTGCTCAAGATGGCTTCTTAGACAGCTCTCCGTAGATAGCTCTTGGTTCTGTAGTCTGCTCGAGACAAGCTTTCTGCTCAAGACAGCTCTTTCTTGCTAGAAAAAAATTTCAAAAAGCTCCCTGGATAGCTCATGGATTTTTCCATCAGAAAAGCTGCTATAAAAAATTCTTGGATGTTCTAGAAGAACAATTCTAAAAGAGCTGTGTTAACTCTCTAGGTAATTCTTGGGATTTCTGACCAAGGACAGAAACACTGTTAGAAAAAAATTCTAAAAGAGCTATGAACATTCTAAAAGAACCTTGTTTGCTATCCATGGATTTTCTGACCAAAATCAGAAATCCTGTTAGCAAAAAATTCCGAAAGAGCTATGTTTGCTTTGCAGAGATTTCCAGACAGCTCAGCTCTCCTAAAAATAGAACTGCTATCACCCTCTGCTAGCTTATCTCATGCAGACCAAAAGCCCAGCCTTTTATTTATATATCAATTCAGTCATTTATTCCAGGTTCCCTCTTGACCATCCTACAAATCAGCATTCCATGATCTTAGCCCCTTGACTATCAGGAAGAAGATAGCAAGTGCTTTTTTGTTTTATTAAACATTGCAAATGAATTCAGAGATCTGCTTGCTTTTGTAAACTTAGTTTGGTGGGATTCTGTCCTGAGATTACCATTCCAACTATGCCAGGATCTAAATTTACTTTCTCAGGCTGATGCTGAACTCAGAAATCTGTCTCCTTTTGAATCTTTCTGACAAGCTACTTCATAGTGCAGCTGCTTCTATTCTCTTAGATCTATGAAGCTTCTCATACAGTTCATGTTGCATCCTTACATTTTACATAGTTGAGAAATTTTTGAACTCATATTTTCAGAGTTCTTTCCCACAGCCTTGAGGGCTGTTCTGAAGGTCTCAGCAGTTACCATTTTGGTGAGACATTAGCCACACCTTCACCTGCCATACTCAAGCTGTCTTTGATTGTCATGGAGTAATTAACCTTGAGGGAGAGGACATTGGCAGGGAAAATATTTTCTGAAGGAGGAACATGAAGCAAAAATATACCTTTTTTAAAAACCTTGTTTAAGCCTTATGCCCACAGCAACCATGGACACTCGTGGAGTCCCACGCCCTGCTGGCTCTGTTCCAGGGGTGGGAACCATGTCGCAATGTCCCTGCCATGGCCAAGCTGGATTGGCAAAATCTGAGGATTTTTGGATTAGGGGTGTACACTGTTTAATTTATTCTTGCTATGTAGCTCCAGCTAGCCTGAACTCATTATGTAAATCAGGTAGGCCTTGAACCTGCCACAATCCTCCCTCCCACCAAGATTACAGGAGTATGTTACCTCTTCCCAGGTTTATTCCTCTACCTACACTTGTTGAAGCTGTGTTCCTCCTACAAACTGTGCACACAAACCAGCTTTGAAATCTTTGAAGAAAAAAAATACAGCTGAGACAGGAACCCTGTATTCAGAGTGCTTTTAACCAAAGGGAACATAAAGAGCTGTGACATCACATTAGCCTTGAAAAGAAAAATAAGTGACAAGTAAGTGCATGGACTGTATGGACTGAAAACTCGTGCAGTAGGGAGAAGGTGGCAGAGAACAGTCACGGAGGTGAATGGGCAGGATGAGCAAAAACCAGAAGCCTGGCACATGCCTGCACTCCTAGCTTTCAGGAGGAAGAGGAGGAACATCACACTAGAGGTCAGCCTGATCTGTTCAGCAAGGTCCAGGTCAGTCAGACCTGGATAGTGAAACCCTGCCTCATAAAGCAAGCAAGCAAGCAAGCAAGCAAGCAAGCAAGCAAGCAAGCAAGCAAGCAAGCAATAAAGGGCTGGAGACATAACTAACAGTGAAGAGCACTGGTGCTCTTCAGAGGACCCAGGTTCAGTTCCCAGCACGCACATGGTAGCTCACAAACCATTAGTTGGGAGATCTGATACCTTCTTCTGGCCTCCATAGGCACCAGGCATGCACCTGGTGCACAAACATATATGAAGACAGAATACCCATAAATACATAAAATAAACAAAATTGAAAATAGACAAGTGAATGAACAAATAATGAATGAATGAATGAACAAATGAATGAATACTTTAACCTGAAATAAAGGCTTGGAGATAGGAATGTTACCAGGTC
Organism: Mastomys coucha; assembly: GCF_008632895.1. Taxonomy (NCBI): domain Eukaryota; kingdom Metazoa; phylum Chordata; class Mammalia; order Rodentia; family Muridae; genus Mastomys; species Mastomys coucha. Next base: position 47,344,037 of record NW_022196906.1, on the reverse strand, counting down.
GGGTGGGAACTGGCAAGCAATTCAGTTAGCCTTGAGCCAGGAGTACAAGCCAGGTTGTGTCAGTTCTTTTTATAACCCTATTAACTACAGCCCTACTGCCTCCCACAGCTAAGCTGTCACTATCTTCACCAGGTCTCCTATTTGATTCAGAGTCAGAGCAACCAGGGCAGGATGCTGAGAAGGCTGAATAAGTGGGAAAAAGGGCTGAAGGGACAAAAGGTGTCTATATCACAGACCCACCAAGTACAGGTAGACAGAGTAGTGTACCTGTACTTAGTCACCTGGTGTGCCCTGCTGTGCATGCTACCATTCACTTTGTGAGAGGGGAACTTCCAGCCTGGAGGCTCACATCTCTGCATCTACTGCAGGCCTCTCAGGCCTTCCATAAGCATCATTGATGTCATGAAGGATATGCTGGAAAAAGCCGTCTGGCCTTGGCAAGAATAGCTTATCTTCTGCACTTATTGCCAAGTCCCTAATGATGTCATAGTTGAGAAATCTCACACAGATACTCTCCTTCCTCTCATTTCAACCATCCTGCCTGATAGTCACCTTCTTTCTTCTGGAATTCCCTCCATCCTTCATGAATCTTTGTAAGATTCAAACTCAATCATTGTAATCCCTGTCTAAAAATTCCTGAAAGGAATTGTTCAAAATCTTAACGTGATCCAAAGCTTTTCTTTAAAAATTTTTTTTTGTTACTACATTTATATATTTAGTTAGTGTATGTTTAAGCACATCTCCACAAGTGTGCATGTAGAGGTCAAAGGACAATTTGCAGGAGTCTGTTCTCTTTCCAACACATGGGTCCTGGGGATCACACTTGGGTCATCAGGTTTGGTGGCAAAGGTCCTTACCTGTTCAAGCATCTCACTAGCCCAGGGCTTTCCCTTTATCTGCCTAACCTCTTAAGCAAGCCCTCACCCACCCAATCTTATCTTTCAGCTCTCCTCCTAGGCATCTCTGGACCTGTCAACTTAATTCCATCTCAGTTATTCGCTCCTTTCCACACCTTTGCAGATGCCATTCTGAAATCCTCACGCAATAGTAAGGGCAGGGCTCAAGAACACACGAATATTCTTTTCTAACCCTTTGACCCCTGAGCAGTTCCATCTACAGGGTCACAGGCAGTTCAGAGCCCACTCAGTTAACCTTGGACTTCTTATCTTTCCATCCTCATTCTTTCCTATCTGGTTAACAAACCCCACTGACTCAAGCTCAGGATTCTCTCTGAAATCCATCCTTGTCTCTGCATCTACCCACACTCATTATACCCTTTAGTGCAATAGCCCTTCACTGTCCTGGTGTCTACAAGCTTGTCCCAAACAGGACAGATTGAACTGAGCCTCTTCCCTTCCAACTAAAAGATGAGGTTAATTTCTGCTCTCCATGACCTAGTCTGTACATGCCTTCTGGCCTCATAACCTACTTCCCTTTATCACTTCAGCTAGAGGGAATTTGACAGACACCTGAGCTTCTGCACATATGGTTCTTCGCCTGAAACATGTTTCCAACATCTCTGGGCCTGGACAATTATCTTACACTGCAAGGACCACGAGGCTGTCACTCACTCCAGAAGACTGAACCAGACTTTCGATAGAGCCCTGTCCTTCAGAGGTAATCCCACACCATATATGTCTTCTCCACCATGGCCATTCTTCTTGGTCTCTGATTTTGTCTTGATCTCACAGAAATGAAGCATGGGAAGGTGAGAAGTGTTGTTGTTGGTCTTGTAGAATTCTTATGTAGTCTGGTTAGGTAAATGAGTGAAGGAGGTCATTCCGCTTCCCATATTCACCCTTCCTCTGCTGTCCATCTCCATCCACTTAGCTCCCCAAAGCAGAAGAGAAGAAATGCCACCTCCACTTCTTCCTTACCCACCACTCCAACTGCTACAGTGTCACAATTCCACTCATAATTCTGCACAGAGCTGTTCATTTTAACATTTGCCATCCCAGGAATGTAGAGGTTTTGTTTCTTCTTGTGACTAATACCCAGCAAGAAGCAACTTAAGGGGTAAAGGGTATTTTTGGCTCATGGTTAAAAATACTCCCCCTGTGTTTGTCTTCTAGATGATTCTAAATCCAGTTAAATTGGTAACTAAGATTACATATTATAAATCTCCATCCTCCCTAGTTCTTATGTATGCGCTCATTTTTATTTTGTTTTGCTTTTTTGAGACAAAGATCTTATGTAGCCCAAACTGGTCTCACACTCACTGTGATGCTTGGCCCATGGAGTGGCACTATTAAAAGGTGTGGCCCTGTTAAAGTAAGTGTGTCACTGTGGGCGTGGATTTTAAGACCCTCATCCTAGCTGCCTGGAAGCCAGTATTCTGCTAGCAGCCTTCAGAAGAAGATGTAGAACTCTCAGCTCCTCCTGCACCATGCCTGCCTGGATGCTGCCATGTTCTTGCCTTGATGATAATGAACCAAACCTCTGAACCTGTAAGCTTGCCCCAATTAAATGTTGTCCTTATAAGAGTTGCCTTGGTCATGGTATCTTCACAGTAGTGGAAACCCTAACTAAGACACTCATTATGTAGCTGAGGCTAGACCAGAAGGGATGCACCACCAGGCCAGCATTCCTGCTACTGACTCTAATCTCCCCCCTTTTCTCTTCCTTCCTTTCTTTATTTCCTTCCTTCTTTCCTCCTTCCTTTCTTTCTTCTTTTCCTTTTTTCCTCCTTTCTCTCTCTCTCTCTCTCTCTCTCTCTCTCTCTCCCTCTTTCTTCCTTTCTTCCCCTCTCTCTCTTTCTTTCTTTCTGTTCTATTGATTGGAACAAAGATTTTCTACCTAGGCATTCCTGACACTCCTTTTCCTGTGCCCTTCTGTCTTGGTCACTGTAGACTGCTCCTCAGCACCCCCGATCTCTACCCTCACTTAAGCAGTGAAAACTGGAAAGGTTTTAAAGTAAAATCAAATGTCTACCGGGGCATAACAGTGCCCAGGGCTGAGAAACCACTGAGCTAGTTGATCTTTCTAAAGTGAAGAGCAGATGAGGTCCACTCGAGCTGACTCACCAAGTCTCAGTGACCTAGATGGAGTTCAGCATTCTCACTACATCCTTGCTTGGTACAGAGTCTAGTCTTTGAGTCACCTAACTTGGTCCTCTTCCTCCACGAAGCCTCCTGTATCCTCTAGTCTACGTTAAGAACTTCTTCTATTTGTTCCCCTGGAGGGAAGATCCTTGGTTATCAGATGTTCACCACGTGATACATCTGTCATCAGTGTATCTGCTGTTACCTAGGTCACAGCTAGGTCACATGAGATCCCTGAGGGAATTCAAAGGGACACAACTTCCTTAAGAGCCTTGACTGTTATTTGCTGGAAGCTGAAATAAAGAACAGATTCAGTGGTACATGCCTTTAATCTTCCCACTCAGGAGGCAAAGGCAGGTATATCTCTGAGTTTGAATCCATCCTGGTCTACAGAATGAGTTTCAGGGCTACATAGCTACATAGAGAAACCATGTCTGGAAAAACAAAATGAACACACAAGCAAAAAACAAAACAAACAGCAAGAAAAAGGAAGGAACAAAACAAACTGAACAGTTCTGAGGTGGACCAGCCACCTACTGCAGGAGCCAATCAGATTACAGAGTCCTCCTGGAAGAGACTTGGCTTTCTGTCCTCACTTTCCCTAAATGTACTGTCTGATCCTGGGTGGGACTTGGATACAAGCTTGACTAAACACAAAAGTGAAGCTATTTATTGCTTTGGCTGTTATCACCCATGCTGGGAATTGTTATAGCCATTAGCTTTGTCTGAAGAAGCTGCAGGGCTTCCCAATTATCCTGGAGAAATAAAAATAAAGTTTCCCTTTTCCCAGCCTTGTGTTGCCTAAATCATATTCCAAAGCCAGGATCTGACCATCTCTTCATATAAAACTGTTCATGCAACTCAGACTTCATAAAGATAATCAGATCAACTGGAAGCCACTGGCTACCCAGGATGAATGAAACTCAGACTCTGCCAACATCTTGCTTCTCCCAGCTGTTCATCTGTCTGTACCACACCTACCACCACAGAGGCAACCCCTGCCTAAGAAAGACGTATCTCCTTTACTCTGAATTCTCTGGCTAATGGTCTTAGAGTCTTCTAGCCCAACTTGGACTTTTCAACTAGAAAATGGGGAGGGGAAAGAAAGGAAGAGAGAGAGGCACAAGGAATATTAATTCAGGGAAAATAAGATGTGCCTTTTAACTTTCCAAAATAGTATTTGACCTTTCTGCTTACATAATAGAGTTTGCAGCTGAACGGCCCAAGCTGTGTACGCCCTATGGATCAGGCAAATTTGGGCATGTCTGAGAAGTGGTTAGGTGGATCCACCAAAGCTCCTTGCATCTGAAGGGAATTAAATCATCCTTAAGAAACAGAAGGGTGGGTTTCAATTCTCATCCCAAAGTCACAGTTATCAGCCCATGTGTAACCATGCTAGGAATAGTCACCAGTATGCCATATACTATGGGAATTCTCCAAGGAAGGAAGGCTTTAACTGTACATTATTATTCATGAGCTTTACAAACTTGTTCCCTTGTGTTTTCATTTGGGGACTGCCACAGGAAAAGAGCAATGGGACAAAAAATAAAAAATAAAAAAAATAAAACCCTACATTTCTGAAATTGCCAAAACCAGGAGGAGCATATGGCTGTGGCTTTCAGATGGTGGGTGGACAGAGGGCTGGTGGCTCCCCGAGGGCGTGACTTCCTGGTGGAGCATGCTGGAACATATTGCCTCATCATGGTCAGGAAGGAGTCATTTCTGTAACTGAGAATCTGGACCAAGAAAGGAATAGCTAAGAATGCTATTCTGAAGGCCAGAGTGCCCAGGGTGTATACCACAAACACTTACTAAACTCTAGGGAGGGAGCCCGTGGGACAGCAGAGGTACTGAGACTTTGTGGTGGGGGCTGAGCACCACAGGTCATACACCAGCTACTTATAACATAACCTGGGAAGCCCCACCTACAGGAAGTGCTGTTGAGAGCTGCATGCCTTACATTAAACTGTCTTGAGTACATGGGATAGCAACAAATAAGAGATAAGCATAAATGTGTTTCTTTCTTCCTGGAGTTTGGGTCAGTTCAATCCTTTTCAAGTAACATGAAAGTTAGAAAAGGGAGAGTGGGGGGGGCACAGTGAGTTTTGGAGGAAGAGGATATGTCTGAGACAGAAACAGAAGCCGTTTGACTTTTTATAATGTTTGGGATCACTGCACACTCATAGACTTTTTGGTTCATTGAAAGTAATAAAACCAAAACTTCAAGATTCTGCATACTGCCAAGCCGGAACCTCAGCACTCAGGAGGCACAGGTAGGACGATTGCAATGAATTCCAGGTCAGATTGGGCTATATAGACTTTCAGGCCAGCCTGGACTACAGTGTGCAACTCTCTCTCAACAAAGCAAAATAAGAGAAGATAATATATACCACCACCACTACCAATACCCCATATACTGTAGTGCCCCTTATTCTTGTGTGGGGGATACATTCTAAGATCTCTTGTGGTTACTAGAAACTACAGTTGGTACACAATCCTGTAGTTACCTTATTTTTTTTATACATAGATACCTATGCTTAATTCATATGCTATGCATAGGAAGAAATAGATATGACTAACAAATAAGAGCAAACTTGGACAGCCACAATATACTTTAATAAGAGTTACATGGATCTAGATTCCTCTCTTTCACGGCTTCTCATCATACCCTACTATAGTTTGGAACCAGGGTTGGAAATTAACTGAATAGGAAGGGGGTTATCCTATTGCGTGGACCTTAAAGTAAACAAGGACACCTTGCCAAATTATGAACCCTCCTCCCCATTTTATTTTCTGAGTAAAGTTGTCTCCTCTCCAGTGTCATTTCTGAGGGGGAGCCAAAGCATAGAGCTGAATATGGTGGGATACATTTATAATTGTAGAACCCAGGAGGCTGAGGCTGAGGATTGGGAGTTTAAAGTCAGTTGGGCTACATATTGAATTTGAAACTAGCCTGGCCTCTACAAAAGAACCTTGTCTCAAAACCAGAACAAAATAAAACAGTCAAAGCTTAAGAGAAGAAAATAATCCTCAAGTGGTGGAATACACATTTAATCTTAGCACTTGAGAGGCAGATGGAGCTCCGTGATTTTGAAGATCCTGGTCTACATAGTAAATTCTAGGACATCTAGGACTACATAGAGAGACCATGTCTCAGAACAAACAGAGAGGAAGCTCTACTCCCAGGCACTCTAACACACCCAGGATCAGAGGTGAGGAGGATACATCTGTCCCAACACTGGGAGTAACTGGGACCAGCGGGACCAAGCACACAGGAACTCTGTCAGCCCAGGGGCTCAGGTTTCTTCCAGTCTGTCTGAGCTAGTGCCCTGAGCAGACCTCGGGCTCAAGCTCCACAGCCAGTCCCACAACACCCAGAGGAAGCTCCGCTCCCAGGTGCTTTAACAGGTTCAGGATCAGAGGTGAGGAGGACACAACATCTGTCCCAACACCGGGAGTAACTGGGACCAGCAAGACCCAGGCACACAGGAACTCTGCCAGCCCAGTGGTTTGAGTTGCTTCTGGTCTGAATGGGCCAGCTGGTGCCCTGAGCAGACACTGGGCACAAACTCTGCAGTCATTCCCAAAATACCCAGAGGAAGCTCCACTCCTAGGTGCTCTAACAAGCCCAGGGTCACAGGATCCCAGAATCACAGGATCACAGAGACAGCTTGACTCTGAGGAGTTCTGACACAACCAGGATCACAGGAAGGACAGGCTCCAGTAAGATTTAGCAAGGGTAGGTAGCACTAGAGATAACCAGATGATGCGGGGCAAGCGTAAGAATATAAACAACACAAACCAAGGTTAGTTGGCATCATCAGAACCCAATACTCCCACCGTTGCAAGTCCTGGACACATTATCACACCAGAAAAGCAAGATATAAAATTCAGATATAAAATTACTTCTCATGATGATGATACAGAACTTTAAGAAAGACATAAATAGCACCCTCAAAGAAATACAAGGGAATACAGGTAAACAACTAGAAGTCCTTCAAGAGGAAACACAAAAAATCCCTTAAAGAACTACAGGAAAAGACAATCAAACAGGTGAAGGAAATGAGCAAAACCATCCAGAATCTAAAAATGGAAATAGAAACAATAAAGAAATCAGAAAGAGAGACAACCCTGGAGATATAAAACCTAGGAAAGAAATCAGGAATCGTAGATGCAAGCATCACCAACAGAATACAAGAGATAGAAGAGAGAATCTCGAGAAGAAGCTCCACTCCCAGGTGCTCTGACACACCCAGGATTAGAGGTAAGCAGGAACCAACATCTGTCCCAACACTGGGAGTAACTGGGACCAGCGGGACCAGGCACACAGGAACTCCACCAGCCCAGTGACTCGGGTTCCTTCCAGTCTGTCTGGGCTGGGGTCCAGAGAAGGCCTTGGGCGCAAGCTCCGCAGCCAGTTCCACAACACCCAGAGGAATCTCCACTCCCAGGCACTCTGACACACCCAGGATCAGAGGTGACCAGGAACCAACATCTGTCCCAACACTGGGAGTAACTAGGTCCAGCAGGACCAGGCACACAGGAACTCTGCCAGCCCAGTAACTCCTGTTGATTCCGGTCTGTCTGGGTTAGTGTTCTGAGCAAACCTTGGGCACAAGCTCTGCAGTCAGTCCCACAACACACAGAGAAAGCCACACTCCCAGGTGACTTAACAAGCCCAGGATCCCAGGATCACAGAATCCCAGGATCACAGAGTCAGCTTGATTCTGAGGAGTTCTGACACAACCAGGATTACAGGAAGGACAGGCTC
>NW_022196906.1:47285357-47333282 GCF_008632895.1 Mastomys coucha | reverse complement strand
ATTACTTTTTCTTAATATCTTAATATGAAAATTAATATTACCAACATATCCTAATCGATTGAAATTCAGAAATATGAGGAATTAGAAATTTAATGACTGTCATCCAGTGGTCTCTCTAATTTGGTAATTGGAGAAATACACCCAATATTATACAATCCATATATACTTTCAGCTTGGTTGTTTGTGATAGTGTCTTGCTGTGTACAACATAATGGTCTTGAGATCTTGCTTCTCCTATCTCAGCCTCTCTATTAGTAGTATTGTTTACATTGTGTTTTTACACTATACTATGGTTTTCAGAACAGTTTACATATTTTAAAAGTATTTATATTCCCCCCAAAATATAGACAATTAAATTGGGAGGGGGTTTGTAAGAGAACAACAAAGAGTAAGACTGAATGTTTTGCTTGATGTTTGTAACTCTTGTATCAAGTTAGAGCCAAGTTATCACAGTAAGAGCCAAGATTTTAAGCTCTACTAAATACAAAACAAACAAACAAATCACTTTACATATTTATGTTCATTTAAGAAAATATTAGTAATGATGTATTATTTTGAAATATACAGTTAATACATTTGGAGTTATATAAAATTTATATTGAGAAAAACATGTATTTTCGGTATTGCTGTAGACAAATATCTACATAAGACTGTTAAATTGATTATTGTTTCATATCAAGCAACTTTTATAATATTCATTTTTATTGTTATAATATTTTATAAATTTTAAAGAATATGACAAAAAGATATAGATATTGAAGTGGGGGTCTCTGAGAGGAGTTGGGGTACAAAAAGAAAACAAGAATGTGATTTAATTCTATTTACTTAAAATATGTTTTTAAATGTTAACAAATTCAGATAAATTGAAATCATGTAACTTTTCTCATTTTAATGCAATAAAACTTAAAATAAAAACAAACAAATAAATAAATCTGACCACAAAAAAAACAAACAAAACCCCCAAACAAACAAACAAACACAAAGAAGAGAGAGAAGAAGGAGAAAACAGAGGAGAATTTACTTATCAAGAGTTTCATCTTTTGCATATAAAGTTTAGTGTTTGTTTTTGCCTTTTCCTGACCAGAATACTGCTCTGGAAAGTCAAATCAAGATGCTCAATTCTGGACTGTCTGTTCGAGGTGTGGATGCTTCCACATCACTCATGCTTATCTTATGGCTATATTAACAACTTCAATGTTGGCTTTTGTGCCTGATATTCAAATATTCATTACAATAACCACAAATAAGATTTGATAAAGGAAAAAGATGAAAATAAATAAACTTAAAAGTACATTGATTTAAAAATTAACATTGTAGCATAAATTATACTAGAAGGAATTAAAATGATTCATTAAAGTGGGGACAATTTTTTTTTAAAGCTTTGCTGACTTACTACTCTCTAGGGTACCAGGCGTGGCAGGCAAGCCCTTGTAAGCCCCTGATGGCTTGACAAAGTAGAATCCTGAAGGCTCTGTGCTGACCTTCCCAGATCCTGTCAGTCCCCCTCCAGAATTCAGACAAGGAACAGCTTCTGGGTTAGAACACATTTTAAAGGCTGCTTTCGTATTTTAAAGATCAGAACTGTTAAAGTTAAAGGCTACATGGGATTAGAGAGGCCATAAACTCATATTAGCTGTCTTGGTATATGACACCTCCTACCCCCAACATAAAATAAAATGTTTGTTCCCTCGCATTTAGATTTTTATCCAAACGTTGAGGTCAAGTTCAAATTTAAAAATGAAAAGAGCATACTTTTTGCATGATTCTGTGAGACCTTGTAGGATAAACAATAGTCTATATACTTTGTTACATTCTGACCTGGTAGCACAAATATTTGTCAAGGTAGAGACAGGAGAATCAGTGTGAGCCTGAAGCTAACCTGGGCTACCTGAGTTCCAGGGCAGCCTAAGCTACAGTATATATCTTGTGTAAAAAAAAAAAAAAAAGAGCAAGTGAATAAAAGACACATCACTATTAGTGATCTTGTTAAGATAAATATTAAATATTCCCATTTAAAGTTTGAAAGTGAGATGTACTTGGGGTTGTTGAGATGGTTTGTTGGGTAAAAGTTTGTGTTCCCAAGGCTGCTGACAGAGTTTGATCCTCATCCCACAAGGTAGGACAAGACCAGTTCCTGGAAGTTGTCCACTGACCGCCACCACATGCACGCCATGGTGCATGCATGCCATCTGTCTTTCTGTGTTTGTCTCTGTCTTTCTCTCTCTTATACACACAATAGTAATAATAATAATTTTTTTTTTTTTTTAAGAAAGAAAGATGTATTTAAAGCTGCTGCTGTCTGGGCATTCGATGCCTATCTCCAGGCTGTATTCTGTCTGTCTGTCAGTCCGGTTAGGTATCTGAGAAGGACATGTGCTGAACAGAGTTTGCAAGCTTTCTGTTTGCCCTCTGGCCAAAACACATACCAAGAATGAAGATCCCAGATCTTTATCTTTCATAGTCATTGATCAACTCTTGGCAGTAATCTGTAACATGAGCTTGGAAAAAATAAAACTCCAAAAACTGCCTATGGAGTAAACAGTTTCTTCCACTTTCCCCGGTCTCTTTCCCTGGTCTCCTAAGCCATCTCCTTCTGCTCTATGAAACTCTCCCTTTAAAAAAACAAACAAACAAACAAACAAACAAAAAAAAACCAAGACAATACAGTGAAATCCTTGATCTCCGTATGCTGGCAATCAACTTTTCTCCTTGGGGGGGAAAAATGCTTCCTAGCAACCACAAAATATTTTTCAGTTTTAAATCTTCCAAACAACTAGAATTACTATCACCCCAAATGTTTTGTTTTGCTTTTTTTTAAAAAGCAACTCACCGATGAAGAGTATTCCCGGCAAGAGGTTGTGGTAGGTACAGTCCCACAGATCTACATTTTGCTCAGCTCTTTCCATTAGGTGAAAGCCGAAAGTAAACCGTCTAGGTGCTCCCGGTGCTCTGGAGCCTGGTGAAGCCTCATCACACGCCCCAGCAGCTGCTTGCTGCAGCTTGTTTTTCAGGGACAGTGACCTCCAACACCTTTGATTTAGCGCTGCAACTCAATCTTAATGGTTCGGCAGTGAGAGAACACATCACGTGCCAAGCCAACACCTTAAGAGGGTGGGAAGCTTTGCAACCAGAAAGACACGCGGAAAATACTCAGGAGTCAGCTCACCCTGCTCGTTTGCCTCAAAGCAACACAACGACACTCCTCGGAGTGGAGAGGGACTGATTTTGATTTCTGCAGCTTTCAACCAGAACGTCCGCACCGGTGCCTGTAGCCCCTCCTTCTCCTTAGCTAGAAATTCTGGGCAACCACTCAAGAACCGTGGCATTAGCATTTCTCAAATTCAAATTCATTTTCCTTTTTGTTTGGGAGTTGATTTTTCTCCCTTCGTTTACCCACCTGACACTTATTTTCTTCTGATCTTTCTAAGTCAGGTCTACTTATGGATAAAACCACAGACTCACTGAAAAGCAGCGATTTAAATTTATCTTCCTAGCCAAGGCCCCGCCTCTGCTCCAGGCTCGTCAGAACAACTGTCAATAACTCTTTCCCAACATTTAACCCATGGTTCTCCAGGTTCACCACCAGGGATGTTAGCTGTTGCTTAAAAAGTTGGCATTCAGGTGAGCCAAGTTTCACAGTCTGTAAGAAATGTCCTGAGGTGAGTGAGATACCGTTTGCTTCTTCGTGACTACCCCGACTTTAATTCTAAGAACAAACATCGGACATTCTGAACGCCAAACAGACTATTTGCCTCAGTACCACATAACCTAGGAACTGTCACATGACCTGAGTTAAACTCACCCGTTTGGTCTCTGAGATTGAAGTTTAAGCGTCTCCTTCCCAGATCTTCTGAATGAGAACAGTGAAGCAAAGGATGACCGAAAGCTCATTCGGGGAGAAACAGATGGTTTTTGGTTTATTAGGCTTTTAGATCTTGATGTTTGTAATTCCATCGGATCTAAAAAAAAAAAAAAGAAAGAAAAAGCAAGTATCGTTAAAAACTTGCAGACAGGCAGACAGGGACCGGAAGGTTGTGCCACGTTTGCCTTATACACACAGACCTTGCTTCTATCTCCAACCCTGATAGACTGATAGAATGCCACCTGCCTATAGTTCTAGCACTTGGGAAGTGGAGGCAGGCAATCGAAAAGCTCAAGGTACACACTAAATTTTAGGCAGACTATGCTACATGAGACCATTTCTTTTTTTAAAAAAAAAATTCAAATGAATGTACTTTTTGGTCATTTTAAATGTGAGACAATTTATTATTATAAAGCCCAGTCTGGAGGGGGTGGGAGCAGGCTGATCTCAAACTTGCAATCCTACTGGGGTTGTAGTATATAGGGTTATATAGCTATAGGTTATAGCTGCTCTTCCTGGCTTTCTGATAAATCTTAGTTAAAGAAGGAAGTGTGGCTTTTGTCTCCCTTTCCTTCTGAAATCTAAAAGTAGTTAGCAACCTCATGTGACATAAAAAATGCAGGGCTCTGTGCTCCAATGGTTCTGCTGGGTTGAGAAAAGATTCAGGCACAAGCAGAACGTTTTTCGTTATGTGTCACTGGCCACAGTCTGTATAGGATTCTTTGCACAAAGCTAGCTCTGTGGGTCTTTCTCATTACATCTTCTATGTGGATGCCCAACATCCAAGCTAGCAAGTCAGGGAATACATTCATTTCACATCTTGCTGACTAAATATGTTTTAGAAAATTTCAGTTCTTTGAAACCATAGAGAGTTTTCATGTAACTTTTTTTCCCCAAAGAAAGTAAATAAAAGGGAAATGAGATCATTTAGAATGTTTCTTATTTTTTTTCCAAAATCTATTCTGGTGTGGTATTTGATGTATATTTAATAATACATACATATGAATATATATATTCATATATATTTGACTTCTATGTATATGCATGAAATATGTATATATAATATTTGTATAACATTTATATAACATATAACTTTATATATGAGCTTGCAATTTTAAATTGAAGGCCCATCAACATATACAAGACCATAATACCATAATCCTTTTGTGAATACTGACTTTATAAATATTGTAGTTCAAGATAGGAAAGCCACCATGGCATACACATGCTCAATCTAAAACTGTGAATTTTGGGTTGGGACTGGGATTAACAGCAGAACATTGCCATACATACACACCCTACACACAACTAAAAATCTGATTTGTCCTTTTAGATTGATTGGTTTGTTATGAGAGTTGGAGATTTTTATCATCCTCCTATACATTCAGAAATACTGTTGCCCATTTCAGGATATTACTAATATCAACAAATGCAAAAGTAGTCCACAAGATTAGTTCGGTAGCAAGGGTTAGTTTAGAGTTTGCTGTTTCTGAATGTTTGCCACACCCACAGTTATCCTGTGGAAACAGGTTTCATGACCCTCATTCAGATTCGGTGAAGTTAAGTGACAGGCTGGCAGCCACAGTCAAGTGTGCACTCACTAACTACAGCAGGCTCTCACTCACTAACTACAGCAGGCTCTCACTCACTAACTACAGCCGGCTCTCACTAACTACAGTAGGTTCTCACCACACCTCACACTGGAGACTACTGAGTCTCTAGGCCGTGTCTCCTCCACCAGCTTTCCTCTTTCTGATATGAAACCCTCAGGCATCTTTTCTTCTGCCTCTTCCTCTTCCTCTTCATCATCTTCCCATTGAGATAACTGCTTACTACAATCCTGGTTAATTCTCCACCTTTCCTTTCTTTTCTTTTTTCTTTTTCTTTTTGCAGGTGTAGGGTGGGGTGGAGCAAGGTCTCATTCTGCAGCTCAGACTGGCCTGGAACTTGTGACAATCCTAGCACCTCAGCCTCTTGAGTGCTGGCATTAAAGGCCATCACAATCAGCTCATGTAAATTCTTTTGATTGAAGTTTTCCGTTGTGTTGATAGGCATGACAGTTGTGGAGGTCGGGGGATCCTTAACTGATCAGTCTTCTACCTTCCCTTGGTACTGCTGCTACGCTGTGTGGTAGAGTAGCCGGTTCAGAGGTTTCGGAGGATTCTCCTGTCTCTGCTCCCTATCTTCCCACAGAAGAGCTGAGATTATAGGCATGGCTTACTGTGCCCAGATATATGCACGTTCTCGTGATTTGAATTTAGATCCTCACACTTGTACAGTAAATGTTTTACCTGTTGAGCCGTCTCCTTGGCCCTTAGGCTAATTCTTAACATACATAATTTTATTGAACCTTCAGAGGTAACCATATTGAAGTTTATCAAGAAATAATTTGACCATAATCACAGCTAAATCACGCACCTGTCCAGTAAATGCTATCATATCAAACTTTAGACCCTTATAACAGTCCTTAGCCATAAAGTGGTTAAATTGCAGATGCTTGGACTCATTGTCTACGATACTATACTACGAAGCAAGGAGAAGATAGTTTAAAGCAAAATTTACTTTCTTTCTCACCATTTTTTGCCATCCCCTTCTGTAGCCTATATGTAAGTGGTGGTTTTAACATCTGGTTAACATCTGTTTCATTGCAAAACTTCTTTCTTTGAATTTCTTCAAACCATTCACCAGTTGCTCCTTGAAGCCATCTGATATCCCTCTTTGTCTTTTGAAGTTTGCTGAAAAAAAAAAAGTCAAAATTAATATGAATGCACTACTCCAATCTATCCCTAACTGGAGCAGACTCACGTAATGAGCTGAACTTTGCATACCAGAGAGGCAGCTGAGGCTAAGAACCTGAGGAGAAGTTGTCGTACTTAGAACCCTTTTTGATCATGGTGTACATATTTACATGAATTCTGTATATGGTGTAGTCTTCTGTATACATGACAACCCAAAACGCATCTGCTGGTGGTTAAAATGATCACAGTGTCAATGGCAAGAAACCTGGTTGAGCAATGTGTTAAGACTTGGTCTAGTAAAGCAACTAAATGATAGATGTCCTAATGACATGTAGAAACCGGAATATTCTGGTTCTGATTACTCATTCGCTTATTCATTAATACATTAAGTGTTTATTGGGCAACATTAATCAACTAAATGTTTATTGAGGTCCTATGTAGGCTGTGGGGAACATAACAGATGGGACTTGTACTCATCCGTTTAGTGGTCAGCGACTAAAGCTAACATACATGTGGATTGTTAAAGTATTCCATGGCTTTAGATGATGAAATTTGTTTAACACAAAGGCCATGAATGAGAACAGTGTTAGCAATCAGAATGGTCGACTTGGGGATGGATGAAAATAGCATCCAGAAAGCAAATGTCTGCACCTGGCTATACTTTTGAGATACCAGACATGAAATCCTAACATGGCTTCTTTTTCCCCTCCTTTTCCTTACTTAGTTGTCTTTCCAAAGAAAAAGTTGTTTTAAGTTCTTAACCAATTCCTCTCCAAGGTAAGTTGTTTCACAAGAAGACTCTAGAAGTGTTTGAAAGTAATATGTGCTTAATCTAAAGGGAGATGGCTCTGGATGAAGCACAGCCAACCCTGAAAGCAGATGGTTCAGCACTGACAAAGATGTTGGGCTTGTTGGTTTCTAAATTTGGGGATTTCTAGTGTTTGGGGAATTATTTCAAGTTCCAGTAACTGTAACCCTTTGTCCAAGGTCCTCTGGAAAGCACAAGTATTAGGGTGTTTGGTGTATGTGTGTGTGGGGGGGGGGGGTATGTGTGTGGTGTGTGTGTGTATGTGTGAGGTGTGTGTGGTATGTGTGGTGTGTGTGTGTATGTGTATGTGGTGTGTGTGTATATGGTGTGTGGTGTGTGTATGTGTGTGGTATATGTGGTGTATGTAGTGTATGTGGTGTGTGTGTGTGGTGTGTGTGTGGTATATGTGGTGTGTGTGTGTGTATGTGGTGTGTGTGTGTGTGTGTGTGTTTGGTCTTTTGTTTTGGGATGAGGTCTTGCTATGGAGCGCTGAACACACAGCAACCCTTTTCCTTCAGTTTCTAAGTGCTAGGATCATAGACTTGAGCCACCAGGCCTGGCTCTAGTGTTGGATTTTTGTATTGCTAAGAAGATGACAAGCAAGATGATGGCCAAGTGGGCACTTTGGAGTTAAAACCAATGAACCAAGAGGACTGTAACTCAATCCTGCTTGAGGCTACGATACCGCCGCCGTTTTATAAAAAGTGTTAGAGAAGCCAGGGGTCATCCTGCCCAGACTTGCATTTTGAAAAGCATTAGGCAGCAGCGTCATTATGTTCAGCCTACAGCCTACATACTTGCACAGGTGCCTCTCTTCTTGCTATTGTCACTTCCTGTTACCTGGTCAGTCACTCCTGACTCTATTGCCATCTCCGGTACTAACAGAAAAGAGACACCCCCAGGATCTGCTTCTAATCAATATTAGCATTTCACTTAAAATGTCCCTCATTAGTCTAGAAATTTCATTTTTTCAGAGCTGTCTCTAACTGTTGGTTTCCCAAAACCCAGCACCATCCTCAACTTCTAGCATATCCATCTTATTTCAGAAACTACATGACTTAGGGTGCCCTGAATAAACCTATATAGAGGAATTTCTCCCTTACAAGCATGATACAACTTGAATTCTCTTGTAAAAAAAAAATACTCATAGTCAGTCCCATGTCAAGTATGACATGACCATCACCATATTGTGGCCAGTGAAGTTACTCATCTATATTTCTCTGTGAATACATATACACTCTGAGTTCTATTCCAGGAAATATATTTTAAAGTAAGAACCACTCTCAAGTATACTGATGGAAATGAATACCATGTAGTTGCTAACTATAATTACGTAGGCGATGTGGAATCTCAGGACAATAAGTATAGCATGAAAGAAAACATAGAACTTAATCTACGACTCAAGCCATGTAAACATGACACAGCCATGTAGATACACTAGAGGAAAATAGAAACATCTAATTTTTTTACAGTAGAATAATTGTAACTACGAAGTCTACAGTTAGCCTTTGTGTTACATGTAATCTATAATTGCAATGTATTAAATGAGCTATTTCTTTAAATTTAATTGTGAATTTTTATTACACTATCATTTTGAGAGAAGTCACATTTTTATAATTCTAACAGTTTCTGTTGCTGTTGTGGCTTTTCTCTATGTTTTCACATAGTTATGGTAAATTTATCAGATATACACTAGGAGATGGCCTCCTACTGTGCCAGGACTGAGGCGCCACTGTAGGCAAAGCAGAATGGTCTCTCCTCAGGAGACTGAAGTCTAAGAGGAGAAAGCCACAAGAATCTCACAGGGTCTCAGATTAGCTAAGCAACAGTGGTGCCTGCGACTTAGTCCTCTCAGTAAAGAACAACGGACAAGTCAAGTCCCCATTCTCATGGAATTTAAATTCTTCTGGGGTGGGAATGTTTAGGTATGTGAGAGTCATAAATAAGAAAAAAGTTGCTGGGCAGTGTTGGTACACACCTTTAATCCCAGCACTTGGGAGGCAGAGGCAGGTGGATTTCTGAGTTCGAGGGCAGCCTGGTCTACAGAGTGAGTTCCAGGACAGCCAGGGCTACACAGAGAAACCCTGTCTTGAAAAACCACAAAAAAAAAAAAAAAAAAAAAAAAAAAAAAAAAAAAAAAAAAAAAAAAAAAAAAAAAAAAAAAAGTAAAGAGGTCACAAGAGAGTGTGACAAGGGGACCTGCTCTAGAGAAGCAATGAAGATTCCCTGAGATGGAGTGGAAGGTGGATGAGGTAAAGTTCTTACAGGGAGCACCCTAGGCAGAGGAGTGTCAACTGTAGACAGTGTCCTAGGCAGAAGACACACCCTAGGCAGAGGAATATCAACTGTAGACAGTGTCCTAAGTAGAAGACAGCATCCTAGGCAGAAGGGTATCGGCTGTAGATAACTGCCTAGGTAGAGTAAGAGTATAGCAATGAGAGGAGAGTCTAGAGAGCCAGCCACAGTTTTATGTAGCATTTGGGTAAAGCGGTAGGCATTTGAGGCAATGGTGTGTGTGTGTGTGTGTGTGTGTGTGTGTGAGAGAGAGAGAGACAGAGAGAGAGACAGAGAGAGAGACAGAGAGAGAGAGACAGAGAGAGAGAGAGAGAGAGAGAGACAGAGAGAGAGAGAGAGAGAGAGAGAGAGAGAGAGAGAGAGAGAGAGAGAGAGAGAGAGAGAGAGAGAGACAGAGAGAGAGAGAGAGAGAGACAGAGAGAGAGAGAGAGAGAGAGAGAGACAGAGAGAGAGAGAGAGAGAGAGACATTGGATTTGCATTTAGCTACAGGCAGAGAATAGATTCCAGGATGGGACTAAAGACCAGTCAGCACCTAAAGAGTCAAGTAGAAAATGCTATTTATTTCAACCAGGTTGATAATGGTGGAGCTGAAGAAAAATAGAATTTTTAGGGAGAGGGAATGATTTGGGGGTTAAAAGTACATGTCAAGGAAGACCCCTAGATTTCTTATTGATATAATGCATAGAAGACACAATTTATAGAGATCTAGCATATTTAACACTAAAACAACATTTTATCAGAAACACCTTTAGGGCTAATGAGATAGCTCATCAGGAAAAAGCACTTGTCACCAAATCTAATAACCCGAGTTCAGTTCCCATAACCCACGTGGTAGAAGGTGAAAACTATTCTCACAAATTGTTCTCTGACTTCCACAGGTGTGCTTGGTGCTTGGAGACACACACACACACACACACACACACACACACACACCACTTGTAACATTGCTTATTTTTCAGAGACATCACTAAATATTCAAGGTAATATGTTTTCCACCCCTTGAAAGAAGCCATTGAGCCGTCCTCTAGCAAACACTGATGTAATTAACATACAGTTTCCACCTTTCCATCGTCTCAGACAGAAAAAGAATGATTAGGCTAAAGAGTCAAAACATTTTTTTGTGATTCTTTGTGATACATAAAACCAAAATTAATGCCTTTCAAAGGTCATTAATTAGGCTACAAGGTACAAGACTTCTTTAGAAAGCTACAGATAATTATTTCAATGATTCTTATTTTCCTTATGTAATATTTTAAAGATTCCTCATTTATAATTGACAGTAATTAAACTTTGCTTTGAAAATGTTTGCTTTCTATTCAATAAAATATGCCACATTTCTAAGCAATGAAGTGATTATACTTTGTGTTTTGGCAATTGCATGCTCTTCTAAGCTTATGAATCAAGACCTTTTCTTTGGAATCAGACATTTTAAAAAGTCTTGATTTTTCTAATCCGTTTCTAAGTTTTTTAAAACAGGGTTTTGATTTTTATTTTGATTAAACTTTGAATGTTGGATCATAAAAAACACAATTCTAGCTAGGGCTGAAGTAGGTATAATCTATATATAAATTTATGATGATGTTATATTTGTTTCTTGAAGGCAATAAGAAATAAAATTCAGGAAGCAGTGATACCTACATTTGCAATAATGGCATGATTCAGAACAATTTTAGAGACATTTAAATAAAATACAAGTATGCTGAGCGTGACTGGGACTGGCAAACAGGACAGTTGGCTGAACAGGCACGGTCAGGAGCCAGGAAGTTCAAAGTTCAGGTTGTCAAAGGTGGCCCTGTGTTCACTGTTACAAAAAGGAAATGAGTTCTGGCATTTGGAACAAAGGCAGAGGAGATAAAGAAACTAAGCCTGGCCTGAAAGTCTCAACCTGCTAAGGACCTGGAGCTAGCCTTCCCAGTTCGTAGGCAGTGAAGTATAATTTGTGCACTATGGCAGCTGACTGAAAAGAGCACAACATTCACTCAATCAACATGGTCCGGAGTTGTGCGTTTATCTCAAACATATGATACCAAGTAACTCACCACGAACAGGTAAGAAAAAGCCCTGAACATAAAAGCGAGGGTACAGGGACACTCTAAACAGGACAGAAATTTCTACCTCACCTGGCCTTGTTTTGACTGAGCCTCTGTTTGTGAATAGAATTCAATGGAGTTCCTAAGTAGCTCACAGGAGACTCACTCTATTGCTTTGCTTTGTTATATAGCCAGGCAACCAATCAGGGCATACTGTCCACTTAAGCCAATCAGAAGAACCCCAAGGTTAGAAATGACATACATCTAGGTAAATTACTAGGACACAGCTTGTCTGCTTAATTAGCCCTGCCTGACTCAACATATCACAGGGGACTGCTGTCTACACTTCTAATTTGTTTTACCCTCAGGGTGATCAAGCAGACTACATTAGATCAGGTCCTTTCTTGCTGGCCCAGCCCTTAGTTCCAAGCCCAAGTGCCTTTCCTTCACTCTGCCCTGTACTGCTCATGACTCCACCATGCAGGCACCCCTCACCATGCCACATCTCCTAATTTTCATCTTCCTGAGTTAATTTTAGTTTGTCTGTAGTTTGCATCTTTGAACTGTGGCTACCACGTCCCCTATCTCTTCCTTGTCTTCCCTGCTCGGATGCTTGTTGACCCCTCCTGGTCACCTTCCTTCCTTCCTTCTTCCTTCCTTCTTCCCTCCCTCCCTCCCTCCCTCCCTCCCTCCCTCCCTCCCTTCCTTTCTTCCTTCCCTCTCCTTCTCTTTCTCCTTCCCTCTCTCCTTCCCTCCTTCCTTCCTTCCTTTAAGACAGAGTCTCTCTACATAACTTTGGCTATCCTGGAACTCTCTCCAGAGGACAGATTGGCCTTAAATTCACAGAGATCCCAGTACTTTAATCCTAGTACTGGGATTAAAGGCCTGTGCCACCACACCTGGCTAGGCTCATTAGATAGTAGAAAGACCACAGGGCCAGGGGTCAGGATGTGCATGAATGACCAGGACCAAATATTTAACTTTCTTGACTTCTTTTTTTTTTTTTTCATTTGTAGGACTGTTTGCCTCTATAATTCCTCTCCTGCCTGGAAAGTGGAAATACATACTTTTTTCTGTGACTCTTTCACTCTTCCTATCAAGATCTAGGGGCTCTCCCACAGCCCTCTGGAATCTGGGCAGGCCTAGTGCTTATTTAGACCAACAGAATATGGCAGATATAAAACTGGAGACTTCTTGCAGCATGGGAACCTCAGTGTAAACAAGCAAAAACCCAAACAAATAAAACAACAACAACAACAAAAAAAAAAACCAAACCTCAACTGGTGTCTTTTGAGAAAGAGATCCCACATGGAAAGAACCAGCAGAGAGTCATCACCAACTGCGAGAGTAGATTCATACTAGTTGGGTTGAACACCGAGCCAACCCTTATCAACCATAATTCTTGTTGAAGCCTGCCACCCCCCTCCTCCCGTCCCAGCATAGCTGTAACCATTTTGTTCCATGCCTGCCAGTCATCAACACAGAAAAACAGCTTCACCCAGAGCAGGGTCCAGCTGCCCACATACCCTGCTAGGTTCTGAGGCTCCTTCGTCTTCTTCTTGGAAACTCCCCAACCATAGCCTTCCCTCAGAGCCAAACAAGACAGAAAGGTCAGCTTGAACTGTTACATCTAAACTATCAACCAGACTTGGGAAAAGGCCGACCACCCTTAGCAGCATCCCCCGCCCTATATCTGCTTATGAGCTCATTATGGTTTTTCCCTATATAAACTGACCCTGGACAGCATTTGTGGTCATGGCTTTCAGCTCCCAAGTCTAAGAACAGTCTTGGGGCATGAGTTCAATACCCAGCCCTGTTTAACTGAGACCCAGAGTCTGAGCGGGTTGCGTGGCTACTCCTGGATCCCAACAATTCAATCTCTGTGCTTCAGGTTTTTTTTTATCTATAAAGTGAGGATGAGCTTGATGATATTTCCTGAGGTTCTCTGAGGATGAAGGAAGTTGTGTATACAGATCTACGTCTGGCATAGGTGAAGTGCCTACACATAGGAAGATTGAGGTCAATAGCTAATGTCTTTGCCTTCTACCTTATTTCTTGAGAAAGGGTTTCACACTGAATTTTGATTTCATTTGTTCAGCTGGTCTGACTGTCCAGTGGACTCCAGGGAGCCTCCTGTCTCCACTTCCTCAGTGCTGGGTTTACAGACATAAGTGGCCATACCTGACTTTTTATACAGGTACTGGGGATCTGAACTTACTCTCTGCTTTTACAGCAAACATTTCATCAACTGAGCCATCTCATGGATGGGCTGGGTCCATGAATGACAAGGAGAAAGGGATGGTGACAGGGGAGGGGATCAACATCCATCTCTCTCTCTGCTCACTGACTGTGGATGCCATGGGATCAGCTGCCTCACACTCCTGCTGCCAAGACTCCCTCCCTTCCCCACTTCAATAGACCCAACAGACCACATCATCCAGCTATGAGCCAAAATAAACCTGTTCTTCCTTGAGCTGCTTGTGGCAGGGACTTCGTCAGGGCGACAAGGAAGAGTTCCTAGGCACTACTCTTGTGGCTTTTTCAGATCACTCCTCCCTTCAAATCTCTCCATAGCTTCTTACCCTGATGACCATACACACTTGAAACCTGTCGTCTTTGAAACTGTATGTTACTGGCCCTCTGCCAGTTTGACCACTCTTAATCATAAAGTCTTCCTTTCTTTGCCTTTGACCTATTTCTTTCCTCTAGGGAGCTAAGCTAGCTCCCATCTGGCACTGCACTAGCGTCCATGCCTCTCCCCACCCCACTTTGTCACTTTGTCGCATGGGCATTTTTTTTTTTTTTTTTTTTTTTTTTTTGTCTCATTTATACCTTAGGTAAAATGTCACAACCTTACAGAGCCCTTCCTTAGCTTTTCAAAACTAATCATTTCTTCTCCTACCTGCAGTTACTGTCTCTCAAATTTCTTGGTGTGTGTGTGTATGTTTTAACTTCATTAATCTTCTTCATTTATTTGTTTCATTTAGTTTCTTCTGCCCTCACACAATGCAGCCCGTGAGAGCGAGGCCTCTATTTGCCTTGTTTTCTGGATGATGCCCGACACAGGCAGACTCAGGAAGCTCTCCGTAAGTAGAGGATGAAGGAGGGCACATGACTGTGGGAATGGCTCTGTTCTCTGAAGCTGATTCTTCATGTGTGAAATGCTGAACTGGAGACTGACTGCACTGCCAGGTTCCTTGCTGTGACTCTATGCAAACATTTACAAAGGTCTGGGAGGGCAACCTTCATGAAAGAATGTAGTTAGCTCTCTCTGAGATCTCAGCCCCTTGTCTCCAGAGGGCCTCTGTATTCTGGACGTATCCTCACACCCTTCTCTGGTATCCACAGTCCTTTCCTCTTCTTGCCTTTTCTCTTTGGGATTTCTCTCTTGATTGAACACACAATTGAAATGATTGGACACACAATTGAAATGATTGGACACACAATTGAAATGAAACAACTAAAAAGACAGCACTGTCTCCCACAGGCAAGAGCCTGAAGGAAGATGAAGGCACTGTTTTGTGTTTTGTCTGGTACTTTCGTAATGCAACTGAGTACCCTGGGAACTTATACCCAGTAACTTCACCTTGCTCCCCAAAAAGGGAGCTGGAAATGTTAAGCATATGCTAAGTGACAACTGCCACATTGGGTCCACGTAGACAATCTCATCACCATGGGAGTCCAGAGAGGGAGGTACTATAACACAGCCAGTCCTTTATAGCTGTGGTGGCCTTATCCTTGGCTTCAACCAACTGGAGACAAGGATGCAAGAGCAATGTTGCTGGGCTTCCCCTGTGCATTGACCATTAGTCCCTAAGCAAGGCAGCACAATGCCTATTTACATATCATTTGCATTGTATATTTACATACATTTGCATTGTGTAGTTTTATATCATTTGCATTGTATTAGTTATTCTCAGTAATCTAAAGATGATTTAAAATATCTGGAAGGTTTTTTTTGCAGGTTATATACAAATAGCATGGCATTTTATATATGAGATGTTAGTGTCTCTGATTTTGGTATATAAGGGGGGGTGTATCCTGAAGCCAACCCCCTCAATACCCACAGATCCCTATACTAGAGGGAAATGAAACTGAAAGATAAGTCATGGTTGTAAAAAGATGAATGAAATAAGTAACTGTTTGACTAACTTCAAACCCCTTTCATTAAGTAGGTAGATTATGTCTGGCTTGCTATATAAACCCTGGAGCCTGAGCTACTCCGCACTTGCCCAGAATTAAATGCTCCGCAGAGTCTCTAACTCTTTTTTATGTTGACTGACTCTCCTCATAGATTGTCAATGTCCCAAGCCAAGGGCCAGATCTTTCACACAGCCTGCAGGCAGGGAATGAGTGTTATTGAATAGTCAAATAAGGAATACAAGGGAATTAGGAGCTAAAGTTGTTAGCTGCCCCCCCTTACTTCCCTTCATATGGTTGCTCAGACATCTCCATTAAGACTCACAAGCTGAATGTTAGATTCTAGAGGTGCAGAAGTGCATATAAAGGACTCTCAGGCAAAGTGTGTGATCTCTCTCTCTCTCTCTTTTAAAAAATTTTTATTTATTTAGTTTATGTATGCAGGCATACTGTCACTCTCTTCAGACACACCAGAAGAGGGCATTGGATCCTATTACAGATGGTTGTGAGCCACCATGTGGTTGCTGGGAATTGAACTCAGGACCTCTGCAAGAGCAGCCAGTGTGCTCTTAACCGCTGAGCCATCTCTCCAGCCCAAAGTGTGTGATCTCAACACCTTGGGTTTGTTTACTATGTTATTTGTGGCTGTTCTCCAAAGCCAACTGCATCTTGAATTCTGCCCACATCCTCTGTACGGCTACATATGTGGTTAGGTAACAGGCTATAGCCACTTGAGTATATCCACAGCATCCTTCCACCCTGTACAGCAGCAGGAACGAGAACCATGTTCCCTCACTCCCACATATAATGTAATGCTTATTCTTAGACACATCCTGCCAGAAAAAAAAAAAAAGAAGACAGAAAGAGGTGTTTTCACAAGCTACCAAAAAGCCACATTCTCCTGCACTTGTTCTGGGTCTAGGCAGAGAGTTCACCTCTTATCCTGTGATTACAATGCATAGTTATCATATTCAACCCACTTAATGCTCTGTACTGTGTAAGTCCTAAAGGTGTTAGGACACTGTCTTCAGTCTGCCTGGCATTAGCTTCATTTTTAACATCTCGTATGAGATATGTGAGCTTTTCCCAAGCTGCCCTCATGCACAGATCAAGCATGCAAGCCACGAGGAAGAACGTATCGCACTGGGCATCTCTTCTGGGACTGTGGAGAAAGAGCCTGTGTTTTCCCAATGTCACTGCCGATGTCACATGGCTCTCTGCCTTCCTACCAGGGACAGTGCAAGTCATGCAGGAGTCACTGGCAGAGAGCTTCGTGGGGCCATTCAAGCTCATGGGTTGGTGACAGGGTGCAGGGCATTTTCAGGAAAGCTTGGGCTCTGAAGGAAAATCTTTCCTTGAGACAGTGCTTTAGTAAAATATTATTTCAATCTTATCATAAAATTTGTACTTGAAGTAAAATGAAGTAATAGTGAGAGAAATACAAGTGCATGTAAATTATGTAACTTGTTTTTAGAAACTTATAAAAGCCCCAGTGTGTGAGGATGGGCACATGGAGCTATTGGGGGTGTGTGCATGCCACAGTGTGCTCATGCAGGCCAGAGGACAACTTACTAGGGTTGCTTCTCTCCTTCCACCATGTGGGTCTCAGGGACTAGACTCAGGCCACCAGGTTCAGCAGCAGGTTCATTTACCCACTGAGCCATTTTACCAACTAGAGACCCTTGTATTAATATTTTTAAAGATATTTCTGGGTAATATCCTTGTTATTTGATATAATTTTAACTTTTGGATGTTAGTATCTATTTTTTTGTTTTGGTTTTTGTTTTTACTTATTGAGATAGAATTTCTCTGTGTAGCCCCCTGGCTGTTCTAGAATTGGCTTTGTAGATCAGGCTAGCCTCAAACTCAAGAGATCTACCCTCCTTTGCCCGATGAGTGCTAGGACTGAAGGCATGTGCCACAACACCTGGCTAGATGCTATTATCTCAATCCTTTCAGAATCCCAGAAACAAAAATTGGGCTCATTCTTTACAGTATATTGAATACTTATTCATAAAGTCTCAGTAGGTCTTTGGAGAAAGGCTTTGAATATTACAAATGACACCATAACCCTGGTGGCACACAGAGCACCAGAATCTAGTATGTCTTTGATGTGAATAGGTGCAGAATAATCTTTCTTGACGTGTAAACAACCAACCCATTTCTCAAGAATGAAAAGTCAATGCCAAGTGTATTTTAGAGACGAGAAGCAGCAACAAGAACAGCTGTTCACTTGGCACCTGCAAATGGGTGTGGCTGATAGTCTAACAATGACCCTAAAAGTCAACATCTCTTTGGTTTGAAGTCTTTCTTTTTTTCTTTCTTTCTTCTTCCTCCTCCTCCTCTTCTTCTTCCTTTTCCTCTCCCTCCTTCTCCTCCTTCTAGAACAAAGTAATAATCTGGTGTAGAAGAAGAGATCTGAGCAACCTGACTGTCTCTACCTTTTGTTTTGTTTTGTTTCAAATCACTCTGTGGCTGTTGAGAGGGCTCGGCAGTTAAAGGCCCTGGCCATCAAGCCTTAGGACTTGAGTTCCATCCCCGGAACACAAAAAGTAGAGAACTGACTCCTGCACGTTTTCCTCTGACCTCCACACGCGTGTCATGCATGGTATATACACAAACACCCCAAAATAAATGAATAAAATCAGATAGCAATTAAAAAAAAAACGCTCTTGTATCTATTCTCTTTATCAACATCACAAAATGTAACCTAGCCACAGAACCAATGCAGTCAGGAGGATCTCCCTGAGACTGAAGACTACCACAGGCAGCCCAAGGTGTGTTGGGAAACATCAGTACAGAAGTGGTCAGGAATGACTGCAGTGCTGTGGGTTACAGGATCCCAAATTTTTGGCATTCCTGAACTTAATGAACCATATCAACGAGTTGTGCTTGACTCAAGAGCTAACCTGGAACAAGAATGTCACACAGCTGATATGCTCAACAGTTTAATCATGCCATGCCCTGTCTTGAAACCATGACAATTAAAACTAACTCCACAAGAGGCTGAGAGAAACACAGGGAGGGGCACTGTGCAGTACCACATAGAGCCCGTGATGCAACTTTAGAGACAGGCAGAAGCCAGGGACGGAGGTGGATGGTGTGAGAAGGAAACCAGCCGTGGAAATGGATGTGAACAAGGAGAACTAGAGATGAAACTCTGAGTCCCAGACCTGGAGACTCTCACCTCACTGACTGGTACCAGAGTGCTGCCAACTTTCAGCTCCTGAGAACTGACTGTCCAGGGCCTGAGCTGTCTTCTCACTTCCCATTGTAACATAAACAATGTGCCACCCACCACTTATGGGAAACTAGCATACGTTCCTTGTCACCTAAAATCGACAAGTAAAACACCCAGCCAGAAGTAACACACAGGAATTTGTTTTCAAGGGAATTCTTAGCATTAGGGCAGGATCCTTCAAACGTGGACAAAATGAACTGCTTTGCCATTATAAAGCTTTTCTATGTTGACTTTATGGAAAATATAATTCAATGCAACACAGAAAACTTGGAAATTAAAAAAAATCTTGAAGTAAAGAACAAACAAACAACAGCAGCAGCAGCAGCAACAACAACAACAACAACAACAACAACAACAACCCACTCGCAATCTCCAGACCTTGTCATCTTGGTCTTAGCAGAAAAAAGCAGGTGTTGGCTGCTAAGAGGAACTAGCTACTCCACTGAATACAGCTGAACTTTGCCAATGGATTTTCTTATTATCTTACTGAAATGGATCTGTGCTGAGTGTTGTAAAGTGCTCAAAGGACTTATATAATGTAAGAGCAAGGAGAGAGGTCATGGCAGCACTGTTGATTTTAATTATGTAACTTTTAAAAGGATCATAGAGGCGGTGGTGGCGCATGCCTTTAGTCCCAGCACTTGGGAGGCAGAGGCAGGCGGATTTCTGAGTTTGAGGCCAGCCTGGTCTACAGAGTGAGTTCCAGGACAGCCAGGGCTACTCAGAAAAACACTGTCTCAAAAAACCAAAAACCAAAACAAAAAAAAAAAATCAAAACAAACACAAAATAAAAAAATAAAAGGATCATAGGAGGTAAAATAAAAGATGCTTTCTGACTATATTGTTTTCCTACTTTCTTAATGTGCTGGTTTTGTATTTTAAAAAAGTTCTCATACCTTAAATACTGCAGTATATCTATGATTCCATTTAGCATTATAGTTAAGAACACTGTTAAACTATATCAACAGTCTACCAGTATATCTGTTTTATAGTCAGATACATGAGTTATTTTTTAATTTTTTTACAGTTGTGATGTTGACATGAACATAGTTTAAAACTGGTCTTGTGTACATTTCTCATAATTTCCTCAGAATAACTTTCTTTGAAGTAGATTTGGCAAGCCAAAGAAGAGACTTGTTTTAGTTGCTTATGAAACACATCATCAAATTACTGTGGAGGAAGATTGTCAAGTCTGTCTCCATGTAAAGGCCCTTTTCCCATCTTACTGTCCTATTTTAAAAATTAATTTGTGTGGGTGTTTTGCTTGCATGTATATCTATGCACTTGTGTATTCAGTACCCACAGAGACCAGAAGAGGACATCAGATTCTTGGAGCTGCAGACGGTTTTGAGGCGCTACATGGGTACTGGGAATTGAAGTCTTCTGCAAGAGCAACAAGTGCTCTTAAAAATCTCTCTAGCCCACCAGTTGCTACATTCATTTAATTTTTTTTCTTATCAGATTAACCCAAAGACAAAGTTTGTCTGTCCTTTAGTATTGCCGTAGTAAAGAGTTGAACATTATTTCATGAGCTCTTGGGTATGAATCTTTCCTCAGGTGTCTATTCAGGGGCCTCTGTTATGGGGCCTCTGTTCAGGGCCTGTGCTTGCTATTTTAATCCAGATGTCACTGATGATATTGGTCCTTTGATATTCAAGATAAAGTACCAAGAGACCACACAGCAGGGTTGGCGACACCTGATATTTTCTGAGAGTAGTTTGTAGGTGGGTCCAAGTATCCGTGCCCTAGCCACTGGAGCATGTCACAGACCTGTGCTGAATGTCACATTTGCTCCATTCAGTTTTTATGCTTCCTTGCCTCTTCCTGTTCAGGCTACCGTGCTAAGTACGAAGAAAGGCTTCATGTGGTCCAGCTCTGCAGACGATACTATCAGGACACTCTCACCAACCAAGATTGCCATCTCTTTCCAGCTTGTTGTCCCAGACGAGCGTGGGAGTATAAAGCTGTCTGAGCTGATGGGAGGATGCTGCATCTGGGTGCTGGGGACACTCATGGGCCTGGCACTAATCCCTTTGTGACTTGGACTGATCAAATAACTTCTGTCTGGTTTTCCTCCTCCCCTCTGGGACTCCAGCCTTTGTACCCAGCCCCACTTGCTTATCTGGACTTGTTTGCCCTTACTCTCTCTCATTTAAACCCTGTTTGCCAACCATTCTAAGGACTTCGTCATGCCCTCTGGCTATTTCCCAAGTTTCTCCTTTTGCTTGCGATGCCCTTTTCACGAATTCCTTTGTTCCATGACCTGACTCAGTGCTGGCACCTAGCTAACGTTTTTTAAAAATGTCTTTTTGGCTAGGGAGAAAAGCCATTTTAACCATAATGAACTCTAACATTCCTAATGATGGTATGAAAACACTGAGAAATTTATTATCTATTGGTGGATAAAGACGGGTGTAACCTGTTGTGTATAATAGAAAGCCAAGACTCTTGATTTAGGGTCACAAAGGAGGGTAGGAGTCATTCTTGCTAATATGAAGATGGCCCCTTTCAAGACAGAACCAGTCTTACTGGGGTTTGAACTTGGTTAGAAAAAGCATCAGAGCTGCCCATGGTTGCCAGCCGTGAGTTCACTCACAGTGATTGGAAAGTATTTTAGTGGTTGTGAGTGAGGGCTGCCATCCCCACAGAGAGCGGTCTAAAGGGAAGAAAAGACATGGGAGCTTGTTTGTGGATTGTTTTGCTTTGTGACTGAGTGGTCTATAGTTTGTATTTGTTAGCCTTGCTTCCAAATGTGTTTGTGGAAGTCAAATCATTATCTATTAATATTTTCACAGTTGTCTTGAGTTATTAGGCTATGCATAAGATTTCTCCAAACTCTTAAATTCTCTTGGCTACTTAATGATGTACTGGAGAAGATTCAACGAGAAGGTCATTCTGGAGACATCTAATGTAGGGGAGTAGCAGGGACAAGCTTTCTTCTTGTGTCCTGCCAACCACTCATTCGTAGGAGATCACCAGCATTCTGGGAAATTGCTTTCTGGAGCAATGAATTCAACAGAAAGCCAGAAACTGGAGAAAGATGCTACAAAACCTTTAACATATGTAAGTTTGTCAGAGGTTATTGAATTTCTTTTCTATTTAAAATGTACAGAGTTGAAACATAAAAATGAACCAATCCACTCATATCTCATTCTTTATGTATCAGCTGGTTGAAAATTAGTGGACATTTAATAACAGTCACTGAAGGTGGGTGGGATGCAGGAAAGCAGGGAGGAGAGGGTCAGGCAGGTAGAGGCTCTGGAGAGGAAGAGACATCAGTTCCCACAGAGCAATCACTAAGTCTTTCGTTTAGGGTTTCAGTTTCTGATAGGAACACGGATGGTTTTTCTGAAGTGAAGATTACATATTCCAACTACGAATTAACTTTTGATACGTGTGATATTCCATTCAGTGGAAGAGCAGCAAACCACAATTAGTAATCATTTTCTCTAGCTACATTCTGCATATCCACACCAGAGCTGAGCCCGCATGGCCAGCCTCTCTGCAAAGACTTTTCTTATAACCTTAGTTCCCATCCATGTTTCTCTGTGTCCCAGATGACATCACCATGGTCTGTACTGCTCGCCAGTCAAGAGCAGTTCAATAGTATATAAATTGTCAAAGAGCAGAGCATCATCAGCCTTTTAAAAGTAGCCTGGGGTATGTAGCAAGTTATAGGACAACCTGGGTTACAGAGTGAGACAAAAAATAAGAGAGGGAGAGAAATACTTAAATTTTTATGGTCTGTTTTCCAAATACATTACACATTTCTTGGACCCTGGATTTTGCATTAACAATAGTGGGTTGCATACCTTACATAAATATAGGTCCTCATAATATTTATCAATGACCTCATATTTTAATATGAGTAAAAATGCTACTCATTCTGACTCCATAAATCACTGGGGCTTAGTTAAGCGAATGCACACACTAAGAACTTGAAGTAGGCATCTCTTCATCGCCATGCCTGCTGGATCTCATTCTTAGACAGGTCGCTTTGAGCCCTCAGGTGTGCAGTTCATACATTTAAGCTAATGTATTTCCTGAGTCACAAGCCTGAGTGCTCTGGGGCTTTCACACAAGAATGGTAGTTTACCTGTCTGGTGCTGGTGCCCACACGGACCGACTGCTTTGCCTCTGTCTTCAGTGACTTCAAAAGTGACATCCGTATAGGGTTCCATGCTAGGGAGCAGGGTGTCCTGAGTGAGGGGAGGGATCTCTTGCTCCCTGGAGTGAACTAAACTGCATTTCTGTCCATTCCATCTGGAAAGGGACAGAGCTGCTCAAAGGGAAGCTTGTTGCTTATAAGGGAGGACAAAGAGCTGGAATAAAGAGTCCTGGGCTTTTTGTTCTGTTTTGTTTGGAGGGAGGGGAGCTGTGTCAATTGTTGCTCATAATTATTTTTGCTAAAAGAAAAAGAAATAAGCTTCTGACGTAAGTCCAAAGCCAAAGGGGAGGAAATGAAATGACCCACGCACTCCCCTGGCTGGCTGGCCACCCGCTGTTTGACAGGCTGCTCACCACAGCCGGTACTTGTGATAGCTTCCGTCCCATCCTCTACCGTTGGACGCCTGCTTTCAGCTTCTTCCCCTGAAGAACCTCACTAGGCCATCTGGAACTGGGGAACGATTCCAGACTTCCTTGCCAGAACACTGCCTGGAAGTGGGTTCACTCTTACCCTCACCTCCAGTCCTGGTCACAGGACTTCTTGCCAAGAAGTGATGTCTAAATATTGCATAGAGATAACCTTTGGGATGAAGTTCTGTTAGCCATCCTTGGACTCAAGAGTGCAGCCTGTTCAGACTATACATTCAATGTGAACAGTGAGCTGGACAGCAAAAGTTTGCCAAAGCCCCAAACCTTCACTTATCCATGTGGTGGTTTAAATAGGTTTGGCCTCCATAGTCTCATGTGTTTGAATTCTTGTCCCATAGGGAATGGCACTATTAGGAGGTATGGCCTTGTTGAAGTAAGTGTGCCACTGTGGGGATGCGCTTAGAGATCTCCTTTGCCTAAGCTCTGCCCAATGTGGAACCAGAGCCACCTCCTGGCTGCCTACAAGAGACAGTCTCCTCCTTGCTGCCTTCGGATCAAGATGTGGAAGTCTCAGCTCCTCCAGCACCATGTCTGCCTACACACTGCCATGCTTCCCATCATGATGATAATGGACTGAACCTTTAAAACTATAAACCAGCCCCAATTAAATTTTTGCCTTTATAAGAGTTGCCTTGGTCATGGTGCCTCTTCACAGCAATAAAAACCCTAACTAAGACAATGCATAATCTTTTTCTGTCCTCCTCAGCCAGTTAACCACCAAGTCCTGAGATTTGAGCTTCCAATATTTCTTGAATCTCTTCCCTTCATTTAATTCTTAATCACTCCTGCAATGATGACAGTCTACTTAGATGAACATAACCCTTATGACCCAGTCACCTCTATAGGGTCCCACCTCCCAGCATTATAATACTGGTGCATAAATTCCTGACACATGAACTTTAGAAGGCATTAAACTTCAATACAGAATTTTTCATAATCCAGAATTAACCCAGCACTATCTACCCACAAAGAGATTTTGACTTCATTACTCTATTGCTTCATTAACTCTATTGCTCTACTTCCTCCTTTTGCTTTATCAAGCCTAGGGTTTTGGGCATGGCACAGGGGCTTTCCATGATCCACCTCTGCCTCCTAACTCACA
The DNA here is from genome assembly GCF_008632895.1 of Mastomys coucha. NCBI lineage: Eukaryota > Metazoa > Chordata > Mammalia > Rodentia > Muridae > Mastomys > Mastomys coucha. Next base: position 47,308,469 of record NW_022196906.1, on the reverse strand, counting down.
TGGTTGCCTCTTACTTTGTACCCTGGTGGACTGACTTATGAATTCTGGCTGCATCTCACTGTGGTTTTCCACATAGCCTAGTCTTGCCAACGTTACTCATTGTATATGCAGGACCCTGTTCACCTTTACCCACCCCTCAGCTCTCTCCAGACTCAATTCAGGCATCATCTCCAGCATGATACTCAATGGCCTCTGGGCTCCTATACATAACTGCTTGATCATTTATCACATAGTAGTGAATATACAGTTGGCTCTTGCTATTCTTGGGTCCTATACACATGGATTAAAAAATATGAATTAACAATATTTGAAAAATACATTAAATATGTAGGAAACTCATATACTTTTTAGTCATTATTCTTTAGAAAGATAGCATAACATTTTTCATAGCATTTAAATTGGGTTAAGTATTATAAGTAATCAAAAAAGGACTCACAATAGAGTTACCACAGGTTGTAGGTAAATGTATGTATACATCACTTTAAATAGGGGGCCTCAGCATCTGTGGATTTTGACATCTATGGTAGGTATTAGCACCAATCCCCCATGGATATTGAATGCTGACTATATGGTACTTAAATCCTCACTGGGTTGAAAGATTTTTAAAGGCACATTTTGTACCTCTGCAACTAGGAACGTAGTAAGGCTCAGATATACCTACCAATGGAATGAGTGCTTGCTGTTGCAGTGTTGCTGAATTCTGATGCAAACAAATCTCTTCCATGATGCTGTCACTAAAGAGAGGAACAGAGCTCCCCACCCTGTCCTTAGTGACTGAAGCACTAAGAGGAGGAGCCTGAACGCTGAACCTGTGACAGGTTCCAAAGATAATTGCTGTAACACCAAATAGAGGTGCTAGTCACATTTGCCAGCTCTGAAAGGAAGTGAAGTCGAAATGCTGATGGGTGCCTGAGTTACACTCCCAAACTCCTGCTTCCCAGGAAGAAAATGTCCAAGGTAAAGAAGGCTCCGGGTCACCTCCTGACCTGACCTACTTATGGAGGCACAGTGCTCATCTGAGGAGGTTGTGACCAATGGGCTACAGTACCAAGGAGGTGGAGTCGAAGGGAGCTGGAGACAAAAGGCATTGGTACCACTTGCATTGTAAAAGCGTCCCCAGGATTCTGAAGGTAGCTCCATTCCTGTGAGGAACCAAATTTGATTCCCCAGAGCCCATCTTTAAAAAGCCAGGCACAGTGGCACACACTTGTAATCTTGATCCTGGGGAGGCAGAGACAGACATAGCCTACTCAGACCCCAACCAGCATCTTGAGGGGTCATTGTTTGGAAATTGTAGTACTTACAATATTTGCAAATTCGTTTTTAGGTATGTGGGAATTAAAACTTACATGGGCTAGGGAGATAGCTCAGCTAGAAAAATATTTGCTGTGCAGGCAACGAGGCCAGAGTTTGAATCCTTAGAACTCAGGCAAATGCTGGGTAGGCATGGCAATTCCCAGTGATCCTAGTGCATGGAGGATGGAGGCAGGAATCCCCACAGCAACCTGGCCAGCTAGTCTAGCTAAATGGACAAGCTCCAGGCTCACTGCAAAAAATAAGGTGGAAAAAGACTGAGGAAAGTTTCCAATGTAGACTTCTGACCTCCACACACAAATACATACGCACATGCACACACACGTGCACACACACATGCACACAGTATTTTCATGTATTGGGTTATCCCAGTAGACTCTCCTCAGAAACCTCAGCAGCACAGAAAAAGTGTTACATGTCAACATACAAAGAAGTAAGAAGAAAGCTGGGGTGGTGACCAACAGCGAGCTAGAACCAGACTTTAGCAGAACCTGGAGGAGGTGGCTTCCAAGGTAGAGACAGCTAACTTTGAATGGATGTGTTACCATAAAATTTTAAAGATGTCTGCCTGGATGGCAGAGGCTAGGTAATTAAACAACTATGGATAGACATGACCTAATTCATTGGCCTTTTCAGTTGCCTTCTCTGGAGCCAGTGCTATACCTGCAGTTAAGACTGAACAGTGGTGAGTGGGTAGGGAGACTGCCTGTTGATATTGAAGGGGTGGCCATACTCTTGCTTACACATTCCCCAGTGGAGTACAGGGCCATTTCCAACCACTTCCCCACCCCCCAGGAGTTTTTCTTTTCATACAGTGAGGACTAAAGCACCAACAGCTACTCAGGGACAACTTTCAGCAAGCAGAGATCTTGCTTGGCTCTTCCTCCTGCAGAGGAACTTCTAAACATGCAGCCATGTTTTCCAAATGGAAACATTCCTTCACAGAGGGATGTCCTTGAAGATATAGATGAACTTCATAAGCCTCGGAAGCTCCTAAAACTTACAAGACCACAGGGTGCCTCCCTAAGGTTATACAAACAGTAACAATTGCCTGAGAGAGGAGACAGACCTTACCTTGCCAAGCAGCCATTCTAGGGGGCTCTGTGGACTACCTATCCTGGTGTGGGCTTTTCAGTGATGCAGCTGCCTTCAGTAACCCACACTCTGTAGCTAACCCCTCATCCCTAGACTGGCTAACACACCAGTCTAGTAAGCTCGACCTGCTGGAATCATTTATTTGCTCTGTTGCTGATGCTTTAATTAGGATGAACAGATTTTGTCCACATCACCCCAGAAAAGGCACAACTTAAGTGCAAGCTCAAGTACAAACATTATAAACCAGCTTACAAGTTAAAATTACCCCTAAATACATACAATCCCTAGTCAGTTTTTATATCTTCACAGCGTTTGGGAGAAAGGAGCCACAGAATACATGGCAGCCACTTAAGAAATAGGCACTGAGCTAAAACTTTCAACAGCCAAGGTAAAGAATGGCTACACCCTATAGTGGGGCTGAAGGAAATCAGTTCTTAAGGCCAGAACTCAAGCAGCTTGTGGCCACTACAGCTTCTGTGTGTACAACAGCCTGCACTCGGGTGGGAGTGGGGGTGGGGATGGGAGTGGGGGTGTCTGTGAGATAAAAAAAAAAATAGTGAAAGCAAAAGGTGATTCTTTCAGTTGCCTGACTAAACAGCTCTGGGAGCAGAAGGTAACTTTGGTCCAGTCAAGAAACTTGAAAATCAAAAAATACTAGCTATCAAGTTCACTATGTTTGCAGCAGGCATAGCCCTCTCAATGGATCCATGTCAGGACCCTTAGCATAGGATTTCCTGAAATGTTAGCAGTCTCTCAAAACTCATGCAAAGTAGGAAAGATGGGACACTTGAAGTACATGATCCAAGTGCCCAGGGGACCTGTCAGACCCCTTAGTGTATGTCAGTCTCACCTGAGGAGCTTTAAAAAGGCTGCTCCACGTGCCTGGCACCGTCAATCTGATCAATACCCCACGGTCAATAGGTCATAGGCCCAAGGGGTTAGCTATTGCTGTTGTTTTGTTGAATGGACATGTTCGAAACTGCCTTCTAAATATTTATGGCTATCATCATAGATTAGTGCTGCCCGCAACCTTGGCCAGAGAAGCCTCTACTGCAGTTTACTGCAACACAGATTAACAAAGAGCTGAGCATACGTGAGTGCACAGCCACAAACAGGACGTGTATACCACCCCTCAAAGGCGAATGGAACACTGCCAAAAAAGGAGAGGTAAGAATAAGAATATGGGAACATGTGCTGCGCTCACTACCTTATAGATGCAAGATGTCTGCTGTACTGAGAGGTGCATTATAGCTATAGCTATCTGCCTAAGACTTGCACCAGATCAAACCAACAAGATCTGTCAACACTCTAGCAGCAGCACTAATTAGACTCAGTGGGTGCTGCTGAGGGGTGGGTGGGGGCATGCATGTGGGAGGGGGCTGTGTTGGCATGTGTCCCAGAGGAAGTGTCATAGGAATGGACAGAATACCTTGCATACATGCATAAAATTGCCAAAGAATAAAGGATGCTGCAAACAGCAGTGTCTGAAAAAGAAGCACAAGCCCTAAGTAGGAGCGTTCTGAGCCTCGGCACACTAAGGCAGAAGGCATGGTCTGTGAAACAGGCTTTCCAGGTTAGGAGCTGTTTCACGAGACACATGGGCTTCTTATATTTCCATCTATTTCTACTCATTTTTCCTTTGTCTTGGTGACCCTGGTGATCTATTAAGCAAACCCTTCTATTTCCTGTAAATGTGTTTTGATGTTTGTGTGGAGTTGTTCCTAATAAAAGCCCAGCCCATGAGGCTTACTGGGTCCTTGAAACTTCCAGTAGGCTTCTTGGAGCCCTAGCCTAGCTGATAAAATTTACATTCCAGACTCTGAGGTTTCTTCATGAACTGAGATTCACATCCATGGCAAGTGGAGCCCCAAAGGGACCTGAATCCTAGAACTCAGATATTAAATAAGGAAAGAAGGAAGAGAGAGAGAGAGAGAGAGAGAGAGACAGAGACAGAGACAGAGAGAGACAGAGAGAGAGAGAGGGGCAGAGGGAGAGACAGAGAGACAGAGAGAGAGAGAGAGAGACAGAGATAGAGACAGAGACAGAGACAGAGACAGAGAGAAAGTCAATCCTGTGATGGGCCTGGCATTGGTAGTTTTGAGAGTTTCTTAAATCATTTTCATTTCAGCCACAGCTAAGAATCACCATAGCTGAAGACATGTCATCACAGATGTGAAACATACCCAGCAGACATGCTGATGGCCTTGGTGTACAGGGAGACACACAGAGGAGGAGCTGCATGAGCGTGGAGAAGGCAGGTGCACAACTACTCCCCCTAGACAGGCAAGTCTTGTGCCTGTCACAGCAGCATTGCATCACTTCAGCTGAACCCAGTGGTCTGCAGCCTCTGCTTAGCAAGCCCAACACTAAGCTTCACACAGGGGGAGCTTCAGAGCAGGTGCTTGGCCTCACATAGGGCAGCCTGTCATGGGTGTAAGGGGCTGGCTTAACAGTTATGTCCCTCACCCAGGATCTGAACCTAGGAGAATCAGCCAGTTGGAAGACACATAGAGTCAAAGGCACCTGGGAGGAAGTGGGCATAGGCTATGAGCAACCTGTGCCAGGAAGTTTCCCAGTTTCAAGTCCTTCTTTTTTCAGTTTTAGCTCCAAGAGTCTCCAGTACCTCTAGTCTGTGTTCAAAGATGTTGACTTTTGCATGTATGACAGTACCTGGTCACAGTCCCTTTCTAGGAAGGGAATGCTCCATCCACCCAGAAGAGAACAAGGCAGAGAGCAGCAGCAGGTAGAAGCCACAATAGAACAGTAATCTCCCAACGTGGAGAGTGTAAGGAAAGAGTGAAGGGCGAAGGAGAGATGTGGACAGCAGTGTTACACATGGGGGAAACTCCGGAGAACTCCTGGGAAGGGAAGCAAAATGAATGAGCAGCGAGAGAAGGAAGATTCTGAAAGGAGACAGACAAGAGGCATAGCCATGGAAGGGAAGAAGGGAGGGGCACACTACCGGGAGGGGACACCTGCAGACTACACTTCCCAGGCTCTCATAGCCTGCCACATTGCTTCCTACTGCAATCCTGCAGGAACTGGTAGGTTAGGAGGGAAGAGGAAAGTCAAGGGTTTGCTCCCTTCTCTCAACTAACTTACTATGGAGAACTTCTGCAAATGACCTGCTCTGCCATCTCCAAACCCCTGGTCACACTTGACATGGTTCCTGTTTCTCTTACAGGAGCTAGAGGCTTGGAGAATGCCACCAAGTTGCCCTTTGTCTCGAAATAGTGACTTTTAGAGCTGGCTCTCATTATTAAATATTTGGGAATTTTGCAAGCTGGTTGTTAAACTATTGCTAGCTTGAACTTGGCCAACACAACAAAGCAGACATTTGTCTTTTCCTTCCCATTACCTGAGCAGAATCACTTTCCAGTACGCTATGGATTCTATAGCTTCTGGGCTACAGGCTCCATGCACTGCCCTCTTCTGGCTTGCCATCACTGTCCTCTATTGTTTTGCTGTTTCTCTCTGTGTCCACATGGCTAATTCACTGTGTTCCATTCTACCTAACACACAGAGTAGCTTGTTTTTTGACTGGATTCCAACTGACTCCCAGGAGAGGGACTGGAATGAGCCAGAGACATCAAGAAAGTGTCTCTAATTTGAATATAAGATGTAGGAAAGGAGGAGGTGCAGGAAAGAGGTCACATGGGAGCAAAGGCAGGGACAGCAAACATGAACACTGCTAAAACACTAAGGGAAGGAAACTGTTCTGATTAGAGGAACTGCACTTCTAAGAAGATGTAGCAACTCTCCTATCTGGTTTTGGTTTTTCTCCCCCCTTCGCATCTTACAAGAGGATGGAAGACTGAGAAAGGGCTCCAGGGAATAAAAAAGTATGAAGAGAACCCAGGCATGGTGGCACATGACTGTAACCCTAGTTTTGGGAGGCAGGATCAGGGGCATCAAACAGGCCTTCAAAGCTAACTTTAGCTACATAATTAGTTAAAGCTAGCCTTGGCTGAATCAGACCTTGTTTCAACAAAATAACATGATGCACAAGGAAGAAGCAGAGGGAGAAATATCACAGGGGTGACTCTGCAAAGTACCAAGGGAAAAAATAGCCTACTCCAATGCCTTGCCCAATGAAACATCCTCCAGGAACCAGGGCGAAGAACACTAGCAGAAGAATGAAGCAGCATTTTTTAGCAGCAGGCTGTCTGCATAGATGCTAGGAACCTCCCCACCCCCGGAATAGAGAACAAACAAACAAACAAACAAAAACATGAACACTGACATCTGTATAAAGTACTATGAAAATCATGAAAGAATTAAAAAAAAAAAATCCTAACACCAAATACAATGCAATGCTATAAAATGTGATGGTTTTAATGTATTATTCAGAGATTAATGATAAGAAAATACAGGCACATACTGAGTACAGATGCAGTTCCCTTTTAAATAGTTTTGACCCATGGGCTGGGAGTGAATCTCATATAGCACTTAGCTTAGTGTAGGCAAAGCCATCTGGTCGACCTTCAATCTGGGTGAATGGGTGGATTGGTGGGTGGATGGGTGGATGGGAGGGTAGATAGATGTAGTTAGATGAGAGGTTCTTAAATCAATAGGTGTAAACTCATAGAAACAAGGAACTATGAAATAAATTATTATTTTAATGAGTTCCATAAAGTATATTTGAAGGTTAAAAGCATAAATTATAACATCACCTGATAGGATTTCTATTATAAATAGTTCTAATACATCAAGCAAACACCACATAAAGCAGATATAAAGGGGTAAACTGCCCTCTGTAAAAGTGATTTCCTACATCTCATGTTAAATAGTGATTTATAAGTTACCTGTGAAAAGATGTGTGTGTGTGTGTGTGTGTGTGTGTGTGTGTGTGATTACCAGAGCAACCATCAAAACATATATACAGATAAACAGCAAAATCTTCAGTAAACAAATCTGAAAAAAAAATGTTTAAAGCTATTGCAGGGAGTAAGTGGGAAGGCTCAGCACAAAGGCCCTCAACATCTGAGGCATGAGATTGAGCCTTGGGACCCATGTGGTAGAGGAAGAGAATCAACTCAGTCAAGCTGACCTCTGACCTCCACATTGTGTGGCATGGCACATGTGCATGCCCCCCCCAATAATAATAAAGAAACATGTAAAATAATTAACACTTATAAAATATTAAAATAATAAATAAATATTTAAAATACTTTAATGTTACAGGCAGGAGAGGAGAAAATGAGGAACATATAAAAATAACAAATAGAGTACAACATGGTAGACTTAAATAAGTGCTCTCATATCATGATAGAAATTGGATGTCAAAAAGATGACTCTATTAATGAAGTCTGCCAGAAACACATGACAACAACCTTGTACACATCAATATGATAATGTAAGTAAAACAGACTCATTCCTCTGAAACCATCAACTACATAACTTATGTAGAGTAATCTATCTGGAAAAGCCCTGTATCATTAAAGAAATGGAATTTATAATTTAGAATTTACAGAAACCAAAACTCCAATACCAGGGCCTTTTACCAAATGCTGATAGAAGAAGCTATGTCACCTCTCACAGGAATAGAAGAGAATCTGTAATAAAGCTAGATTTACTTAAGAGATGGCTCAATGGTTAAGAGCACTAACTGCTCTTCTAGAGGTCCTGAGTTCAATTCCCAGGAACCACATGGTGGCTCACAACCATCTGTAATGGGATCTGATGCCCTTTTCTGGTGTGTTTGAAGACAGCTACAGTGTACTCACATACAATAAATAAATAATTAAAAAAAGAACTGCAGGGCTGGTGAGATGGCTCAGTGGGGAAGAGCACCGACTGCTCTTCAGAAGGTCATGAGTTCAAATCCCAGCAACCACATGGTGGCTCACAACCATCTGTAATGAGATCTGATGCCCTCTTCTGGTGTGTCTGAAGACAGCTACAGTGTACTTTCATATAATAAATAAATAAATCTTAAAAAAAAAAAAAGAACTGCAAAGAATGAATTTATTTGTTGCTATTCCTCAAAGATACTATGAGACAATCTACATTTAGGAGGAAATGCTTGTAAAACCCTGTACTACATGATAGTGTCCAGAATAGATGAAAAATTAATAAGAAAACAAACAATTCAATTAAAAATATTCAAAGATTTGAACAGACATCAAAGAGAATACATGAAAGGCAGATAACCACATGAACATGTTTCTTATTAGTCATTAGGAAATGCAAAATAGAATATGGTAATACCCCATGCTTATAAAACAGGGTAAAATAAAAATATTGAAAAAATTTAATATTCAATATTAGGCTTCCCAGCTTCAGAACTATGAACATAAACTTCTTGTGCTTATAGACTACCCAACTTAAGGTATTTATTTTATTATAGTAGCCTGAGTAATTAAGATAAAACCTGGAATTCTCATATTCTACAAATAGGAATACAATACATTGTAGGTATTAGGGAAAATACCTTAGCAAATACTATGTGAATACAAAAACAGGCTCTGGCAAGTACATTCCTTATAAACACTTATGTTTACACAATAGTGTTTATAAATGTTTGTAGAACTTCTATTCAAGGCCACCCAAAACTGGAAATAATCTAAAATATTCCTCAGTGGGTGAAGTAATCACCTATTGTACATGTATACAATGGGGTAGTACTCAGCCCTGCAAAGGAATGGGTTCTTGGGATATGCAACAGCTAGTGCCATCCGTACGGCACCTTCCTGTGTTGAGGAAGACACTCTCAAGGGTTATAGACTCTGTCTCCATGTAAATGGTAAACATAGATTTAAAAATAAAGCCACAGTGATGAGGGAGGGAAGAGCAGTGGCCAGAGTAGGTCACATGTTCCCATCAGTCTTTTCCCATCCCTCTGTTCCTTTAACTACTGTTAAATGTGCTTTCTAAAAGCTAAGGCAAACTCAATGTTAATATTAAAAAGTCACAATCCTCATTTGGAGGTAGGGCCTTTGGTCACAACAGCCCTCCATTTCTTTCACCATTACAAGGCTAGCACAGGGCTTGGGGAAGCTGGCGACTGTGGTGTGCTAATTGACTAAAGTACAGCCTTTAAAGCAGGGCCACTGGCAATGTCAATAAGGAAACGTTCTGGAAGGTAGGAGTGGGAGGAGATGAGCCTGTGGTTCTCAAATACACAGCCCGGGCAGCAAGTGACTGTTCAAGCACCCACATGTGTGACAGCATTAGAATTCTCCCCCGTGTGTGGAAGGCATAGCCTTGCTGCCACCTCTGCAGAGCTATAAGAAGGGAAACATTCTCCTACTGACCTAACCTGACCATTCCCCATGCCTTGGCATTCATTTCTTGGTTTTAAGATCATCTGTGGGGATGAAAAAGTATTTTTAGACTAGCCTCAATCTGACTTTCTGTTTTCATGTAGTTGCCCACATCTCTCTTTCTCTCCCTTACTTTGTATTTTTTACACAGTGGTTACATTCGTGTAACTAGGCATGGAATGACTACCAAGTGTCTAACTCCACCCAAAATAATTCTTGATCACAAGGAATCAAAGCTGGTGTTCCATTCATCCTATACCAATTTACATGTATATATGATATATATCATAACACTATGAAGAAATTGACAAGGGCAGACAAGCTACTAGACATACCTTTAAAAGAAATTATTTAAGAAGATATTTATAACCTTCTTATAAGAGCTCACACCTCCAATTCTAGCACTCAGGAGTCTCAGACAGGAGGACTGCCAAAAGTTCAAGGCTACCCTAAGTAAGCTACATAGTGAGTTCCAGGTCAAACTGGGATACACAGAGATATCCTGCCTCAAAAATATATACAGGGCTGGGAAAATGGCTCAGTGGATAAAAGCTGTTCATGTAATTATGGAACCCACAGACAAGCCAAATGAGCCACTTGCACCTATGAGCTCAGCACTGCCGTGGGAAATGGGAGGCAGAGAGAGCAGAAGTGCTTGCAAGCTCATGGGCCAGCTAGTCTGGAATATTCGGCAGCAGAAATGACAAGGGAGACCTCAAAAGCAAGGGAGAAGTGCAAGGAGTTGTGTATTGACTTCCACATTCCCACTGTGGCAGGCGTATACACGAACTCATATACTCCATGCAAAAAGTAAATAGTTGAATTTAATAAATAATAAAAATACATTAAGGCAGAAATACTCAAAGTCGGCATTGCTTTATCACCAAAACAAAGCAATTGGTTTTTAAAGAACATGTACCTGTAACAAATTAACTAGTAATGAAAAGGTTAACCTACCATTAAATATTATTCCTGAGAGGTAACCCTTTTAACAGTTTGAAGTATAGCTTTATGAAATGCATACACACACACACACACACACACACACACACACACACACACACACACACACATTTGGTCAGCAAGATGGCTCAGCTAGAAAAGACACCTGCCCCGCAAGCCAGACAGCCCGAGTTCTATCTCCTGGACAGAACCAACTCCTTCGAGTTGTTGCCTGACTTTCATACAAGTATACACAAGTACATATACACACACACATACACACCACATATATAGATAAAACAATTATAAAACTTTTAAATGCATATTGGGCTAGAGATAGCTCAATATGCATTTTAGTGTGTATGTATGTTTGTATATATAAGTGTGTGGCTGGATGTACGTGCTTAAGCTAACTGTTTCCCTTAATCCCTCCTCTGCCTATTTATTTATTTATTTGTTTGTTTGTTTGTTTGTTTATCGGCAAGGCCTCTCACTGAACCTGGATCCCTGGGGTTTTTACTGAGGCATACGTTGCCTGTGGAAATCAGAAGGAGGTGTCAGATACCCTGAAACTGGAGTAACAGATATTTGTGAGCCACCATGTAGATGCAGGGAATTGAACCCAGATCTTCTGCAGGAAAAGCCAGTGCTCATTACTGAGCCAATTCTCCAGCCCCTATTGTTAGCTTTTAAGAAAGAAAAACAAAAAATTTCTGTTGGTCAGATTTAGGATGAAAATAAAAGCAAATGCATAAGAGTCCACACAGATGCAAATATATATAGATAAATATGTGTACATTCAATATGGGAAAGATAAAAGTTATTTAGAGCTGGATCGATCTTGGCTCACATTTTAGACTTGTATTTTATGAACTATAGTACCCTGGGCATGTTCCTTGACCATGTTAAATGTCATAATACTTGACCCCAGAAATGGCTTCTGACTATTACTCAATGTTGACAGGCAAAATAAATTTAAGATAGATTTAAATTCTGATTTTAGTACTTATCAAGATACTCAACTTTTATAAGTAGCTTCCTTCTCTGTGAAATGGAAACTAAAAGGGTGTGTAGCACACTCACTGGGAAGATTCAGGAACTCTGCACAGTGTGTTTAGTGCAATGATCAGTATACGGTATGTACCTAAAAAAATGTTAGCTGTTATTATTAAGACAGTAATTACTATTGTTATATAAAAGGTAGTACTTAATCAAGGCTGCTCTAGCTATCTCCTCTTACTCAAGCCTCCTACTAATAAATATCTAAGAAATAGATAACTGGGTCAAAGGCCAGGTTTGTCCAAATTGTGTTCTTGATCACTGTAAGGTTTACAGTTGGCTGGAGAGATGGCTTAGCAGTCAAGAATGCATACTGCGTTTGCAGAGAACCCTACAATGGTGCCCAGTACCCACATCAGGCAACTTACAACCACCCATAACTCCACCTCTGGAGGATTCCATACCCTCTTTTGGTTTCTATGGTCACATGCAAATGCCCACACAAAGATATGCATATACATACAATTCAAAATAATAAAAACAAATCTTTTAGGAAAAATTTGAAATCTACTTAAGTCACTAACAACATGCATGCAATGGGCATTTCAAAACTAATTTTCCATTATTATTGTGACTCAGTATTCTCACGTTTATTTTGTTTACTGCTTACCTATATTCGTGTGTTCGATTTTTGCCTATTTACTAACTTGAATCCTGGTGATTAAGATTTGAATGAACTTCTTATATGCTAGAAACATTGTTATATTAAATGTAAATCCTCTCCTAAAAACCAAAGTCAAAGAGGTTGAGTACTGGTGAAGATCAGGAGACATCCCTGCATGATTAAGAACTCTTGGAGAGTTCTGTCTCCTACACTGGGTCCTCCAGTATTTCTATAGCACCGACATCCATATCTGAGCATCCCTAGCCCCGTGTAACAGTCACCTTTTATTTCTAACATAGGAATTCTTTTTAGTTGTCTTATTGGCGTTTCAAATCTATCATAGATGCAGGTGAGTTACCCTATCTCTCAATCAGCTACCTTGCCAAACGCCTCTATCTAGAACCTTATTACTGTCTTACCAAAGGGAACCCTACTTCAAGAAGCTGGTTCTGAGGAATTCGATAGGCCCTAGCATCTCCCAGAAAGGCCCTTTGGATTGTTTCTGAAGTTACAGTCTGGAATTACATAAGTCATGCACCCTGAGTTTTTATTTGGAAAATATAATGATCATACTTTACAAGATAATGAGCGGAAGAGACAGCTGGCTTACGTGCTACCCTGGGCCATTTCTGCAGGCCAGTATCAGCTACAGAGATGAATGAACATGGTCCTGAAGCAGGGTACATGTCCCATGGAGATAGGGCTATTCAACAGTGAGAGCCAGGAAGTAACCAGAAGAAAAGAAGGTGCCAGGGCCATTGCTTTGAGCATTTGGTTCAATCATCCACTTTCCCTAAAGTGATTTTTACATGTCAGTGGTGGTGATGTTTTTAACTGGATAGTTATTTTAGTAGCATATCAGTTATAATTTTTATTTTTGCGCTAGCAATGAGGCTCTTCTGCCAGTGCTTCACTTAGGACATGAGCATCGTGTAATCACAAGATGTGCTACCGTCTCCCTAACTAAGCTTTCATGGGTTGCCATCTGTACCTATATAGACCCATGTCCCCTAGAGTCAAGGATGTGGATGTAATGGACTGCAGTAGAGAAAGCACATGGGGAAGGAGCAGGAGGACAACCAGGAGATAAGAGGAGCACCTGCTGTGCAAGCCTAGAAGACTCGAGTTTGTGTATGGACATCAGTGGATAGAAAAAGCCTAATGTGGCAGGCACTTATAGCCCCAGAGCTGTGAGGGACAGGGCAGGGGAATGTAAAATGGGATGTCCAATGGGGACTGTTGGCCACCAGCCCACCTAACTCAAGGTTCAGTGAGAGACCCTGTTTCAAAGGAATAAGACAGAGCAGGATAGAACAAGACACTAGCTGTCTTCCTCTGGCTTCCATGGCTGCCCACGTGTATACACATGTGCATATACTTCACACACATGTACCACACACATACAGTATATACATAATAGTAAAAGTATAAAGAGGTCCTCTATACCCTTTAACTAGTTTCCTTCAGTTGTCATATTTTACATAAGTCTAATATAGTACAAAAGAAATTCCCTTGAAGAAATTTAAAATAAATCATATCACTAAGACTACAGCTTGTAAAAATACTACGGTGCTAACAGATTGTGCCACTGGAGCTTCTAAGACTATCATTTATTTTTTAGTTAATTAATTAGTTTATTCATTTTACATCTCAATACCAGCCCTCTTCTTGAAGTTCATCCTCCACTCTCCCCTCCTTCTCTGAGAAGGGGGCATCCCCCCCACCCCAGCACATCAGTCACTGCAGGAGTAGGTGCATCCTCTCTCACTAAGGCCAGACAAAGCCAGGATCCACAGGTAGGCAACAAACTCAGGGACAGCTGACTATAATTTTAAAAGGGCCAAGTTCATCCCTAAGTGAGATTCCTCCTTCCTCTCTCTATTTTCTAATTCTGCCATGTTGTCCCCTCATATATAATGGTCACCTTCTCTTTATAGACAAGGAACATCCTACTCCGAGCACTACAGTTGGGGAGTGTTGGGAATACATATGCTTTGAAGCTAGCCCTATGTAGATCTATATCCATCTCTGGATGGGGCGACACCCTGTGTGGCCAATGTGCATATACACAGGCACTCGGGCGGGGGTGGGAGTGAGCGTGGACACATTGCTTTTAGAGTGACTGACTTTTTACGTGATTAGAAAGGACTGAGCCTGATTTTCAGAAGCAGAGTGTGATGAGATCTCCATTCTCAAATTTTAAACGCCATTTCCCCCGCCCTCTCTAGAGAGTCATATAGGAGAAAGTGAAGAGGGAGCTTTGGGCTCAGCCAGTGTCTTCTGTCTCTGCAAAGACCAAGAGGGTTCCATAATCGGAAGTTTGTCCTTGGAGGCGTTTCTTTTGGGGTGAGGGAGAGAAGGGTGGAGGTGGGAGGGACTGATTGGAATTAGAAACCATAATGACTTCACCAAGCCAGCTCTCTAAACTCCAGCTTATGCATGCATTGTAGCCTGTGTGATATCTTGGATTTCCTCCCACACCTCACTGCAGAAGACTTGAATAGGTCTGTGGGTCTGTACTCCATCAGGGAAAAAAAAAGTTAATTTATGCTCCCAAGAATCACGTCTGGACTTAATTTGCTAGTTTCTTATCCCTCCCTCACCTACAACATTGTATCTATTAATAAGACCATTGGTTAGATCCCATAGAAACTCCTCCTTACAGCACCACTCCAAGGCCAACCCTACCTAAGTCCTATTCACCCACACAGGACCCTCTGGCAAGTTCCTGGATCTCCCTAGATTCTGGGCCTCTAGCTTGGAGGGAGCAGCTGCCAGGATCCAGTTCCAGGGAGTGCCGTACAATAACTAACGTGCCCCAAAACGGTGCGACCTTACCCCTAGTAGCCTATGACGCACCTGAGCCTCTACTATGCCTGAACCCTTCCCAGCTGAGGTTAGCCCAGGTGTCCTGAACAGGCGGGAACCCACGTACAGAGAAATGCAAAGAACGAACTACTTTCTCCCTCCTCCCTGCGGAGTCCTGGACTCGCAGCCAACGTCGCTGGGGATGGAAAGCCGGGAGAGAGCACCCGGGAGACATCTGGAGACCCACAGAAACTACGTGGGTTCCCTTTTCCCACTCCAAGCAGCACCTGCACAGGGTCTCAGCAGGTGTCCCTGGATTCCCTCTGAAGCCAACGGGGATGCAGGCCCAGCCCAAGAGGAGGAGTTCGCTTCGTACCTGATCCTGTCCTTCTCTGCCCTCCGGAGTTCCTCATTTCTTTCCAGTACCTGGAGGATCTTCCTGGCTTCTTCCTCGTTTAGGAAACTGAAATCAAACCCCTGAGGAACTTTCGTCATTTTCTCTCCCGTGTGCGAGTTATGTGTACTTAAGCTCCTTGGTGCCTCCTGTTACAAAGCCATTTTTCAAGATAATGAAGACGACTTTTCCAGAACTTGATCCCATAGCCCATAATAGCTCCGCGCCTTTGAAAAGCTAAAACCACAAACCTCGGGACCAACCCACACATCCAGGGCTCCCTTTGACAACACCTTAATGACAGTTTCTCTCAACCTGTCCAACCGAGATGCAAAGTGAATGACTAAATGGAGAAAAGGAACCAATCGCATTTGGGGGGCGGGGCAGGCTTTGCATTGTCTCTTCCCCCCTCCCTTCCCACGTTCTGTGACTTGTTAAGCAAACAAGCCTACATAATTCTGTCTCTAAGGTAGGCTTACCCTTGAGTGCTAGCTCCTAAGTATTTGCTTGGCTGTTGCTGTTTGCTGGAAGAATTTGAGCTTGTCTGGAAGAAAGACAAGGAAAAAGATTCACGGCTAATCCTGTCTTTCGATGATTGAGAACAGGAGAACTGTTGGAGCTTGAGAGTTAGTGGAAGTGTTGTCCTATTTGAAAGACCAGGGAAGCCTAAACTCACTTTGTTTCAGGCTTTGTCTCAGAGGGCCTCACAGGAGAACTGGCATTAGGCTACCCTTGCAAATGAATTATTTGCCAAACTTGCCATTTCCTTCACACACAGTCCCATTGTCTCATAGAAAGTCATTCTCAGACGTTGAAAAGCCCTACTTACAGTATTTTAGAAGGCAAACCCCAATCCTGTAAAACCACAGAAAGTGCGTTTCCTAGAAAGCCTGCTACCCACTACATCTTTCCGAAGATGTGCACACATGTGCTTTTTCTTTTAAAACGATGAATATCTTTTCCAGACAATTTGTTTCCTTATGTAAAAACAAATTTTCTGATGGACACACAGGCCCCCAACACCCTTACTTTAGTCCTTTCTCATGTGACTGAGATGGTCTCTAATACCTACAAAGTATGTCCACAAATACCATCTTTTCATGGTAAATAAACCAAACTGGGTTTCACTCCTCTAAAGGAAAAACGGTCAAAACTATAAAGAATGGCTGCTTTTGCTGCTGGTCCCTTGTCTTATCTTGATTACTCATGGCATGTCTGAAGAGACCGCCTTTGAAACAACTTTTTGTGGGTGTCTATTATCTGCAAGAAGTGGGGATCCACTCTACATCATGCAACACAGAACTCCCTCATAGATCGTCTGTGTGCTAATGATGGCAGTTTGGAAGTCTGTCATGTACACCCTGATCAGTTATTCTTGCATGTTCCTTTTCTAGGTATATGGACTGGCTTTCTAATGTGGGTACTGGTGGAGTTTTGTCCTGTTCTTATCAGTGAATTGACTGCAGCTAATGTCTTCTGGAACCCATTCCAAGAAGCCATTGCATACACACCAAACAACATAGTCCTTTTCTCATAACCCAGTAAGAGACTTAGCATGGATAGAGATATAATTACTTAATAAAACAAATTCCTTGGGCTTGAAAGCTGCTTTGGAAGTTAAAAGTACTTGCTATTCTTGCAGAGTGCCTGGCTCCAGTTCCCAGTACCCATGTCGGGCAGCTCATAACCACCTGTAGTTCCAGCCCCAGGGGGATCTGGTGCCTCTCATTTCCTTGGGCATCTGTACTCATGTGCACATACCCATACATTTATTAAATATAATGAGAGTTATAAAAATGCCATGGAGCATACAAAAAAATTAGTTCTAGCTAAGTGGGTCAGTGAAGATTGGGTTGAAGCATGGAGAGTAAGATTTGAGCAAGAAGAAAGCAGACGGAGGTGGGAGAAGCCACAAGAGTCTATTCTAGGCAAGGAGAACAGCAGTGGGCTAGATCACAGAAATGCACCAGTGAGATCTTCCCATAGCTTTTTGGTTCCTTTGATCAGTGGCCGTGATGAGTATGAATTTGAAGCTAAAAAGTACAGAGGCATATACAAGGACTACTAAGTACTTGATCTGCTTGACTAAAACATTTTCTTTCATTTTATCTATCTATCTATCTATCTATCTATCTATCTATCTATCTATCTATCTACCTACCTACCTACCTACCTACCTACCTACTTATTTTTGAGATAAGGTTTTGTGTAGCCCAAGGTGGTCTCGAAATCCTTGTAGCTGATGTTTGTAGCCAAGCATGGTCTGAGGCTCCTACCTCTGCTTTATGAGTCCTGGGACTGTAGGCATGCACCACCACACTCAGCTTAGAGCATACATTTTCGATGTGTGTGTGTGTGGGTGCTACTCTTTTTATATACAAATCAAAGATATGCATGCAACATATAGGTAGCTAAGTATGAAGTATATCTATAATATTAACATCCCTGGAAGGGTGACTAGTTTTAAAAAGATTTCCTGGAGGAACAGTATGAAAAGGGTTAGGAGCGCTGGATTACCATACAGAGCACAAGAAGAATAAAAAAGGCTGAGGTTTGTTGTGACTGTTGTCCTAAGGAATCTACTTTTTACTATATGAACACCGAGGGGCCAGCTCAGGTTTTGAGAGAGACGTTGACATAGTTGGAACTGAACTTTTGGAAGATGACTTTGATGGCCAGAGACAAGGAAGTGTGGACAGAGGATGAAAGGCATATACAGTCTGAAGTACCTGCTACTCATCCACAGGACAATATCCAGCAAGGACTGGATACCTTGAAGAAAGGATAGAGAAGTCATGTACTTAAACTGGGTTGCAAAAGCCTTGAGACTAAATAGTATGGACACAGCAAAAGTTGCACAGTGAGTAAGATCGGGCTTAAGGCTTCCATGATCAACCCCATCATTAGCGCCGAGTCATGCTTTATCCTTCACAATGGCACTGAAGGGAATACTGTTGGGATACTTTTATCCTGATATTTCACATTGAGAACTTTGTTTTTGTGGGGGCAGGGATACCCTGAAAACCACACAGGTTGCTTAGAATGCTTTCGCTGGGATTAGGACCACAGCACTCCAAAGTAAGACGATTTCTTACTCAGCCAGCTGTATGCAATCTTAGCATCTGGTACCTCTTGGCAACCTCCTGCCCTTTAAGCTAAACAGATACTCATCATGATTAAAATCATGAATTTTAATACTAACAGTTGCAAAGAAAAGAAAACAAACTTCAGGAACCTCCCATGGTCTACCTTCTCCAGGTTGTTGGCCAAATCCCAGGAGAAGGATTCTTGATAAATCAAGGCAGACCATATCACTTAATTGAATATCTCAACTTTTGCCATGGAAAGTCACTTATGACCCTGGTGGGCCATTGAGAAGCAACTCTGGGGGGTCAGGGATAGCTTTCTCACAGTTATATCTTTCTTACCTACTTTGGCTTTTTTCCCTGGACAATCTCTTTCAACAGCAGATTATGGGGTGTGCTTGGTGGCAGCTCTCAGTTTAACAAGCAAATACATGTCAGATTGAAAATAAGACATTGGGGACAGGCTTTTATTAGTAATGAAGAGGTGTAAGGCTCAGAGAAGAGAGTTTGTACCATCATTCACTTCAGGTTTTGCTGTTCAGTTTGGTAGTTGATTTTACAATCCTAAATAGGAAGTTCCATTTTAGTCCCACCTGAGGCTCAGTCCTACACCCGTAAGTATGGAATAAGATTCCATGAAAAATATTCAAAACCACCGAAACCTTTGCTCTGTTTTTGATTTATAAAATGAAGATCATAGCAGAACCAGTCATACAGGATTTCTGTAAAAAGTCAATGGCACAAATAAAGCAACAAGCAGAGAGAGATACTACACAGCTTAAACTTAAGAAATGGCCTTTATGAATAATGTCCTTTGGACACAGAGAAACATACAATACAAAGAACATGGTTTTCTTGGCTGTGAAAGCAATGATTATTTGCTAAGCTGAGAAGAATTTGAAACCATAACACGGGAACCATATAGATGTGTTAGTTTTCTTGCCTTAGAAAAGCAACTTAGGAAGAAAGGGTTCCCTTTGGCTCAGAGTGTGAGGCCTGTCAAAACATGGAAGATGTGCTGTGAAGAGTGTGTGTACTGGCTGGTTTTGTGTGTCAACTTGACACAGACTGGAGTTATCACAGAGAAGGGCGTTTCAGTTGGAGAAAAGCCTCCATGAGATCCAGCTGTGGGGCATTTT
Organism: Mastomys coucha; assembly: GCF_008632895.1. NCBI lineage: Eukaryota > Metazoa > Chordata > Mammalia > Rodentia > Muridae > Mastomys > Mastomys coucha. The sequence continues at coordinate 47,288,763 of NW_022196906.1, read as the reverse complement.
CTCAATTGCCCCTTGTGGGTGGTGCCATCCCTGGACTGGAAGTCTTGAGTTCTATAAGAGAGCAGGCTGAGCAAGCCAGAAGAAGCAAGCCAGTAAAGAACATCCCTCCATGGCCTCTGCATCAGCTCCTGCTTCCTGACCTGCTTGAGTTCCAGTCCTGAATTCTCTTGTGATCAACAGTTATGTGGAAGTAAGCTGAATAAACCCTTTCCTCCCCAACTTGCTTCTTGGTCATGATGTTTGTGCAGGAATAGACACCCTAACTAAGACAGTGTCCCTATTGGCTGTTGGCTGTCAGAGTGTGGTCACACTGCATCCATGGCCAGGAAGCTCAGAAATGCATGTGTTCTGCTTGCTTTCTCTGTGCTCTGCAGTCTGGAACTTTGTGCCACAGGATGGCGTTGCTCACATGCCGCGTGGATCTTCTCTCAGTTAGATCCTCCGGAAATGCCCTTACAGACTCACTCAGGTATTTGTTTCTGCTGTGGTGTTGAACCTCACAAGATGATAATCAAGATTAACTGTCACCGATGGAGATGAAACTCTTGGGTTTGAAGATTGATTCTTGATTGGTGAAGTTTAATGTTAAGAATGTGGCTTAGTTCTGCAGGTTGATGGGCTTTTTACTGCCAGTGCTTCCAGATCTGCCTTGAGGAGAAACACCAAGGCAAGGCTTGCACTGGAAATAGATATCTTTGGTGATGTTGTGTGACAGAGACAGTGACTACCAAGTGCTCCCGGCTTTCTAATGGAGGAGCATCACCCCATAAAAAGCATGCATAAAAGAAGTCATATTCTTACCGTTCCAATCAGATAGCTTATTCCTCTACTTACCCTGGGAGGGAATAAGTACTGCTTAGGCAAAGAGGCTCAATGAAACTACAATTATAGAAATCCCCTCAGAAAAATGATGGGGTGTTTATTCCTCATGATAGTTTATCATATATAAGAATGCATAAAAGATTGAAACTTTATTAGTTATTCCATGTATATTAGTTATTTATATAATTATTTTATGTTTAGATTTTTAGAAATGACATTATGTGAAAGTGTCCTACAATATATAATGCCCCTTGCATAGCTGTATAGTCTTTCGTAGGATAATGCAATATCCTGGACTCTTGAGTAATATGAGCTTCATAAGGGATTCATAAGGACTTTGGGGCCTTTAAAGAAGTACTGAGGCTTGATGTGACATAATGTGTCACATCAAATGGCATAAGTGTATGATTTGGGAACCACAGCACCAGATGAAGTAAAGATACAAGAGACTCTGGCTCACTCATGTCAGAGTTTAATCCATCTGGTGTTTACATCTATGGAGGTTTGAATATGCGTGGCCCAGGGAGTGGCACTATTTGGAGGTGTGGCCTTGTTGGAGTAGGTGTGGCCTTCTTGGAGGAAGTGTGTCACTGTGGGGGTGGGCCTTGAGATCTTCCTCCTAGCCAGGTGGGAGCCAGTCTTCTCCTGTTTGCCTTCGGAACAAGATGAGGACAATATTTAATTGGTGCTGCTTACAGGTTCTGAGGTTCAATCCATTATCATCATGGTGGGAAGCATGGCAGTGTCCAGGCAGACACCGTCATCCAAAGGAAGCCAGGAGTAGTCTGTCTCATGGGCACTAGGAGGAGGGTCTCAAAGCCCACCCCCACAGTGACACACTTCTTCCAACAAGGCCACACCTCCTAATAGTGCCACTCCCTGGGGCATGCATATTCAAAGTACAACATTTATAACAAATCCTACCTGACATCATTCGCCAAAACAAAACACTAGAAATCTGACAAAACCCAAGGTTGAGTAGCACATGCTTTTCCCTGTGGCCCAATGCTCGGTCCTTATCATCATATCCAAAAGATGGAGGAGGAAGGCAATAGAGTTTTGGGATTTGTACAAACACCCAGAAAATAAGTATCACATCTCCATATATTCCATGAGCACATTGTTACTATGATAGCAGAAAGTGAAAAAAAATCAGCTCAATAAACAGACAAAGAAACCCCAATAAACATGTGACCATCACCCTAGGGACCACAGATATTCAGAAAATCCCCAAATGCCAGAAAACAAAAGAAGGCAGAAATGCTTAAACTAATAAAGTTTAGTCTAGAAATACAAGACTATTTCAGCCAGATGTGGGGCGCATGCCTATAACTCCAGCACTTGGAAGGTACTGGAAAAGCTGGAGTTTAAAGATAGCCTGGGTTATATGAGTCCTTGTCTTCTCCCCTTTCTCCACAACCATATTTCAATATTAACAAAATCCCAGGATTTACCCCATTAGGAAATCAGAAGAAAACTCTATGATCAAAAGGTTTTTCTAAAATCCAGGATGGCTTTTTGGCTAAAACTAACCTGTCTTACATCATCCTTACTACTAAGTGTTCTGGAACATGCCTGGAGCCCCAGAACTTGGGAGACTGAGGCAGGAGGATCATAAATTTGATGTTAGCTTAGACTACTTAGCAAGACTTTGTCCACAAACAGCACAAAAGAAACCCCAACTAACTGTCCAGCCCAAGAAAAACCTCAGTAGTCTTATAACGTTGTGTGATGAGGAATAGTCTGTTTTATCAATTAGCAATGTCATAGTAGTGACTAATTAAGGACAGAGCTAAGAGATACACTGTAACCTGTATGCTCTGACATGGTCAAGGTTCTATTAATATAGGTTAATATAGTAAAAGGTTAATATAGTAAAAGAAAAAGCAATAAGTTATAACTCTCAGGGGGAAAATTGATTAGACATTAATTTTTTGAACTTAGAAAAACAAAGAAATCCACTTTGAAACTATTAGAGCTGCGAGGTGTGGTTACAAATGCTCGTAATCCCAGTAAATGGAAAGCTGAGGAAGAAGGATCAGGAGTTCAAAGCTAGGCTCACCTGCATAGCAAGTCTGAATCTAGCCTGGGGGCCATCTAGGACCCTGTCTCAAACATACAAACAATAGCAAACTATTAAAACAACTAAAGGATTAAAACAAAGAAGAAACATATAAGTGGTCAAGTTGGGTCAGTGAGCAAATATTTATGAGTTTCTGTTTGGAAATTCTGCAGCAAAGATCTTCCTCTTCCTCCTCTTCTCTTCTTTCTGCCTCTTCTTCCTCCTTTTTTTCCTCCTCTTCCTCTTCTTCCTCCTCTTCTTCCATCTTCTTTTTTGGTTATTTAGGACAGAGTTTCACTGTGTACCCCTGGCTGTCCTAGAACTCACTCTGTAGCCTAGGTTGGCCTTAAACTCAGAAATCTAATTGCCTTTTTTCTTGCAAGAGCTGGAATTAATGGTGTGGGCTACCCAGCCACCAGAGATAGTCTTGTCTTCAAGAACATTATTTACTTTCTAATGGGGAGAAGTGAAAAGAAAAGAGGAGAAGAAAGAAGATGCAGAAGCAGGAGCAGGAGGAAGAAG
>NW_022196906.1:47251768-47285144 GCF_008632895.1 Mastomys coucha | reverse complement strand
GGAGGAGGAGGAGGAGGAGGAGGAGGAGGAGGAGAAGGAGAAGGAGAAGGAGAAGGAGAAGAAGAAGCCAATATAAGTTTAGAGTGTGAAAAATACTATGATCCAAATAAATAGGCCATGGGGGTGGGAGAGAAAGAGGCAGGATGATGATGATGATGATAAGGTGCCATTTGAGTGGAAATGGAAGGATAAGAAGCCAGGCTTTCACAGAAGCAGTAAGTGCATTATCCTCAAAGGGACATAGGTTTGAGTAAAATGTTGGTAAGGAGTAGAAAGGTACTGTCCCTGGAATCTTTGAAACTTTCATTTGAGAAATAATCTACTGCCCTAGATACTGTGGTTTAGAGACTAAAGGCTTCAACTACCATGTGTCAGGTTCTATGCCAGGATCCAAAAACATAGAATTACAAAAACAAGCTATCCCCATGGAGTCTCCATTCCTGGAGGAAAGACACACATTATATTTTCTAAGTGTGATTAGAAAACTAACAATGCAAAATGACAGAGGAGGTCCTGAGAGGAGGTGAGGACACACCTTACATGGAGTGGCAAGAAAGCCCACTCTGATTGACAAGAAGGCAGCCACAGGAAGGGTGTGTGGGTACAGCCTCGAGACAGCCAGGAGAAGGTTTTTTTAAGAAGAAGAAAGCATCTAGACACCTAGGCAGGAGAGAGACGGACATACTCTGGGCTATGTTTATACACCTCGGTAAACAGACATTAAAGAAGGCTGGAGACATACAGTGGGTCTGATAAGGCTAGAAGCCAAGGCTAGAGAGATTAGATCATGACTTAAGGGCATGGGCTTGGAGTTGGGAGTCCTGTGTTCTAACTAGATGTGTGACTGGGCTGGTTCTTTGCTTCCTCATCTGTCAGGTAAGGAAGGGTAATGATGGAGCCCACTTCAGGTTGTAGAATGAATCTGATGATGTATGTGTAAGAAGAGAGGAGGAGAGAAGGAATAGGGAAAGGAAACAGGGAGGGAAGGAGAGGGAGTGGGGAGAAGGATTCTTCCTAGTCAGGTGGCCAATTGGATTCTGTTCTACATCCCTCAACCTGTTGCGATCGCTTGCCAATACTGGGATAAGGAAGAATACCTAGATGACACGCCTTCTCTGTCTCCAAGCAGGAGGATGTCCCACTTCTGAGAAGAACTCACCCTAAGTCATTTGTGACATTTGGGTTAAGACTGTTTGAAATAGGAATTACAGTATGACACAAAAGGTGGTATAATCTTGCCTCACTAAGGGCTGTCCCCATAGCTGACTGTCACCCTAACTAAGGGCTGTTCCCATAGCTGACTGTCACCCTAACTAAGGGCTGTCCCCATAGCTGACTGTCACCCTAACTAAGGGCTGTTCCCATAGCTGACTGTCACCCTAACTAAGGGCTGTTCCCATAGCTGACTATCACCCTAACTAAGGGCTGTCCCCATAGCTGACTATCACCCTGACATTTTCTCCAGTGCTGTACGTGTGGGTGTGTGTGTGTTATCTCTGTGCATGCAGTGTGGGAGATGGAATGTTCCATGTTCCTTTCCCCACACACAGTGCAGACGCCTCTTTGCAGACTCTAATTAACTGGATCATTGCAATTAATATACCACTTACCTCTAATCTAGTGGTGGCTCAAACTAAACTGGAAGTTTTCTTTTCCTCATTGTGCTGTTTAAAGAGAGTTTGCAAGAATAGTTGGGTATTTTCTCATTTTGATGGAAAAAAAAAACCATCTAGTTTTAAAACTAGATTTAAAAAAAAAATCATGTTTGATGTGTTTAACACAGTACCAAAACTATACATAGCTGTAGCTATAGTCACATCTGAACACATGCCTAGAGAAGTCAAGGTAGGCATGATAAAACCTTTGTATTGATCGTGTTGATTGACTGATTGATTGTTTTGAGCAGGGTAGATTTCTCTTTGTATCCCTGGATGTCACAAACTCACTCTGTAGACCAGTCTGACCTTGAACTCAAGAGATCCGCCTGTCTCTGCCTCCCGAGTGTTGGGATTAAAGGTGTGCGCCACCACTGCCCAGCTGATAAAAGCCTTTTTATATCACAACCAAAAAATCTCTGTAGAGTTCCCAGGTTAGCTGGAGTTAAAATGTTTTTAAACTTTATAGAGAGTGCTACACTGTAATTTATTTTAGTGTGTGCATGTGCATACATGTGCACACATGTGCATGCATGGACATGCCATGCTATACAAGTGGCAAGCACCTTTACAGGCTGAGCCATCTCAATTGCCCCTTTCAGAGAGCTTTAAAGTGTTTTACAGAAACAGATTTTTTTATATTTTTTCTTTAAGATTTATTTATTTATTATTTATTATTTATTATTTCATGTATATGAGTATACTGTCACTGTCTTCAGACACCAGAAGAGGGCATTGGACCCCTATTACAGATGGTTGTGAGCCACCATGTGGTTGCTGGGAATTGAACTCAGGACCTCTGGAAGAGCAGTCAGTGCTCTTAACTACTGAGCCATCTCTCCAGCCCCAGAAACGGACTTTTAAAGTAATGTTTTGTTATGCGTCCCAGACCAGCCTTGAACTTATTTAGCAAGCTTCCTGTCCCAATCTGAGATTATAGGCATGTACCATCATTCCCAGTCAGCATTAAAATTATTGATACTTTTCACAGTGTCTAGTACTTAGCTCTCATTCTGTAGTATCTATTATTTGAGCATTCTTCCTTCTGGGGACTGTGTCTGCTTCTATGTCTTCTATGTCTTATTATGACTGTTAGAAGCTGCCTGTTAACCTTGTGTACACATCAGGTTACACCTTGCAAATAAATCTTTTGTTAGACGTTGGAGCATCTACTCATCCTTTAAAGAGAACAGAGCAAGCTAGAGGCCCTCTTGCCTACCGTGATGGGGTGGAGGGAAAAATGCCAAGCTTGCTCTCAGCTAGACTTTAGAGGTCTAGGTAGGCACCCGTTCAACTTGCTTTTGCCCTCTGAGTTCATGAGGAATGTACACAGCTAACAGGACAGAGGGAAGCACCACACTGCTTCCATACTGCACACGGAGAAACAGAGAGGTAGATAGAGGAGAAGAGAACTCAGGTTCTTTTACTCATCGAAGACATGTCCACCCAGGAAGAGAGAAGTGAAATTGGATGTTTTCCTTTCCATAGCTGTAGCCTCCTCCCTGGTCTGAACAGATTATTTTCAACCTCCAATTATCTGGATCATTGAAATTAATTAATAAGCCACCTGCATCTCATCAGATGTTGACTAATACTAACCTCGAAGGCTTTTTCCTCCTTGTGATTTTTCCTTTAATAGTGTCTTATGTAGATTGGCCCTGAATTCTCTGTGGCTGAAGACAATCTTGCATTTCCTGAACTCTCTGCCTCCATTTCCCAAGTCCGCAGGTGTGCGCTTTCATGCTATATGTGTGCGGTATTGAGAATCAAACCCAGGGATTCCTAGGATTCCAACCTAGCATAGGTGAGCACTCTACCAACTAAGCACCCCCGCCCCCAAGCCCCGTCTGTGATTTCTAAATTAATGTACATGAACATTTTTGTTGTTGTTGTTTAAACTAGATACACTTATTGTTCATTCAGTGAGACCAGTACAGAACCAAGGTTGGGGTTCTTCAGTGCTGTGGGATTTATGTAGACAGATCCCTATTTCCATGAAATAGGATTGGACAATTGGGTTTCTTGATCATCACTATCAGGACCGAGCCTGGGGCTGCCTTTCCTGATCATGGCCTCTAGAACGTGACCTGGAAGAATTCTAAGAGCTGTGCTTTTGGCCCCTTGCTTCATTTATTTCCCATTCATGCTGATTCATGAGGCAAGCTTCAAGTAACACCTGAACTGTACGAATGTATTGATCTTCACATCACCCATTCCTCCATTAAATAGGTTGGCTCACACTGCCTAATGACGATTTGGATGGCACAGTGTAGGCTCCACAGCTGAGCTTGTAGATCCACAGAATGACCCACAATGGGGGTTGGGTGCAGAAGCTTCCTCGGGGAGCAGGAGATTCCTGATGCAGAAAACCCATGCCAGATGTATCTGCTGTCCCTGACTTAGAATGCCTCACATAAGTGTTAACTTTAATTGTGTTTACTTATTTTTGATGTATGTATGTATGTATGTATGTATGAATGTATGTATGTATGCCTATATGAGTTCATGTGCATCATCTGCATGCACATGTAGTGGACACCAGAGGAAGGCATCAGATCCCTTGGAGCTAGAGGAATTTCTTCTTTTCTTCCACCGTGAGATCTGGGAATTGAATTCTAGCTATCAGGCTTGCATGGCAAATGCTTTTACAGGCTGAGCCATCTCTAGGACCCTGTTCACTTTAAAAACATGTATGTGTGTATGTATGCATGTATGTATGCATGTATGTGTATTTGTGTGTATTTATGTGTGCATGTATGTATTGTGTGCACAGTTACATATCTGTATGTGTGGGCAGGCTAGTTCCATAGCACTCATGTGGATGTCAGAGGACTACTTGTGTGTCCTGGTTCTCTCCTTCTACGGCATACGTTAGAGGTTGAACTCGGGTCATCAGGCTTGGCACCTTTATCTATTGCATCATCTTGCCAGCCCCTGTATGTGTGTTTTAAGCACCAATGAACTCAAATAGATGAATTTCTAGATTTTGCTAAACCCTATTAAGCTAATTATTATGTTGATGAAAATACACCAGTGCTTTAATTAACACTGTAACACTTCCAATAGTTACATGGTGATATGTGCCATTCCAGACATTCTTCTGGTTTGGGAGTTGACCAAACTTGAAAATTAATAACATATTTCAACTAATAGTCACAGGGAAGAAAAATGTACCTAACACATTAAGAGATACAAACTAGGAATGGTTTCCCCAAGACTGACTCAGAAACAGTCACATAAATTTACAGCCACATGGGGCACAATCCAAACTTATTAACAATGGTTTATACAGCTAAACAGGCCCTTCTACCTCTGGTCTGAAGTACTGGAATCCACTCAGTCCTTTTCCCTTCAAAGCTTTGTTGTACATGTTACATGGACTCCGGAGGTAAACTACTGAGGGGGAAGAAGGCAGGAAGGAGGTGGCGGGTGGAGGGGTGGGGCTGCAGAAAGAAGCCTACCACCACCACCACCACCACCACCACAACAACAACAACAAAAGTTTTTATAAAAAGACCCATTACTTGGTATGATGATTTTAAAAAGTCAACTTAAAAATTATATTCTCCCATCTCTAGATTTTTAGATAGAATAATAACAAGTTACAAAAGCTTTGATCATTTTCCCATTTGTATAAATATTTGAGCATAGAGTCATAGATCTCTGTATTTCTTTCTTGTTTGTTTGTAAGGGGTAGTCAACTGTAAGAACCCAGTGAACCATTTAAAATCTTTTCCCTCATGGAGAAATTTATCCCATTTCTGTCTTGAAACACCACCCATACCCCCACCATTTCCCAGGCAGCCATTTATCCTCTGTTTCTCCTGATTACATTTTGTTCATCCTTTTACTCCACTCACTCGGCCCCTGATGGGCACTGCTCTCCAGTTGTTCTTGGTTTCTTTTGTCTAATTCTGTTTTTACTTTAATTTCCCCCAAATTCCTGCCTTGATCATTTACAGCACTGTAATGATTTTTTTTTTTTTGCCTTTATTGGCTACAGATCATTTTTTGAAGAGCATCTTCTATATAGATTTAGGTTATCTGGTAGTTCTAGAAATACAGTAATTTTCTCCTATGAAATTCATTGTATTCTCACTTCAGTGAAAATATCTTTAATATAAAATGGATTATATTGGATCTGTAGGATGAGAAAAAATAGAAATCTAACAGATATTACAAGCCTGTAAATCATATATAAACCCCAAAGATAGTTTAAAATCAATTTCCATGCATACATAGTTTTCATTTGAGGGTGCTTAATTTTTTGGGAAGTGGGCAGAAGTGGTAGTTGTACAACACTGTGATTATACTAAATGTTATTAAATATTTTACATAAAAATGAATAATTACATGGAAATGTAAATTATACTCTAATAAAAGTTGTTTTGATTACATCTCACCTTTTTTGTCCCTGTTCACCAGGCAGTATAGAGAATGGTCCACTATAACCTCAGCCCATCTAATATCACATGGCAGTTATTTACTCAGTCTTCCCCAAGTGTGAAGCACAGGCTCAGGTCATCAGGTCAGTACCAAGGCAAAGCACTGCAAACACTGCAAGACACAGCCATTCTCCTCTCAATTACGACCTGCTTGCTCCAAGTGAGTCTGATGCTGCCACAGGTGGGTGGAAGGCAGAAGCCCTGATAGCCTCAAGGAGAAGGACTTCTTCCTGGGTTGACCTATAGGAAGTATAGGCCGGTTCTAGGAGGCACAGGTACAGATTTCAGAGAAAGGAGGAAGAAGACAGCTGGACTCCCAGAAGAATGCTGGGAAGGCTATCCGGCCTTATTTATGAGAGAATATATAGCACAGGGGTACCTGTGGTCAGAGAAGAAGGGACATGCTGGTAGCAGTCAATCTGTGTTAGATTTTTTTTTTTTGGAAAGAGACAACTATTTTTGGTCAATAAAAGTAGGACTAAACCTTTCTGCTAATTAAATCTTTTTGTTTCAATTCATCCTGCATCATTTCTAATTTTCTTTTATTTTTTATATTGATCTGGGATATATTATTATTGAAAATCAAAACTCAGATTTCCCTAATGAGGTCTGAACTCACCTCTGTTCTGTGAGTGAGTCCTCGTTTATTGGTGGCAGGGCAGGGCTACTGAGAAGAGGACTTCAGGATTAAGAACAAAATACTGAAACCAGATGCCTAGGAAAGTGGTCTCTGTCTCTCTCTGTGTGTGCACGTGTGCATGTGTGGACATGGAGGACGTGGGGAACGTCCATCGCTGAGGTTCTTGAGACCCCAGTACGAAGGGTCAGTTATATGAGAAGCTACCACTCTCTATGGTAAAAGAGGAAACTCACAAAATCAGTTTGAGACTAAATGAGGCAAAAAAAATCTCAAACAAAAGTCTGTAAATGTATGGGAAATTTGTATATAATGAAGCAAATTTGGGGGACATAAAAAAGTTAGAGAAATAGAGTGACTTAATAGCTTTGTCAATGAGGCAGACAACAAGGGGGCATTCCCTGAAAGTGAGATAGCAAGAAATGGTGGGGTCTCAGAAGTTGATAAATGACTTCTGGGAGGATACTACATCCATTAACCCCCAAATTCCAGGTGGAAAGGGCTATGATAGTGACACATGCTCCCAAGGACTTCCGAGTTAAGAAACTTTCACTGTCAATGGTTTTCAGGTGTGGTTTCCAGGGTGAATTGGTCACCCTGCTACGAGGTCCTTCAGGTAACCTCAGTAGAGAGGTTCCTGTAACTGGGAGACAGCAGAGTACAGGAGGGGCTGTTTTACCAACACTCATACTGCAGGATACCCCAAAACAGCTCTCTCTGCTTGCAAGCTCCGGTTTTGTGTTCTCCAGTCTTCCTCACTGTCTTTCTCTATCCCTTTCTGAGGGGGACAACATCTTTCCTGAATTCCTCTGCATCTGCTCTAACCGATCTGCCCCACTTTTCTAATAGTGTCTTATGTCTTTAATTAGCGTCGCTTACTGTCGTTACTCACTGATTTTTTTCCCAGAGATTTTAAATTCAGACTTTTATCTAGAGACTTTTTAAAAAGTCCTTAATGTTAATACTGTGACCGCGATTTTCATACCACGCACTCAGCTGAGACCCATTTGTGTCTGAAGCCTTTCTCCGCCCTTCCTCCTATGATTCACCTCTGTCTGGCAACTGCCTTCCCCAAAATTCAACCATACAGGTTTTCATTGTTGAACCTAGAATTCTTCCTGCCACGGGGGGTTTGTTCTCAACTCTGTGATACAGAGACCCTAGCTTAATCATTCCTTATTAAATTCATATACTCTGACCCAAATCCAGTGGTTTCATACCACTCACAGTTTTTTTGATTTTTTTTTTTTATTTTTAAGTTTAAAAATATTGGAGAATATCTCTATTCATCCTTATAGACCACAGTGATCTTAAGGCTCAGAAGTAGACAAGAACTAAAAATAAAAACAGAAACCTCTTGAAATTTAAATCTGCTAGTGTCTAGAAGTATACCAGCTGTGTCAGACAACAGACAACACAAAAAATGAGAAACTATGTCAAATGAAAGACCCCCGAAATCTCTCCTTCTTCTGGTTTCCATCCACATGTCATTCATATTCTCTGAAGCATCGAAAGAAGTTAAAGAAGAAACAACCCCATAGTCCCATGCTGGGAATAATTAACATTAACACCAAGTATTAAATATTTCAATAATAATATTTTAAAGAAAAATTAAAATCATAACTAAAAACACCCAAGAATTTTAAAATAATTAGTTTTTAATTTATTTGTTTCTACAATAAATATAGTCTGGTTCTCTCTCTCTCTCTCTCTCTCTCTGTGTGTGTGTGTGTGTGTTTGTGTGTGTATGTGTGTGTGTAGTGGAAATATAGAATCAACCTGCTCATCACTTCTTCTCATTTAGTGTTCAAGCACCCTCCAAAGAAAACACTTGCTTCAATAGGTGACTCTCAGCGCATCCAACAATTGAAACCCCATGTCATTGCTGGTACTTACATCCTGACAGCTGGCAACGATGGTGTGACCGGCATGGTGGCTCAATATGCTAAAATTGTTTTGCTTCATTTGGCTCATATATATACTCTCCTCTAATTTGCATGCATAATGACCTAAACGCCAAGCAATTACCCACTTTCCTCACAGGATGATTTATCCCTGTGGTGTGAGGAATCCCTCCCCTTCGCTAATCTTTCATACCTCCACCCAGAGTTGCACCACCAGCTACCTCCCTTAAATCAAATCTAGAGACATATATATAGCCCTAGGATTCTGCCCTATTATTTTTTGAGTTCTTCCTTGGGGACCAAGTTTTAAAAACCTTATCTTCATTGAAAGAAAGTTGTAATCTGTCATTGCTGGCAAATCATGTACTTTAATCTAGTTTCATACTAATGTTTTAATCTCTGTTCTGTAGTGGTATTATCTGTAGGGTTATCTGAAGACTAGAATCAACTGAGCTACTTGCTGAGTACAAACCACTGGGTTCACTCAGGCTTCCTGAACTAGAGTCGGCAGTAGGAGCAGTGCTTGTATTTTACAGGGAGACAAGGCTTATGAATACAGAGGGTTGTAACCACTGCCAAGATTTTCGTGTTCCAATTTTCTTGCTCAAACACATCACAATGCTACATCACAGAATGCTTGTGCTCACTAGATTCTCAAAATGGAAACAGTTCAAGCTAACTCCTAGAAACAGGACTGTTCAATATCACAGTCAAACTTACCTGTTCTTCGGTCCTCTTTCTGTAGTTGAATACACATGTGGTGAGTAGATGAGGGGGAGGGTCCTCCTCCATTTTTCTTGCACCTTTTCTCCAGAATCTCAGAGGATTGGGAGGACTGGGGAGATAGCTCAGCCTGTTAAGGACTTGCCAGGCAAGCGTGAAGACCTGAGTTGGATCTCCAGCACTCAAGTGAGAAAGCCAGGTGTGGTGGTGCACACGTGGCGGCAGTGCATACATATGATCCCAGCACTAGAGAGGCTGAGACAAGTGAATCCCTGGGACTCACCGGTCTAATGAGAAACCTGTCTCAAGGAACGAGGTGGCCAACACCAAGGAGTAACATCTTGAGGTTGATCTTTGGCTTTCACACATGCATGCAAACATATACACACAAAAGTATAAAAATATGCTAAAATTGCTTAAGCATAGATTGCAAAATCTTCTGTTTCAAAGGACTATTCATTGTATGCCAAAGTCACATCTTCAATATGAGAAAAAGGGAGGGGGGAGAGTGGAGAGGGAAAGGGGAGGAGGAACGAATAGGAGGATAAATGCAAGAGAGAGGAGAGTGAACGAGTCCAGAGCTACTTCTGAGAGCTACTCTTGCCTGAAATAATCCTCCGCATTCAGACTCCCTTTGAGACTGTTTGTAGCTCACAATAAACCCTGAACTTTGCTGGTGTTATCTTATGCCAGTGGGTCTTACTAGTGATAGTTTTGTGCTCCTTCCTCATGGGACCTTCTGGTAATGTCCAGAGACATTCTTGATGGTCATTAACTACAGGATGGCGATGAAGGGGTAAGGCCCTCATTGCTAGCATCTAGTTTCACAGATGCCAGTGGTGATAATGAATTTCCTTAAATGTTCAGGGAACCCTCCCTGCAAAAAGGAATTATTCCATCCAAAATGACAGTAATTCAAGACTGAGAAACCTTGACCTATTTGACCATACCTTGCCTGACCTACCTGGTGTGTGACCCTTGTCTATCCCCCACCTTCCATCCTGTTCCCATTAGCAGGTATTTTCAGAATATTTCCACTCCAAGCCCTGATCCAAGTTTGCTACAAGGCCTGTCTGAAAAGTTAGAGCCTGCTAGGGGGTTTATAGAGAAGATATGGCCTCCTAAACAGAGGGTACAAAGCAGGCTCAGGCTGTGCCCATTGCCTTGCTCTCTATAGAGAAGCTTAGAGGGGCATCTCTTCCCATCCCTTTCTGTAGACGAGGAATCTTCAGACTCCTTACTGAAGACCTAAGTCAGCTAATAAAATCCCAAAGGTTTCTTATGGCTATTCTACATTCACTTTCAAAAGGAATTTTAATATTTAAATTGATAACAGCTCTCTGCAATTTGTCTAACCTGGCTCTCTAAATAAGGCTTCTTCCAGTAGGTCTGGGGCCATACTGCTGTCATGGTGCATGAGCAGGGAACAGTATTTGTGACAGCAGAGAAGGGGAGTTGGGAAGCAGGAAAGGAAGAAAGAGTCACACTGCAATGGCATTGCTGAGCTTTTACGTGACTGAGAGAACCATGAGATCTCTGTGCTATGTTATTTTGGAGGGAGGGGCTGAAAGAATGGAACGGATATTTTATTTGGCAATAGTTACTTTACATTTTTGAAGTTCATCATGTGCAAAAATACTAACCTTGAGGGCATTAAAAGACTCAGAGATTGTAATAACTTAGTTCAGAATGTGCTGGTACCGTGGGGAGGAGTCAGACCAGGAGTGCAGCATTCCTCCATTTTCCTGTAATATAATGGCTATTTGCTTGTGCGAATGCTAGTATATTATTAAACCTTCTAATATATTTTATTAACCCTCATGGTATGCTTTTGGCAATTCAAGTGTTACTCAAACTTCATGGTGCTAAGATGCGCTTTTTCTATACCTAACATCTCTGAATTCAAAATACGTCATTTAGGGGATGATACGGTGTAGTTACTGTCCACAAGGCAACTCATGTGCAAATTGTCATTATTTAGTACTTGCTTCTGGTAGCACAAAAGTTACATAAAAACAGGACTTGTAAGAAAATCTTGAAGGCAAGGTTGCACTCATGTCTTTTAAGAAGTGAGCATCGGGCTGGAGAGATGGCTCAGCGGTTAAGAGCACAGACTGCTCTTCTGAAGGTCCTGAGTTCAAATCCCAGCAACCACATGGTGGCTCACAACCATCCGTAATGAGATCTGATGCCCTCTTCTGGGGTGTCTGAAGACAACTACAGTGTATTTACATATAATAAATAAATCTTTAAAAAAAAAAAAAAGAAGTGAGCATCACCAGGGTTGTGTCGATCTCTCAGTGAGCACCTAAATCTAATCCCTAGCACAAATGTAAATACATGCTGTGGTTTATAATCTCGGGGCAGTAGAGGTAAGGATAAATGGATCCTTGGGACTCTCTAGCCAGTGAGCCTAGCCTATTGGTGAGCCCCAGATCCAAGTAAGAGACTCTGTCTCAAAAAAGAAAGTCGAGTGTGCTTTTAGAGACTGGTATCTAAGACTGACCTCTGGCCTCTACATGCATACATGCACATGTGCACATGCATACTCATGCACCTGTAAGGCACATATACACATGTAGACACACACAAAAAGGAATGAATATCATCAGTGCTCTTGATGACATAGAGGCTGATAGAGGTGAAGATACTGTGACAGTCAAGAGTCACTATGCCATATTTGAGGAATATTAATATTGTATTTTTTTAAGATTTTTTCTTTTACCTTTGGAAATATATTTAAATAGCTCTTTCAATAAATATGGGATCAGAGGAGGACAAGGATATAATCTTGTCTATCTTAAACTCCATCTTGAAGAAGAAATATGAAATACAAATTCTATATTACAGGAAAACATTGTGTGTAATTAGCAATTCTTTCGTTTCTTTCTTACAACAGGGTCTCATGTAAACCCAACTGGCCTTGAAGTCACTATGTAGCCAAGGATGATCTTGAACTTCTAATCCTCCCATCTCTGCTTCCTCGGTGCTGGAATTACAGTGTGAGTCACTCCACCTCACATGCATGTGAATCCTGGTGGTGTTTACCTGTTGTGGTGACCAGTCCCAGGGATTCCTGCATCCTAGGCGAGCACTCTACCAGTGGTGCTACATCCTCAGCCCTAGCAATGTTTCTTGTTCTTACTTATATATGAGAGGACAATGACCCTTACGTAACATGGAAATTTAAAGTGAATACTATATTTCACTGCTTTCCTCTCTATGAAGAAACAATTTTTAGAAGCATCCAGCCTCTTGCTTAAAGTGACAAAGGCAGTTAGTTCATGGATGAATTTGATGTGACCTTAATCTTATTTCTTTTTAAAAACCATGCTCACTTTCCATGGCACCCAACTTCTCCCCCACAACTGTTTCTAAAATCATAGATTTGTGAGCTCATTTCATTAGCATTTTGTGAGTTTAGAATTAGAACATTATTTTTATCTTCCTTAGTTCTTTTACAATGTGATTCCTGAACTGAATGTATTTACTGAGACTCTTGACTCTAGAGGCAAAATCTGATTCTTAATTTCTATTTTTCTAGGGCTCATAAAAATGGAGCTAACATTAAAACAAACAAACAAACAAACAAACAAACATTTCTCAGCTCCAGTAACAGCAGGCTCTGTGTATTTGTGTAAGGGATTCTTGTGTTATTCTAGGTAGTAAAAGATAGTACTTGTAGTGAGAGTTTTGGTTCCCTTTAAAAACTCAGTCATGTTATGTGACTATGTTTTTGTTTTAATCCCAGGTGTGGGACAAGAGGCTGCTTCACAGCAGGTGATTATGATTTGCCTCATGCACCAGCAGGGGTGTGATTTTTTTGCCAGCTGCAGATAGTTTAATTCTAAGGACTCTGGAGAGGATATAAAGGAGAGAGCCTTCAAAGGGCCAGAGGAGGCTGTTGCTCCCCGCTGCTGCTCCTGGTTTGTGCAGTTTGGTGAGAAGAAGAAGTTAAAGATATCCTGATGATGAAGATTGGACTTATCTCAAGGAATGCAATGCCCCTAGTCAGCAGGAATTAGCCTATAGAGGTCTATTCTCCTTCCCCCTGTAACCTTCTTTCTCTCCTACCTAATGTTGGAGGGTTGGAAGGGATTAGGGAGCAATAAAGGTTGGAAGTGAGGTCCAGGTCTAAGAACCCAATAAAATAGCTAAAAACAAATATGCCAACACATACTTCTAGAAAGTAGCAAAGTTATGATTCTGAATTTTATCTCTTACTTTATTATCTTATGTGCATGTGTGTGGTGTTTGTGAGCATGAGTGTATGTATATTTGCATGTATGTATGTGTGCAGGTGCATATGTACATGTGTGCACTTTCTGTGGAGGCCTGAGGTTGCCATTGGTTATTTTCCTTTATCACTCCACCTCATCCATTGAGATAGGATTTTTAAATCAGACACGGAACTATCCAGTCTGGCCACGGATATATCCAGTCTGGCTAAGTGAGCTTGCCCTCACATTAGCCTTCTTTCCTGGAGCTGAAATTGTAGGCTGGCTGTATTCATCTTTCTTGGTTACCTTGCTTTATAATATGTTTACAATACATTTTCCAGTTGAATCAAGTTTCCTACAAATATCCTGATTTCATTTTTATTTACAGCTGAGTAAAATTCCATTGAGTGTATATATATATGTATATGTACACACACACACACACACACACACATACACACACACACACACACACACACATATATATATATATATGTATATCCCATTTTTGTTACCCATTCTCAGTTGACAGACTAACTCAGTTTTCTTGCCCTGTGAATACAGCAGCAATGCACATGGGTGGGCAAATATCTATGGGAAAGACAACATTCTTTGGACAGATGCCCAGGAACTCCCATGACTGTGAATTCCTCATCCCAATATACAAAAACAATAAAATGTATTTATTCACTATTATTGGATACTATTGAGCTAAAGTTATATTTGTTAACAAGAATTCAATAATGAAAATCTCTTCCTTTCATATACTTCTTTTATGTTATAGTGTTTTGTGTTAAATGGTAGGTGGTCTTTCTCAGGCCACCTCAGCCAGACATGAAACTGTCGTATTTGCTAGGTCTAGTTACTTAGGCCATATTGATGCTGTATTAGGTATCTGAATATCCTATGTTTCAACTGGACCAGTTTTGCCTTGGCTCCTAACAGTGTATTAAAGATGCTCAAGGAGCCTCAGAGGGGCAGGATAACTGTTCCTTAAAGAAACACATTCTGAGATTCTGAGTCAATGGTGGTCTGTCAAGAACATTATTCCCTGACATCATTGGAAAAACACAGGCCAGTCTACTCACCTTCATTTTTCATGCATGGTCCAGCAATATGGTGAGGAGCTACTCAATTGATGTAATTCAAGAAGCGCCTAGACTCAGAAAATTCATAAGTTAAAGAAACCTCTGAGCTCATAGTCCAGATAGGCCAAGCTATTCCTTCCTGGATAAGATATCGGGGTGAACTAAAAATCTTTCCACTTCTGGATTGAAAAATACTTACAGGACATTTACACAAATAATATTAAGATGAGCACACAGGGTTTAGCTATGTAAAGAGCACAATTTAATATGTTGTGATGTTGATGCCATTACTGTGGGTGTCACACACACAGTCAGACATACCAAGTGAATCATTATTGTACTGGAAAAGTTAACTTAGAACAGAGTATGGATAGCCTAATTTTTTTTTGCCTCATGATTTTTTTAAAGTTACTCTTAATATAGCATATCTATCAGGCACTGTGGTGACTGGCCTCATAATGGTAAAAGATGTTATAGTCATCAATGATAAGAGAAGGAATTTATGTTTCATTCTTACTCCACACAGTATTACAGAGCGGCACCTCTACATAACATGACCAGAATGCAATGCAATAGTCTAGTCTAGGTCATGCCTGTGGGGGTGTGTCTCTGAGAACTGTTTACTTGGTAACCTTCAAGGTCAACAGGTAGCCTGAGAAACAGCTGCTTCTGACAGGAGTGCTAAAGAAGAGTGTCAACGCAGTTTAAGGACTCTGTTCAGAAGACCTCTGAGAAGTCTAGCTTCTTGAATTACATCAAAGTTGAGAAACTCATTAATGCCTTCAGCTATTCATGCATCGAATACATGCTGGACACCCATTGTGTGGAAGATACTAAGGGCTTGGTAAAGACAGCTTTCACTTTGCTGATATCTACACAGAGGGTGAAATGCTTAACTGCCAGAAAGAGCAGCCTGTTTCTTATTAAAAGTGATAGGGAAAAGTACTGTTTATCAATTATGGTTGTGTTGTTGTTGCTGCTGCTGTTGCTGTAGTTACTCTGCAGTTCTTTTACTATTGTGACCATGCTTTTTCAACTATATTTCTTAAGAGAGAACAAGTCATACTATCTCAAGAGCATTTGCTTTGCTCTTCATAAGAGATGCTTTCCTATGGTAAAAATTCAGCTCTCTTCCTTTCTCATGGCTATTCACAATAATGTAGGGCATGTTACTTGAGGAATGTGCAGTTGAGTGATTATATAACTTTTTCTAGATTCTTTCCCTCACAGAAAATGAAAGAACGTCTACCCGTCCTCCTAAGGTCCCAACTTAAGGTAGACATGATTACATCACAGCTCACTCTGAGAAACCAATATTAAGCTTACCAAACAATGAGTGAGGGATCATGAGCAGGAGCATGAGTGACCTTTAAGTACCCACACTGGAAGGTATGCACTCAGCATGGATGATGACTGCCCCATGGCTATGTGTAAGGATCCCTGTCTCCTAGCCGTTTCCCTCTTATAAACTCTAGCCCCTAAGATGCCATGGACAACCATGGCACCACTTGTTGGGAAGGGTTGCTGGATATCCCTGGCCTTCCCTATCCTTCCTTCTTCAGCCTTCCATACCTTCTAAGAGGTAACATCAATAGCCAACTGTCCCAGCTGTGGTGATCTTTTGCAAGCTGGCACAGCTGGCTGGTGAAGCCATGGAAGTTTAGCTTAGAGGCTAGTCCTGTATAGGAATAACTCCTAGAAATGTGTCAAAAAAAATGGAGAATAAAGAAAATGTAAAGCAAGTCATTTCATCTCCGAAACTACAGATTTGTGTGTGTGTGTATATGTGTGTGAATAAAGAGCATATAAGTTTAAAAAACAAATAATGTGTGCCTTCTGTTTTCTTCTGTATGCAAATATGCTGCCTACTATTTAACCGAGAAGCAAAACAACCTGGATATTCAAACTAAAGCATGACCAAGGTGACTCACGATTTCTGTTTAACTTTAAATCCTGTTGTCTACCGATTGCTTCATTGGTATTGCATGAGTCATTACCTAGTCTTGTGTGTATGTTGACTAAGTAGAAGGTTGTCTCCTGGTTTCTCCTGAAAGATTGCTTCCTCTTTGCTGTGGTCAACATCTTCACCATGACAGCCATGTGGTTACATTCCAGAGCAGGAGTGGTGTACCTGGCTGAATTAGCAATAGTAAGAGTATCTCTACCTCTAAGCATCTAAGCAACATAATGCTGTCCTATAGCCCAGGATACTTGTAGCCTAGTCTGCCCTTTAAAACTTCACAAGTTGTTGAAGGGACAAAACCCCAAAGGGTAACTTGGCTAAGATAAGAGGTTTAAACCAGACCTTTCTTAAAATGACATTCAATTGACCTAAACCAAAATGTGCTCCCAATTCGGGATTAAAAATCCTCAGCTAGTCCCCAGGCCTTCTGCATTTTACCAGGATTAGAAAAAAGTACCCCAAGTTTATTAAAAACTACTTTGAAGGGTTTTTCTTTGTTTGTTTTATTTTTATTTATTTATTTTATTCTACACACCATTTTAAGTTCCTTGAATCTTTAATCAGTCCTTTGCTTTTACATTCTAAGCAAGGGTAACAGAAGGACCCCACTAAGACTATGACACTTGAAAGAAGGAAAACTCTTTGTGTCCTTGTTCAATGCCCTCCTTCACACTCTAAGAATACTGGGTGTTGGCGATCTTCATAGTTGGGTACCGGAGAGAGAGTATGCCAAGAGGAAGTGAGTAGAAGAGGAAGGTGACTTGGGATCAGAGCAGGACTGCCTCTGTGGCTAGTGAGAGGTGCAGCTTTACCTGATGGTGCTGTCTTACTAGACTGCGGAGTGCAGATGCCCATATGTAGGCATGAAAACTGAGTCATCTTGTGAGGGTATAGATGGGGCAAGGCCTGTATTCTTTTCTTTCATGTGTTTTGTTTCAACACCAGAGGTATAGCAAAGAAGTTCTAGGTCTGATGAGAAGTCTTGGGGTTGGATCTAGTTAATGAAGAGCTAATGTCTTTACAGCAGAATTTTGGGTAAACTTAATTAAAAGCAGCCATGTAACCTGGCTGCTTAAGAACATCATTGCATGGTCCTAGCCTGTTACGGAATGTCATAGGCTGTTTGACACCTTCTCGTTCCTCTCCCCTTTGTAAGTTTCTGTGGCACTAGGAGAATTCATTTTTACTGTGTGTGTGTGTGTGTGTGTGTGTGTGTGTGTGTGTGTGTGTAGGTGTGGGGTGTGTTTCTGTATGCTGAGTGTATGTGAGTGCCTTTGGAGGCCAGAAGAGAGTGACATATCCCCTTGGAAATAGAGTTACAGTGGTTATGAGCCACTCATGTGGGTTCTTGAACTAAACTTGAGTTATCTGGAAGTATAGGAAGCCCTCTTAACCACCGAGACATCTCTCCAACCCTGATGGAGTACATATATTTTTTTAGAGTGATAGATATATACATACACACATACATATATACATACACACACACACACACACACACACACTCACGACAACATAGTTTTTAAAACTCAGGGGTAGATAGTGTGGGGAGACAGTAATCCTAGCTCATACGAGGCAAAGGCAAAGCAAATGTATCTCTGTGGGTTCAAGGTCAGCCTGGTCTACATAGTGAGTTCCAAGTCAGCCAGAGCTATGTCAATAGACTGTCTCTCTCACACACAAAAAAATTCAGAAGTATTTGAAGACACAAAATAGGGAACATTTGTTTAAGGATTAGAGGTAGTTAGTATGTGTGTATACCACTATACTCATTTTTAGCTATCCAAGTTTTAGAAGAAAGGGACCTCCTAATATTAAGAAATGTTTCTCCCAAACACATTTTCTTAGAATATTCTAAAATATTCTCAATACATGAAGCACATACACCCTGGGTGGAAAAGACTTCCACGTCATGTATTTGTCTGCCTGAGGAGTCATCTTGTCCAGCTTACACTGGAGTTTCTGAGAAAGCTAATAATCTCAACCATACAACTCAAACGTTATTTAGAATCAAGAAGAGTGACCTTATAAAAAGATTTAAAAATTTAAAATTATTTATATTGTGAAATCTACTTCCTTTTCCCCCATAGTCCCATATAAATGGAAAATAGGCAGCATTACCAACCACCAACAGTAGTCATCTTATAATAAATCTGACTCACGGCAACAACAACCCCTTGAGAAATCAAATCACATGCTACCTAATTCTCATGACTGCCCCAGGCTGGTTCTTGAGAAAAATTTTTATTAACCCGTACCCGGGACTTTGGATTGAATTTTGTGTCATCTTGGACACTACTGAAAACAAATACTGGTCTGTCTGTCCAAATATGACTGTCTAACCTTGCTGGAGAGTCCTTAATTTTCCCCCACATCTCTTGGTATTGCTATTTAGTTCAAGATGGACCTGGACGCAAGCCAATCATCCTGTTTCAGTCTCATGAGTGCTGGGGTTGCAGATGTGACTCACCACATCTGGTGGTGTTTCTTAATCCTTTGTGATCCTTGGAAAAAAAAAAAGGAACAGTCTTCCTGTTTCTTCCATTGTGTGCTTCCAATTGCCTTCCTTGTGCCTGCATTTCCTGAGTAAAAGGCTTTAAACATTTTATACATGTGCCTATGGATTTATGTATGGATCTTTCATATCTTGCAACTTTTAATTCCTTTTTTTCTTAAGATTTTAGTCCAGATGTGACAGCATACACCTTTAATCCCAGCACTCAGGCAGATGGATCTCTATAAATTCAAGGCCGGCTTGATCTACATAGTGAGTTCCAAGATAGGCAGACTATTTTGGAAACTCCAAAATTTGGGGCCTCGCTAGAAGAACTAGGCCACCGGAGGTATGATTTGGAGGTTATATCTGGTCCCCAGTCCTCTCCTGCTCTCTGCTTCTGTATGTCCTGAGTAAAGAGCCTCTGATACTTTGTGGGGTAATGGCCACTTATAAAACTTTGGGTCAGGGAGAGGGAATCGCTCACTACACTTACATAGCTATTTGTAGGTTCTTGATTTGGTAGACAATGGAAGAACAGTAGAAGCCAGGTGAGAGACTCAAAACCAAAGCACATAGCTGAATAAGCCACCATAGCACACCTTAAGACTCTTCACCTCTCTGTAGCCATATGCCCTGGCAAGGTGAGACTCTGCCCAAGTGCATGGGCTAAGCAGCCATGACCTGAACCCTCTGAAATTGTGAGCAATGGAAATCCTTCTTTTTAAAAGTTGTTCTTTCAGGTATTTTTAGTCACAGCTATGCAAAAACAATTACCACAAAAAGACACTGTAATTCTGTATGTCTGAATATATCGAAAGTAGAGGACTGCAATGCCTGTTTCCTGTCTCCTACTCTAGTCATAACCATTCTTTCTTACTTGGGTCTCTAATGATGACTTATCTTCACTTAAACACATCTTCAAAAAAGAAAAAAGGACAAACATAAGACTACTCGTATGTTTACAATTCACGTATTAACTATGAGCAATCTTTTAAATTTGAAAATTACACATTAAATAAAGAAAATTAAAAAGAAATAATCCACAATTTATCAATATAAGTAACAAAACAGAGGATTTACAGGAGCCTGCCCAGCCTTCAGGGGAAGGAGCTGAGGTGGAACACAGAGCTGGCTGAAGGCTGAAGACTGCATGATCCTTGGCCTTATAATCTTACTATTTGTGTCCTGTTAAGTGCTGGCTTTTTTTCTCTTACTACTTGTGCGTTAATAAGTGCTGGTCTCTTACTCTGTAATTCTCTGTGCTTTAATAAGTGCTGGTGTCTGGAGATTAACACATGCTGTTTAGCAGCAGGGTATTAAGTAAAGGATTTATTGCTAGGGCTCCTTTTTCTGGCAAGCCAGCCAGAAGCCCCTCACTGGCCAGCTAAAAAGGCTCAGTGCTTGTAAACCCTTTGGGAACCAGAAGAGAGGAGGAGAATTTAAATCTTTTACATAGGCAATATGCACAAGCACACTCACAGGCCAGGCCCAACTATTTGTCTCATCAGCTCCACAAGTGTTCTTGCATACTTACATACATACACATATACCTACACACGTGTATATATATATATATAAATATACATTTGGTGGATGTATGCCACTAGCTTATTTTTCTCTGGCCTTTTTATATTTTCTTAGACAAAAGTTCTTTAGAAAACTATTTCATAGATAAAATGTTACATAAAGGGGAGTTACAGAAGGATGTTGTATTAAGTTCAAAGCAGTGTTTCATTATAAGTTCAAAGCCACAGCTTCCCAGGCCTTGCTTTATCACAGTGCACACGTGAGGCTTTCTTTACCCTTAGATCTGACCTAGAGTGAATGTTCTCCTTGATCACAAATTTGTCCCAAGCCTAGTTCCCTTTTTAGTGTAATTGTGAATGCTCATTCTATTCCTTATTATGTATTACTTACTATCCTATGAGGAGTGGGTACATTCTATTCTTGATTCTACCTTTATTGTATCTTTCTGGCAAAACAACTAAAACCACCTCTTAAAAACTTTCTTCCTAAAACTATTTTAATCAAATCAGGAATTCTATAAAATCATTAATTCATCTAAACATCATTAATTCACCAAAGTTCATCTTTATGTTTATCTGCAGGAAATCTGATCAATAGGGTGGGCTAATGCCTGGGAATCAGCAGATATGTAATAGTGATAGGAAAATGCATACCCAGCTGCAAGCTGCAATCCTGAGATGAACCTCTTGGGACCTTGCCCCTTAGAGCGCACCCATTGCAGATAATGCAAAACCAGTGGACCACCTCCAGGAAAGTCTCCTGCTAGCCCTAGCCCCTCCTAGATGGCTCCTGACAGGGTATTGTTTTACACAGAAAAAAACAATAACACAGGGGTTCTTTTTGCAAGTTTATGTGTGGTGTTCCCATATTGGTGTGTGTGGGGGGGCTCACAATGTGGGTGCAAGTGCATGTGGAGGCCAGAGCTTGATACAGGTGCCTTCTTTAGTCAGTTTCCACTTTCTACATTGAAGCAAGGCCCCTTACTTGAACCCAGAGCTTGCTGATTTAGCTACTCTAACTAGTTAGTTTGGTCCACGAATCTCTTTTCTCCGTCTCCTGAGGCCTGGAACTACAGGAGAGCTTCCACATCCACCTAGTATTCATATGGATGCTGAGGATCTGAACTGAACTCCAGTCCATAGACTCACACGACAAGTGCATTATAGACTAAACTACCTCCCCAACCCTTAGAGGGTTTTTTTTTTTTAATTTTGATAGAGTTTCCTGTAACTTAGGTTAGCTAAGTCTAGCCTTGAATGTCAAATTCTTCTGCTTCTATTTAATAATAATGATAATAACAACAACAATAATATAAATAATGATATTACCAAATCATTTCATTAACGAAATATCCCATTGATGGTGTATCCATTAATACAATGCAAATGAATAAAAGTCAGTCTTAAGAAATTTCTTTATCACTTCTTCATCCCATATAGTGTTGGAATTTCCACATGCAGAGATGAACTTGATGTAGCACATCTGTTCACTGATGACAACCCGCCTGTTATAGAATTTACTCTGGAATGACTCAGTGCTTCTCACACTGCTTGTAAAAGTCTCATTCATGTAGACTTTAAGCCACCACTTGGACTGGACCCATCTTCCATCAGTCCTGAGTTATATTTGCCTCTTCTGGCATGATAGCCCGTGACTGCTGTATTATGTGGTCTTCACACTGCAAACCAGAGCATCAGTGACCGTCTTTTCCATGAAACTGTGCTCTTTTCCCTATGAAATGGCCTTGAACTTTGAATTAACACAATAAAAAGAGAAATTCAGTTCAGCTAAAGAATTAAACAAGTGCACTATTTTGCATACAAAACAGTTGTTTCTATTATAGGACACATTAACTTAAAAGCAGTTATATGTTAAAAGCATCATTGATGGACATCTAGTTCTAACAATGAGGCCAGCTAGTGCAGAATCCTCTCTTGCAAACCCTGAAATGCTGGTTAAAACAGGGCTACAAGGGCTATATTTGTGCATGATTGTATGGAGAGATGTGAAATTTCAAATGTCAACAATGGAGAAAAGATCTGGATGCTATGTGCCATAAGCTCACAAGCTTGATCTGTAGCTGCCTTGGTGATCAGAGGTAACTATAGGCTTTGAAATTAAAAATAAGACTCAGAGGCATAAACTTGAGTCATAGAAACATGTGTGAGGAAGAGAGTGGGAAATCTCTCTGCTCTGTCACATGAAAAGGCTTCGGTGAAACCTGCTAAGATCTTAGGCTTTGAAATGGGAACAATCTAAAAAACCTCCAAGAAATAAAAAACCCAAGTTTACCTCATGAACGGAGCTGAAGTCTGAAACCCCAAGTTTAAAGTACAGATCAATTTGGTACTTTCTGCATGGCTCAGGAACATCCACACTAACTAAAACCTGACGTAAAACAGCCCGACAGACCAGAAAAAGCAAAAATCAGATACCAAAGGGGCTGCTTAGGAGGGCTCCCAACTCTAAAGCTATGCAGGAAGATATGATTCCCACTGAAGCTGAGAGCAAATTTTAAAAATGACGAGACGCAGCAGGAAGCAATCCACCAGGTATAAGATAAGAGATCCAACAGCCGGCAGGCATACGTATGCTCTTCTTCCTGAGATCTACAGCTTATGGCCTCATAAAACAAGTATGCTTAAAGCAGCTCGAGATAAGAAATCACAGGAAAATAAAAAACTACCCAAGGCTCACTTTCCCAGTTTCTAAAAATAAAATTGAAAACTACAATTGACATTTTAAAACTTAACTCCTTAAATCCTGTATTCATGACCTAAAATACACATTGAGGAGGTATATATATAGAAGGTGAATCTCAAAAAGAATTTTAAGAAAAGGAAAGTGAGACAGCTTATAAGATATGGAGGAACTGACTATGGTAGCACACTTCTCAATGCTAGCACTTGGGTGGAGGAGGTGGAAGGATCAGGAATCCAAGGTCATCCTTAGCTACATACTGAATTTAACCAGCATGTGCTACAATCACTGTCTAATAAGAGCTTTCAAAAGAAAGAAGGAAGAGTGAGAAGAGGAATATTTTAAAAGAAATGTTTAAGAAAAATATTGGTTGAAATGAGAAACTCCTCCATGGGTGTGGATATTTGAACACTTGGCCCTGGTTAGTGCTGCTGTTTGGGATGGCTTAGGAGGCACAGCCTTGCAGAAGGTAATCGTGGGCAGGCACTGAGAGCTTAGAGCTTTGCCCACTTCCAGTTTGCTGTCTCTGCTTTATACTTATGACTGAAATAGGATCTATTAGCTTCCCGCTCCTGTTGATGTGCCTCCCGTACATTGCCATGCTTCCACACCAAGATGGCCTCTAATTCCTTTGAAACTGTAAGCTGAAATTAAGTCTTTCTTCCATAAGTAGATTTTGGCCATGTTGTTTTATCACAGAAATAGAAAATTTAATTAATATAAGAACATTTCTTTGGTATAAAACATATTTCTCTTCAGAGCAAAGGATTACAAAACATCTAAAACATTTTAAAGAAATAATCACAGTTTTTTTAAAAAAATGATTTATTTATTTTATGTATGTGTGTACAGTGTCACTATCTTCAGACACACCAGAAGAGGGCATCAGATCCCATTATAGATGGCTGTGAGCCACCATGTGGTTGCTGGGAATTGAACTCAGGACCTCTGGAAAAACAGTCAGTGCTCTTAATCACTGAGACATCTCTCCGGCCACAATCACAATTTTTTTTTAATACACTAAAAGGATAAATTAGTTAAAACAGTAGTCCTTTCAATAAAAATGATCAAGTTTAGAGCCCATGTAATAAAAGCTTCAAAACTACCAATAAAATTCAACCCCTAACAAAATTATCATTATTTAATTACAACAAGGCAAAATGGTGCTGGCAGAATGATTGAGGACCCAGCCATTGTGGACCACATCGTCCATAGGTAGGTGGTCCTATGTGATGGATAAGAAAACCAGTTTAGGAGTCATAATGGTTATGTATGTTTATTGCTTTTGCAGAGGACTCAGGTTTGGTTCTTAGCTTCCATACCACTCAGTCACACTTTTTATAACTCCAGGTCCAGGGGATCCAACATGCTCTGGCTCTGCAGGAACCTATACACAGAGGTATGTAAACTCATGCAGACACATCCACATTAAAAAAGAACACAAAACCAAAGCCAACTAACTATGTGTCTGTAAGGAAGCCAGCAAGCAGCATTTCTCCAAGGTTTTTGGTTTTGAGTTTCTACCTTTTGTTTCTGCCCTGACTTCCCTCAGTGATAGACTGTAACTTGAAAGTGTAGGCCAGATAAATCCTTTCATCACCAATGTTAATTCTGGTCAAGCTATTTTATCCCAGCCACAGAATGTGTCTAGAACAATCTTAATATTAATTCTGTTGGATTATCACTGAAGTGAAAATATGGAAGTTCAAAGTCCTGTGCCTGAGAACTCTAGGCTCCAAGAGTCTGTTCAATAACATTTGACTTTTCACTCTTGGTTGTATCAATATGTTCCTAGCACCAAGTGTATTGTCATCATGGCTATAGGCTGGACCAAGCCAATAAGCCAACATATGCTCATTGGCTCATCACAAAAGTCTTTCACTTGAGGTAGGGATTGCGTGTTGGAGATGTTTCCATGGTGTGCTTGGCACTGTTGTTAAAAGTAAACTTCCCTAAGAACCAAGACACCTGTCTAGCATGCTTTCTGGGCGCAGCATTTATATTGGCATGTATGCCCATGGAGAGTTGTTTCCACATCCTCCCTGTTCAATTCTGTTTTGAAAGCCAGGGCTGGAGCAGTAGGGGAGGCACTGTATGTCAGAATGGCAACATTAACACTTTCAGACTTGAGCAAGCCTTGTCTCTTTTAGATTCCTTTGGAAAGTTTGAGAGGGGCCTCATTTGCTGGGTATCTGCCATCCTGAAGCAGAAAATGATATGAATCAAAACCTACATGACATGTAACATTTAACGATCTCCACTTCAATTCTTGCCTTCTTTAACTCACTTTTGTTTTGATACTGTGGATGGGGAACTGGGAACTCAGTTTGACGCACAGTGAATAATGAAACATGCAGTCAGTTCACAGAACTGGAAACACTGCTGATCTAGACAAGTCTTTGAAGGCAGGCAATTCCACTGACAATACTTCTTTAGTTCTATATAGCTCTTTTTTTTTTTTTCTGAAGGTCTGTTTCTACCAGCACAAATCTCTGATAAAGAACATTCAATGAAATCAACATCAGGAACTGAAGGAAAGGCTCATCCACAAAGAGAAGTTCATCAGTGGGCAGCATGGGCAACAGCAATAATAGCTTTGTGTCCTAGATAATCAGAAAGACTTGAGTCTCAGGTCTCCCTTCTGATTGCCCTGGTCTCTGACAGACTTCACCAGAAGTCTGCAATAGCATGATGATAAACAGTTTTTAATTCCAACTAGGTTACAGAAAAATGTTGAAGTATATTTTGTCCTATTTTGTCAAATAACCTGATTATCTTAATAAAACTTATAATGTTTCTAAAATGACGTAGCTTTTAAGAACTCAGTATGACAAAAATCCACAAATAGTGCTGCCCAGGCGACTGTTGCATAGCCTGATGAATCCCCAGGAGCCACATGGAAGGAGAGAACTGTCTCCTGACCTCCGTGAGTACATACACACACTCCCATGTAAACACGCGCGCGTGTGCGCGCGCGCGCACACACACACACACACACACACACACACACACACACACACACTTGTTGGCAGCCAGCACCAACGTAAATAAAATAAAGGGTTCTTCTGGTAATAGGAGTAATAAATAGATAGGAAGAGATTGAAAGAGATAGAAGAGATAGGCTAGCCATACTATACCATACCCACGTGGGAAAACTAAAACATTAGACGACACGAGGTCTGGTCACTCAGTCATCTTGAATTTTAATAATAATACGTCTCCTTTGTTCCCGCAACAGGTAAAATACCTGGGGCAAAACCCTTCCCCCAAACTTCATCAGTGTAACAGTCCAATCAGTTACTTCCTTCTTGCTCAATGGGGGTGGAGCTTCTGAATGTAACCGGT
Source organism: Mastomys coucha (assembly GCF_008632895.1). Lineage (NCBI taxonomy): Eukaryota > Metazoa > Chordata > Mammalia > Rodentia > Muridae > Mastomys > Mastomys coucha. Next base: position 47,258,440 of record NW_022196906.1, on the reverse strand, counting down.
CCGTTCAACAGGTGGGCAGCGCTGCGTTTACTGTCCGGGCTTTGGGGAGGGAGTCTACACACACTAAACAAAAATGTAATAAAATGAGCATAGTGACAGTGTAAACTAAATCCACATAGACACAGGAAGACTAGCACTTCTTCTGGTGTTCAAGCAATCATCTCCAGGCAAGAAATCTCTTACAGGAATGCAAACGAAACTGACACCTGTGAGAAAGGAAAGTTATAGACAGCTGGTCAGAGCCCACCCAAACCTTACCCAGACCAGTCTAGAACCGTGGTTCTGAAAAGAGATACCTTAGACATTTGGCAGTGTCTGGAGACAGTTTGTAGTCAAAGATGGAGCTTGCAGGCTAGGGAAATGGCTCAGCGGTTAAGAGCATTGACTGTTCTTCCAGAGGTCCTGAGTTCAAATCCCAGCAACCACATGGTGGCTCACAACCATCTGTAATGAGATCTGATGCCCTCTTCTGGTGTGTCTGAAGACATCGACAGTGTACTCATATACATAAAATAAATAAAATCTTTAACAACACCACCAACAACAAAAAGATGGAGCTTGCAACTATCCTCTAATGAGCAGAGCCTGGGATGCTGCTAAACATCTGAGATGCAAAGGCCAGCCTTCAGGACAGCAAGTTTTCCAGTTCCAAGTTAACAAAGCATGTCTAGGAGCTCTGTTGTCACGAACCCACATCAGGACAAAGCTTAACAGTTAATAAGCACAGCCCAAGTTCTGGGACAAATTGTTTGTTGTTTTTAATAATGCTTTATTTATTTTTTGTGATATGAGTATTAGTGTTTTGCCTGTATGTATGTACTATCCGTGCCTGGTGCCTGTAGAGGCCGGAAGAGGGTGTCAGGTTTGAGTTTGATCCTGTGGTCCCAGATGGGAGAAGGAGAGGCCTAATTCCAGTTGTCCTGTGACCTCCACCAACATGTGTGTACCCCTCCCATGAATGAGTCAGTATATTAAAAATTTTAAAAACTGATCATTCAAATTTATTTTGGTTGAGACATAATTATATACATTTAATGAGGGACAATGTGACTTTTGGCAATTTAATACATGCATATAATGTATTATTTTTTACTAGATTCACTGCCATTATTCTCCTTTGCCCACCTCCCTCTCATGCTGAACCCCTTCTTTTTTCCAGATGGTTGCCTCCCACTTTCATGTCTCTCTGTGTACCTGTACCTCACTGAATTTAGTTCACTGTTTAATCTTAATTCTTACAAATAAAAAGGACAACCAAATGTTTTAGGTTTAAGTCCATTCTTTAACAAGAAAGACAGAGATTTTCAACAAGTATAGGGGAAAGAAATGTAGAGTTGAGAGATGCAATTAGAAGAGAATGCGTGTTTTATATGTACTTTTACATGAATGTTCCTGCACATAAAATCCTAATTAAAAAAATTTGGAAAAAAGCATCCCAGCATACTAACATACCTTAAAATTTTAGCACTTGAAAAGCTGGAAGACTGCAAGTCCAAGGCCAGCTTGGGCTGTATAATAAGACTCTGTTTCAGAATAGTATTAATATTCTAAAGTGTATCCAGGAAACGGGAATCAGACAAAAGGACAAAAAGAAAGAAAGAAAAAAAGAAAATGAAAAGAAACATTTGGCTAGAGGTATTGGCTAGTGCCAGTAATCTCAATGACTGTAATTCCAGCCCTTGGAGGTGGAGTCAGGAAGATCAGGAGGTCCAGTCCTTGGAGGTGGAGTCAGGAAGATCAGGAGGTCCAGAACATCTTTGGCTATATAAAAAATGTAAGTCTATTCTGGACTACATGATACTTCCTAAAAAATAAATATAAATACATCTTAAAAGCAAACAAAGGAACATTTATAAAACAAGAGAATGAAAATTTGATATGAGTGGGTTGGTGATATGGCTTAGGAGGTAAGAGCACCGATTGCTCTTCCAAAGGCATGAGTTCAAATCCCAGCAACCACATGGTGGCTCACAACCATCCGTAATGAGATCTGATGCCCTCTTCTGGTGTGTCTGAAGACAGTGACAGTGTACTTATAATAAATAAATAATAAATCTTAAAAAAAATAATATATAAGAATAATTCAACAAAGGGTTGAAAGATGAAATTGTCCATAAGCCAGAACAAAATGTCATACAGAAAGTTGGAGAACAAATTAAGATAGATAGGAAATTATTAAAGGAACAACCTCAAAAAAAAAATTAAGGACAATTCCTGGCTAATGGAAATCACCACAATGTATGAAAACAATTCATTGGAAAATGCATTATTTTACAAAGTCACATCCTAATGGTAATTAGAAAATAAGAGGGAAACACATAATTGTGTCAGGTTCAAAGAGTGGGGAACAAAGTGGAGGTGTATCTCTCAAAAGCCACTAGGAATCCTGGGGAGCAACATGTTCAAGTGTCCAAGGGAAAATGGTTTCCCAGCCAGAATTCCATTTCTCTTGTACAGCTTAACAAAACATGAGGGGGAATGGAGCCATTTTAGACAAACAAGGTCTCCACATTTTTACCTCTCAGACTCTCTTTCCAGAAGTCTCTGAAGGAGTGTGCTCTAATCATAAATAAAATTTAAATGCAAAGCTATAAATGCTTGCTTGTCAGAGCAGGAAGTCTATACATGAAGAAATTTCTGCATAGGCTACACGTGGAGGAGGCAGAGGCAGAAGTAAGTTTGAGACCAGCCTGCACTACATGGTAAGATGTTGTTTCAAAAAAAAGAAAAAAAAAAAAGAAAAAAAAGAAAAATAATGAAAAAAATCCAAAGCAAGCAGACAGTTAAACATTCTATACAGGCACAAATGATGTTAACACTGGATGTATCTTGAAGGGTGTTGGAGTTCAAGGTCAGTCTGACCTATACAGTGAGCTCCACTGCATAGAGAGACACTGTCTCAACTCTTACTGCGGCCCTCCCAAAGTACAAAAAGTGTTGGGGATGTAGCTCAGTGGTAGAGTACTTGCCTACTATGCACAGCATGCACATGGCCTTAGGGTTCACTCTTCAGTGTGTGTGTGCAATAAAGATGGCTGATCTTCCTTTGTGGGACATTCTCTCTCTCTATCTCTCTCTCTGTCTCTGTGTGTTTCTCTCTCAAAGACTTATTTATTATATATGTAAGTATACTGTAGCTGTCTTTAGACATAGCAGAAGAGGGCATCAGATCTCATTATGGATGTTTGTGAGCCACCATGTGGTTGCTGGGATCTGAACTCAGGACCTTTGGAAGAGCAGCCCTCCTCTTTTTTTTTTTTTTTTTTAAGATCTATCTATCTATCATCTATCTATCTATCTATCTATCTATCTATCATATCTATCATATCTATCTATCTATCTATCTATCTATCTATCTATCTATCTATCTATAAGTACACTGTAGCTTTCTTCAGACACTTTTTCTTCTTTTTGTGGGCCCACTCACTCTGGCCCAAAGACCATTGTAGCTGTCTTCAGACACCCCAGAAGAGGGCATCAGATCTCATTATGGATGTTTGTGAGTCACCATGTGGTTACTGGGATTTGAACTCAGGACCTTTGGAAGAGCAGTCAGTGCTCTTAACCGCTGAGCCATCTCTCCAGGCCTTGACTTCTCTCTTGAAAACTTGGAAAACCTATTCCTTTAGAGCCACACCTGCCAGGCCAAAAGCCACCAGGCCTAATGGTTCTCTCTTGTGATGAGACCACCTCATGTTCCAGCCTGCAGAGATGCCACATGGGATTGCCTGAGCCACATCATGCCATGAGACCATCAAATACCTTAGAAACCTTGACTTAAAATTCATGTACTTTATCATTAGCTTGCTAATTATACTTGGATTCTTGACACTTCAACTTCTTGCACTTCACAACATAGATCATAAAAATCGATACTGTATAACTTTCCTTCTGACATAGACTCCATGCATCGCAGCCCCGTGCTGAAGTTACCTTGAGGACTGTTGTATTGTGAGTTGACCTTTTTCACTTCAGTTTTTCTCCTATCTGATACTGCTTTCTGACCTTTTTTTTTTCTCCCTCTGCCTGCTCTTAGAGCTCCTCCTCTGTGTTGGTTTATGGCTTGTTCTCCATGTGGTAGCAGACACCCCAGAAAGCTTCCCTTTCTCCAAGCTTACCCACAACCCAATCATGATGACAACTTGGTTGGCTGTTTCCCAACCAAGTATTGAAACTGAGTATATGAGTTCTTCAAATAGCCACTGTGGTTGTAACCTGTGCTTGCTCAGGTGTCCACAGCAAGTTGGCTATGTCTGCTTTGCTCCACATTATAGTGCACGGCAGCCTCTTTGCAAGCCCTTTCTCCTGCCCTGCTTTCCTCCAACTGTGGTATGAAGGGGTTAACAGCTCTAATTCTGTTTCTGTGTTGTCAGGGAAGAAGTCATGTGAATGGAATGCTGCTGAGCAACATTCCCTGAAGAAAGCAGCCTCTGGTGTGATTCCTGAACGTGTCTCTTAAAGCAAATCATCTCATAATTCTCATGTATATTCTGTCAGCTTTACTGCTTAGAGTGTTGCCAAACACAGGGACAAGCTTGCTTGGTTTACCTTGAATGTTGGATAGCCTGGTTTTTACCTCCCTCCTCCTCTATTATCCACCTGGGACAGGATTCTTGACCATAAGAGCCCTGGTAGATCTAAGTACTGATGAGTCATTTCTAAGCATCACGGTCACCTACTTCCACAGTACAGTACCAGCCCTGGAAGCCACTATAAAGAAATCACATCACTTATGTTCCACAAATAGAAGCAGATACTGTAATATTTAGTTCAATGCTATCACTTACCCTGGCAAAGTATGAACTTTAACAAGAGAACAAACAGCATACAAATACCACACTAGCAGGGACTGAGTGGCAAGCTGAATACAAACACCACACTAGTGTGGTGTTCAACCCATGTACATGTTTTATGTTATATATAGTATAATACAATTTTTGTTGTTCTAAGTAAATAAATGTCTGACAGTGTCCAATGTAATAGAATCTAAAACTTAAAGTGACAAACACTCAGAACTTTCCCCATAACATGACTGAAAAAAAAAGCACACTGTATAAATTGTACATGAAAGGAAGTAGATTATGACAATATTCAAATATTCTTTATTCTTACAGAGATGGCCAAGGCTGTAATTGATTCTAGCATAATCAATATTTTGCTATGTTTGAGTGGAGGTTTGTCTTCTTTTACAAATCTTCCACATGACACTGACCTAAACTTAACAACTCTGAGATTGGTTTATTGGTTTGTTTGTTTATTTACTGTTTGCAAATTTTATATCAGCTGGTTTACCACATTTCATGGGCTTTCCAGACCTGACAGCCTTGTGTTTAAAATATATCACAGAAAATGAAGTGTGGTCCTGTGTTTCACCTCACTGCTGGGGGGTGGGAACGCCACTTAGGCAGGTGAAATGGGAGGCATTACATAGGATAAATGGACATTTATCCTATGTCCATTGTTGTGTGATGGGCTCTAGAGAAGTGCAGAATATGCTGCACAGGGGGGTGGGAAACGCAGCCTAAGATGTGGGAGGCCAAAAGCTGAGGTTCCCTGACTCCCAAATGTCCAGTTGCAGATGGAAACCACAGAAAGGAGTTCAGAATGGAGAGTTGGGGGTCCATGGGCCTGCAATGAGGAGCTCTGGGCCCGGGGCTCCCAAACTCTTGGACATCCAGACACTGCTGGGTCAAGGGGAGTTGGGAATGGAGTTGGGTCTGCAGGCTGAGGATCCTAGTGCAAGGGGGTTATGGGGATCAGGGTTTGGGGAACTCAGGCTTAGCTTTTCAGCAATTGTCCTCAGCTTAGTAGCAATTGTCTGGGATTGGAGAGGGGCCTTCTGTGAGAGACTGAGACAGCATGGCTCTGTAGATGACAGCTTTCTCCATACTCTTCATGGTAGTTTTTGATGAAAGAGACAGTCCTTGATTCCAAACTGTTTATTGATTCTTCATCATGGAAAATGGGTATATGCCACCTCCTCAGGGTGAGCCAGAGATTAAATACCTTTTGCAGGAAGAAAAGTCTGAGAATGGAAGCTTATTGGCTAAATCCCCAGGGCCTGTGGATACCTCATTGGCACAGAGAACAGTTTTGGGTTGTGTGACCGACTAGGGGAGTGTGGCATTTGTTCCAGACCAGGAATCTAGTAGGGAGCAGAGAGGCACCTACTGTCTTAGGTGGGTGCCTGGGTGCCAGGGTCTCTGAAATCACTCAACCTTACCAAGTTTCCTGACACGGTTCATGTCCCCACAATGAGGTATGCTGTATGGTAAGTAAATAAGCCTCAAGTAAATCAGTTGGTGAGTTGATTCCCAACAACCACATGAAGGTTCACAACCATCTGTACAGCTACAGTATACTCATATACATAATATAAATAAATAAATCTTTTTAAAAAATCAAGTTTGCAAAAAAAATAAAAATAAAAAAGTGAAGTCAAGGAAAAAAGTTTCCTTTCATCTCACAATATTTACCTGGATTCAAAAAAATAAACTATAATAAAATTGTATCTTATTCTCTACAAAATAGCTCCCATCAAAGAATTAGAACTGAAAAACACTGGAGAGAATATGAGGGAAAAGGGATCCTTACACATCCATTTTGGGCAGGTGGATTTCTGAGTTTGAGGCCAGCCTGGTCTACAGAGTGAGTTCCAGGACAGCCAGGGCT